>NW_027185764.1:55237471-55268958 GCF_028583685.1 Petaurus breviceps papuanus | reverse complement strand
CACACACACACACACACACACACACACACGAGTATCCATGACCTTTGAATAACAATTACTTTGGCTTTAAGGAAATGCCACAGGGAAATAGTCATTGAAATGTCCGTTGAATCCAGATAAATAGGATATTAAACTTTGAGCCATTAGAATGTCTTATTTATTTTTATTGCTTCTGTATACTTATCTTCAAAATATATATTTATAGATATATAGAATATATATAATATATATGTATATATGATATGTAATATAGATATATAACAAAAGGCCTTTAGAATAGTCCTTAACAGAAATTATTTCATGGGCTTTTCAACTACACCAGAAAGGCATTCCATATTGTTAGAATATTTTAATATTTGAATGTTCTTTCCTCAGTTTTTCAATAAATGTTGTTATTAAGTGATGGGAATCAGTTCATGCTTGAGGAAAATCAAAATATGTTTAATGTTCAGCAAAGTCAAAAGAGCCACTTAAAATAGTTCCCAATTTCCTTTATAACATCCATTTCTCTTCTAGTCAGAGTCACACTGAGTTAGAAACAGGTGCTGGACAGCTCCTCTGACAGGAGGCCATTATCTTTCAAGAAATGATGTGTTGTGAATTATTTTCCTTTTGCTGCTTCACATTCAGCTGTACTTCTCTTTTTTATTATTTAATTGATCAAATGCCTGCTTCTGTGCATGTCAAGATTCAGGGTCCCTTCTATTGCATTTCTTATAACTGAAAGCCTGATAACTGAATGACAGTGTGCTACATGCTACAATTACTGATTAACAAAGAAAAGCGAAGAAATGTGTCAGTGTTGCCTATGCTGCTTTTTGCATGCATTATAATCTGTGTTTTAAAAGCAAAATTTATTTTTCTTACAGGTCATTAGGTTAAAGCAGCCTAGTTCTTTAGTATAGCAATTATCTCCCTAAAAAAAAGAAAATATATTCAAATTATTATTTATTTTCAAGAGAATTGAATAACATTTTGCTGAACTTTGTGTTCCCAATAACTGTACTCAGACATTTGACCAGCAAGATGTCAGAATCAACAATTCATTACCCCCAGTGACCCACCAGCTTGAATCAATAAATAATATGCCAAATATACAGTAATTAAAATTGTAGAAAGAAGAAAATATGGAAACCACTTCTGGACAATATAAACCCTTCCAAAAATTATAATGAGAATAATCAAGGAAACTCCTTCCCTGACTCTGTTTGCTGAACTCTTCATAACTTCCTGTGAGATTTACATTCAATAACTTTTCTCAAGGACTTACACTTTGTGAGGATAAAGCAAAGATATTGCTAGTTTCTTGTTCCCTGCATTGAGGGGGAAAGAGCATTTGTGGCATGGGAAACTGCAAAAAAAAAAAATCTCACTGATCAGAGAGAGGTGACTACTAACTTTAAAAGGAGATGCAACTTTGTTGTTTGTTTCCCTCTTTCCATCTGTTGACAGTGTTGGAATTCTGAATGTCTCTCTCAGATTTCCAAAAGGGTCTGTATAGCTACGATGGCTGCTTACTTATAGCAGTGAAATCATACATTTCCTGAGTAAACCTGAGACTAGATCTTAAAGCCTGTGTGGTATGTTTTCCTTTTAATTTCTTTCCTTAAGCACACATATGTAAACACTGATGCTGAGATGGGTATTTCTAGCCTTGGTAAAAACTTTGTGAGTATATGAGTTTGGAAGCTGCTGGGTTTAGGTGCAAGTTGCCTAGCAGGGAACAATCTCTGACAACATATTGGAGATGACCACTGTGAAAAGAAATAAGCCTAGGACATATCCTGGCTTGCTATAAGATGGGGAACTTGAGTGGCTTTCTTGAACAGTGCAGAACATATATAGGATATTAAATATCTTCCTCAGTCCCACAAAATGTAATGAATTGTATTGTGTTTTAAGTATTTTTCAGTGTGCACTGATGAATTTTTTGAGTTTTAAATATATATCTTGTGATAAAGGAAATAACTAAATAAATTACTATCCTTTGACTATATACTTTGAATGCCTTTCTAGAAAGAACTTTGTTAGTGCCTTTCATTAGGTGTCTTAAACATGAACCAAATACGTATGTTAATAGTTTTTCCCCCCACCCCCCTCACCTTGGGTTCTGGAGTGGGTGTATAAAAAACTAGAAAGGAAAAGAAGAACTGGACTCTTCCTCTTTTGCATCAGCCTCTCTAAAGACTGTGTCCAATACACTTGACCACATATCTGCAGATCCTTGATGGGAATGATTTCACCCCTGGTTTATAGGTATTCAATGTAAAAATGGAGGGTCAACAAAAAAAAAATCTTCCCTATCCTCTCCAACTAAGCACTATACAATATCAAACTTACAGGCTTCTATTTTGAACTTGGTATGACTCACAATGCCAACCCCTCAATGGGAGTAGAGCATTAAACTCAACATATACAACAATATCAGAGATAAAGTGAATAACTATATGAGAGGAGGTGATAGCTTGTCTGCCCCTAAAGGAAAAGGAAGGAACATTATAAAATCAGTAACCTTTCTTGCCTTATGGAGTTTCCACATTGTTACAAGTCAGTCAGATTCCCTAACCATTCTACACATGGAGGGTTTTTCATTTCTGTTGCTTTGTACATAACAACTACAGCAATAATATAGAAATAGTTGAGGGTGGGACCCAAAAGTGAAGAGGCCTAATACATCGTATTATTAGAAGGGAAGAATAAGAATATAAAAAGACTGACAGAGGAAGACTTACAACAAGTTTAGACTACATGCAAAAAAAAAGCAATATGGAGGCATTAGGATCAAAATCATTCTTTTTGATTCCAAAATTAGCTTGAGAATATTGCTTAGTCAGTCAACAAAAAGATTTCAAACAATAGTGAAAAGCCTTTAAAAAGCATTTGATGAAGTTAAATGATTTCACACAATAAGTCTGTTCCATTTGGCTTTGGGACTATCTGAGTCTTGTGTCAAAACAATGAGTTAGCTGGAATTCATTGACTTTTCCAGAAATTGGAGTAATAGAGCTTTTCAGTATACAACTGTGGAGGAACCAACTACAAAGAAGAGTAATAGAGTTTTATCAGCCTTCCTTCTCCTCCTCCTTTGATCAGAAGAGGGCCTTGAGTTTTAAAGAGTTTAAATGATGTTCACTTCGCTTTTTCCCAGTGGCTTCCAAAATGGTCCCCCAAAATCAGCTGGCAAAACTTCCTGCAACAAGTGCTAAGATTCAACATGCTTGAGGGAGGCTTCTTCCCCAACCTAAGAATGAAAGAAAAGGACTAAAAGTAACAAGGAGCTGTGAGTTAAGTGTTTATCACATGAGCTCTCTAAACTCAAAACCTTCTTCTCTGGGATTCTCTATGTACTTGTGGGAGAATAAGTTATAGACTTTGAGGTAGGGGAGTATTATACTACCTTAGCAAGTATAGCTTTCTAAAAACTATTTAAAGCTGACTGACTAAATTAATTCTCAATTGATCATCTTAGTGGGGAACATCACTGTGGGGGATGAAGCCAATGGCATTAGAAAAATCTCACCTTGACCTTTCATGCATATCCCTTAGAACATAGAGGAGATGTAGCCAGCCTAGCTCTGGAAAGTCAATTTGTCTGTGAGAGTACAAATCAGGATGAGTAAATACCAGAGCTTACATGGGATACAGACACTCATAAAGAAAGAAGGAAAGGAGCAATATAAATTTAAAATTGCAGAAAAGCTATGACAGGGAAGCTAGTACTTTTCAGAAAACAAAAGCCTTAGAAGGGTGGAAAATTATGCATTAGACATAGGGTATCTGAAGTTGAATTCATAAGACCAGGAGACATAGATACTGCACAAAGAAAACACCACCATTGAATAGCATCAAAGAACTTAAATCATTGAAGATCCCACACAGATCCCACCCTTTCTCTTCTTTTCCTCACCCCATATACCAAACCCAGAGTTCAATGCATGTAAACAAAATTGTGATTCAGGACCCAGCTGGGTTTTTTTTTGCACCTTCTCCCACCAGAGCAGTAATTAAGTTTAAACATCCTTTGTTCCCACAAAAGGCAGACAGCAGATATGAATTCTGTCTAGTCACATGAAGGAAAGGGTGAATGGTAGGAGGGATAGAGATGGGAAATGTGGTCCAGGATAAGAACCACAAGTTAAAGACAAAGAGCACCATTACCTGTGGTAAAGAGAACTGGAAAACCATCTCAGGCTACAAATATCCTCCTAGAGTATACTCAAGGCAAATACATTAACCTGGTTGATCTTCATCCCTATCTAATAAGAAAAACTGAGGTCAGCCCTAACCTCAAGGTTTCATGCTGTAGTAAAAGATCATAAAGATGGGGGAAAGAAATGTCCAAAAGTCCACAAGCTCAAGAGAAAAAGCCTCAATAAAAATTTAACTCATATCCAGATAAACCTGCAGAGGATCATGAAAACAAAAGGAAGAATGTGTAAGACAGGAGGATTCAAAAACACTACAAACATGTATTACACTATAAAGGAAAATTAAGCAAATGTATTCAGTGAAAAAGAGAATTCTTAAAAATCACTGGAGACCATGGAAAACATCAAGAAACTCCAAAAAATTTAAAGAAAGAATAAAATTTTTGAAAGGAGAAATTAAGAATTATTTTTGGTAGGAAGTAATATTTCTCAATACATAATTTAAAATATCAATTATGGATTAGAAAAATAAAGACAATGGACACTTTATCTAAAGAAGTAGAGGATCTGGGAGAGAGAGTAATACATTTGAAACAGTGCTGAGGAAAGAGAATATTTTCAGCTGAGAAGTTAAAGGCATTAGTGTCAAAAGAACAAATAATCTCTTTACAGACCAAAGCAACTGATGCTGAATAAAGGAGTGTAGTGATAAAACAATATTCACAGCACTGAGAATGAATGTAAATATCCAAGCATGGTGCTCAATTGCAAAATATGACAGACTCTCTTTATAGAAGACAGAAGCAAAACATTTATTCTGACACCAGAAAACAAAATCCCCCGACCAGAAAGCTGAATACATCACAGTATCAAATAAGTTAACAAGCCATAACACCACAGAGAGCCACAACATCCTTTAGCCTTCCCATAAACCAACATTCGCAAGCCTAGCTGTCTGTCTGGGTGTGTCCTCTCCTCCCTCTGTCTCTAAGTATTGTGACTCTCAGCTTTCTCTGGGCTCTGCTTCACCCTTCAGCAAGGCCCTCCCACCACAGTCTCCATGTGATTACATTCAGCCTCTTAGTGGGAGGGAAGATTTTCAAATCAGGGGAAGCCTTCAGATTACCATTACCATTACAAAGAGTTGAAGAGAAAATTAAAAAAAAACACATAAATCTTATAAAAGAATAAGAGTAATCAAATCCTGAATGTCATATTATAGTTAATAATACAAGAACAATGCCCATAATTTTTGACTACAGAAAATGAGGCATTAATTGAAGGAATCCACATGTTCTTTCAGAAAAATAATAATAATAACATGCTTCCAACTCCAAAGCCTTAAGGTTTAACTTTAATAAAAGCAATAATATTGAATGGAACCAAGGGGAGAAGGAACTTAAAATGTGAATGAAAAACATTCAAATAACCTGGGATTATTTCATATTCATGAGGCATTTGAGCAATTGATAGAGAACTATATTCCAAAAAGGCAAAGGGGCACAGGTTCTGGGTTAAAAATAACAAATAAAAATATGAGTTTAAAAAATAACAAAAAAAATGATGGTTTTTCAACAGAGGAAAGGATTTTTCAGTCATTCCTAAAATGAACAATAGGTAAGCATATTATTTGATTTGTACATTTCCCAAATAACAGAAACACAAGAAATGAAAATAAGTATAATTATGAAAATGACCAATAATAATATCAATTCACTCATATCATAGGTTATTATTAAACAAATAAGAAGTAGTGCTTATTTTTCAGAAATTGTATGAATAGGTAGAAGAGAGTACATGACCAAATTCACTGTATGATGAAAACCTTCCAAGTCCACAGGTGAAGAATGAAGAAATAACAAATACTCAGATTTCAGAATAGAAGTCAGAGGATATGGACAAACAGTACAAATGCAGTGGAAAGAAACTGAGGGAGAGGAAGCTGAGTAAAATGTGGTACGGAGAGTTGCCTCCTTCCAGATAGTTAAAAGAATAGGTGCCACTTAATAGCATTCCTGTGGGAACAGAAGTTTATTTCTCCAGTAAAAGACAGAAGCATTAAAAAGGGTTTCATCTTGGGAATGGCTTTTCATATTAGGAAATTACATTATCTGAGGGCAAGTAGAAAGTTTCACAGTGGGAAGTGCTCCACTGGACAAGTCACTTAACCCAGGCTTCCACCTTTCCTCATCTGCAAAGTGAGCTGGAGAAGGAAATGGCAAACCATTCTATCTTTGCCAAGAAAACTCCAAATGGGGTCACGAAAAGTCAGACATGACTGAAAAATGACTGAACAACATTTGAATTAGCAATCCAATGGCTTCTCAACTGAGGTTTTTAGCAGAATGCCAGGTTGCTTATGCAAACTCTATATAAGTAACTTCATTATATTTTTAAGCCCTAATCATTCATAATTGAGATTTAAAGGTATATTTTGAAATGATCTTCACAACACTATATATTCGCAATCAAATTTGTAGTTTCATGTACAAGCATATTTTTATTGTACACTGTTTTAGAAATGCTTGTTTAATTCCAAAATTATTTTTTAAAAATAGAAAAAATTATCATGCTCTTTGAAATAATCATTACACTTTGTGTAATATGCCCTATGTTATATGTTATCACAAATAAAGAATTTTAAGTTCAGACACCATAATAACAACATTATATGCAATTGTAAAAACAGAAAATAATCTAAGTGCCAAATAAATTATGATCCATCCATTCTTTTTTTTTTATCAAATGCTTTATTAACTTCTAGTTTACATCATTCATTCCCACAAGATTTGGAGTTACAAATTTTCTCCCTCTTTTTCCCCTGCCCATCACCCCAAAATAGGTATGCCACTAGATATCCCCTCCTCCAATCTGCTCTCTCCCATATCTTCTCCCACACCCCCTCCAACTTTCCAGTAGGGCATGGTGTTTTTCTATGCCCCAGTGCCTGTATATTTTATTTCCCAGGTAAATGTAAAATAATATTAATAATATTATATATGTGTATATACATGTGTGTATGTATATATGTGTGTGTATATATGTATATATATGTATACATATATGTATATATATCTTTTTTAAAAACATATGAATTTAATACTTTGAATTCCAGATTCATTCCCATCCTCCTTTGTCACCCACCCTTACTGGGAAGATAAGCAATTCAATATAGGTTGTACATATGTAGCTATGCAAAACATTTCCAGAGTGGATGTCTTGTAAAAGACTGACTATATTTTCTTCCCTCCTATCCCACCTCCCACTTCTTCTATCCTCTACTTTGATCCTATCCCTTTTCAAAAGTGGGTGCTTCTAACTTCCCTCCCCCCCCAAACTGCCCTCCCTTCTATCATCCCCTCTCCCATCCCCTTCCCCTCTACCCTCCTGTAGGGTGAGATACCATATTTAGTGTGTATGTCATTCCCTCGCTGGGCCAAATTTAATAAGAATAAGGTTGACCCATTCCCTTTTGCCTTCCAGTTCTTCCCCTCCATTGTAACCATTTTTCCTTACCTCTTCTACATGAGATAGTTTTCCCCATTCTGTCCCTCCCCATCTCCTCTCATTATGTTGCCCTCTCACCTCTTAATTTCACCTTTTAAGTATCATCCCTTCCTATTAAATTGGTCCTGTGCCCTGTATGTATGTATACCTCTACACATATATACACATATTCATATGTCAATATACCCTCATATATATATATGTGTGTGTGTGTGTGTGTGTGTGTGTGTGTGTGTGTGTATACACTTTTCTATTCCCTTCAACTATTCTCATACTGAGAAAAGTTTCATCAGTTACAATTACCATTTTTCCATGTAGGGATATAAATAGATCAACTTTGATAAGTTTCTTATGATTTCTTTTCCCTGTTTACCTTCTTATGCTTCTCTTGCTTCTTGTATCTGAATGACATATTTTTATTCAACTCTGGTTTTTTCATCGAGGATGTTGAAAGTCCTCTATTCTAAGAGATGACCATATTTTCCCCTGAAACATGATACTCAGTTCTGCTGGTTAGGTTATTCTTGGTTTTAATCCCAGCTCCTTTGACCTCTTGAATATCATATTCCAAGCCCTTTGATCCCTCAGTGTAGAAGCTGCAAGATCCTGTGTTATCGTGTTTGTGTTTTCACAATATTCAAATTGTTTCTTCCTGGCTGATTGTACTTTTTTCTCCTTGATATTGGGAATTCTGGAACCTGGCTATAATATTCTTAGGAGTTTTCTTTTTGGGATCTTTTTTCAGGAGGTTATTGGTGGATTCTTTCAATCTCTACTTTGACCTCTGGTTCTAAAACATCAGGGCAAATTTCCTTGAGAATTTCTTGAAGGAAGATTTCTAGGTTCATTTTTGATTATGGCTTTCAGGTCATCCACTAAATTATCTATTTTAAGATTATTTTATTATATAATAATTATGTTATAATAATTAATGTTTAATATATTATATACAATATTAAATAAATAAATATCTGGGGTTTTCTCAGCTGCCCAAAGTATTACTTTGGTGCCCTCTCTGAAGCCTCCACATGCTCTGGAAAGCTGGTCACACATGCCAGGACCTCCACCGTAGACCATAATCTAGATCCAAGCAGGTTAAAGCAAGAGTGTTTGCCCCTCAGACTGATCTCTTGGTCTCCCTACAATCTGTGGGCCAGGAGCTGTATGGCCCTGCCTCAGTGCTTCTCACCCCAGGGGCAAAGGCTGACCACACTCCCAAACTACTGGATCCCAAAGTTCACACTGTACTGACCTCTCACTTTGTCCTTAGCATCTATGGGTTGATAATTCTGAAAACTGGCACAGCTGCTGGTGATCTAAAGTCCCTCCAGCTGGTGGTTGGTCAGGCTGCCCTGAGGCTGAAATCTCCAGCTTATGTGTGGCTGGGATAGGCTCCCAGAGCACCGTGCTTGCTGCTTGCTGCCGGCCTGCCAGGCTGTCATCAAAGGGAGGTTAGCTTCTCTGTGTCATTTTGTGGATTCCTTAGCTCCAAAGTTTGTTCAGAGTCACCTTCTGCATGAATTGTAGGAGGTGGAATCTGGAGCCCCATGGAAGTCCTGTTTCTACTCCACCATATTGACTCTGCCTCCATCCATTCTAATAAGACATCATAAAGCAATTAAGAATAACATATATGAAAAATAAAAATAAATCTGGAAATATCCTTCTGAAATAATGCCAACACTAAACATATTATATGTTATGAGTAAGTTAAAGCAAAATGTTAAACATTTTCAGGTTTTTAATGATTTTTCATTGATTTATCAATATTCTTGGCTCATTGGTTCACAATCGCTTTTCTGCTTGACTTATAATTGCACCAGCATTAGAATACCTATTCCTACATAACCATACTAGCAATGAATTTTATTGCTTTTCATATTTTTTTGCCAATTTGATAGTACCTTAAAATCATTGCAATCTACATCTTTTGCATTAGAAGCGGTGTCAGAATTCCTTAAAAACAATTTGCATTTTCTCTTCTAATAAAAGTCTATTCACATCCTTTGCTTCATTGAGGAGAGGGAAATACTAATCTGATATTTAACAATTTATTTTAATTTTTAAAATCAAGCTTTTAGTCAGTTATAGTTTTCCTAAACTGTTTATCTCTTATCTCTTAAATCCTTTTTGCTTTCATTTTAATCTTTTCCCACATAATTTCTTGATTTTTTCCCTAAAAAATTCCATCTTCTTTCACAATTGAGATAAAAGTCATTCTATTTTGTATCACCTTTTTGATTTGTTATGGTTGTGTCCATTCTAGCTGGAACTCACTCAGTTTATATACTGCACACAGATAAGAATATTAAAATAAATACAAAATGAAAAACAAGGTAGTGTAAGGAGAACAGGAATTACCAGTTGAAGAACCAAGAAGGCTTCATGTAGAGGGAAGTTCTTTAGCACAACAAAATCAAAGGAAGAAAGGAATTCCAAAAGCAGAGGTGAGCAGAGAGAATATTCTAGGAATAGAGGATGATCATTTCAAAAGCAATAAGATGAGAATCATTTGTGTATGGAACTGTAAGAAGGCCAGCAATATTTGGCAACTGATTGGATATGGGAACTTTGGCAGGGATGGAGTGTTTGGAGGGAGATGGTTTCAGATAGATCACTGGTTTCAAACCTAGGAGACCAGAAGGTGGTCATCAGTTATTTTTTTTATTTTTTTGTTTTTTGTTTTTAACACCAATATGACTCTTGATATTTTTGCCTATTGGTTTCTTGATATAAATTTAATTGTGAACATTTTTAATGATTTCTAAAAAGAAGTAATTTATATTAAACAAATTTTGAATTCCATTTAGTATGTGTATTATCTTAGGTGGTATTATCATTTTTAATCTAATTTCTGATCCATCTATGAACAGTGATATGCCTTGACTTGTTTCTGTCTGCTCTTACTTTGGTCATAGTTTTATAGTTTTTACAAGTCCTTTGAATTGCTAGGAGGTTTAATTAGCAAATATTTAATAGTTTTTGTTTTTTTTTCACTAAAATAATACTTTAAAATAATTTTATTGTTCTATTAATAATTATTGCTAGCATATCAAAAAATAAATGATCTTCATGGATTAATCTCATGTGATGCAAATATCCTGAACTTGCCTCCACTAAATTTTCAATTGAGGAAGTGGAATTTCCAAGACACACTTTGTCTCTTCTGAAAAAAAAATATATTTTCACTGTTTCATTTGCATTGTCAATATCTTTAATGTCTTTTTAATATCTATCCTGCAGTTAGAATTTTCAAAACACTATCAAATAAAAGCAGTAAGTGTAAGCATCCTTCCTCTGTACCTATTTTTATTGAGCATATTTCTAATGTTTCTCCTTTACATATTATTTTAGCTCTTGCCTTTAGGTAGATACTTTTATATTATGTTAAGTAAAACAAACAAACAAAAAGTTCCCAAACAAACCAAAAAGCCTATAACCATTATATATACTATTTATATCATAAATGCTGCATTTTAACACAATTGCATACATCAACAGGACAATTTTGCTTTATATATTTTATAACATTGATAGTTTGTCTGGTGTTAAAACAGCTTTACAGGCCTAGTAAATACCCAGCTGTTTTTCTTGTCTTCCTTCCTTCCTTCCTTCCTTCCTTCTTTCCTTCCTTCCTTCATTCCTTCCTTCCTTCCTTCCTTCCTTCCTTCCTTCCTTCCTTCCTTCCTTCCTTCCTTTCTTCCTTCCTTCCTTCCTTTCTTCCTTCCTTCCTTCCTTCCTTCCTTCCTTCCTTCCTTCCTTCCTTCCTTCTTTACTGCCTTCCTTCCTTCCTTCCTCTCTCCTTTATCCTCCTACTCCTCTTCCTCCACTGTCTGAACCAATGGTAAATGCCTTCTACCTATGCAGCTTGATAGCCATTCCACAGGTAGCCTTATAGCACAGCTGGGGGTAATGATAGGATAAATGAGGAATGGTGAGAGTTGATTCTGTTATTTAACATTATTATAAATGTTCTTACTTTTGATTGAAACAACAAAAGGAAATCACTGGTTTTGGACAACCTGAGGAAAATAAACAGAGCTTGCACCTCTCATTCCATTCAGGCTTGTTTATTAGTAGTCAGTTCCTGGGGAATTGGTGTGACTTAAGCACTCTGGTCGTTCAGAGCAGTCAATGAGATGCTGCTGATAGTTCAAGCCAAGTCAGATTCCTTAGAAAGGAGTGAAAGAAGCAGTTA
Organism: Petaurus breviceps papuanus; assembly: GCF_028583685.1. NCBI lineage: Eukaryota > Metazoa > Chordata > Mammalia > Diprotodontia > Petauridae > Petaurus > Petaurus breviceps. The sequence continues at coordinate 55,257,105 of NW_027185764.1, read as the reverse complement.
TTAAATACTCCCTATGTGCCAGGCATTCTGGTATGTGCTTTACAAATATCATCTCATTTGATTCTCATAAAAACCATGGGAAGTATGAGTTATTAAGATTTCCATTTCACAGTGGAGGAACCTGTATCAACGAGAGGTTAAATGATTTGCCAAGGGTAATAATCCAACCACTGTGCCTGAGGCTAGATTTCAACTCAGGTCTTCCTGACTCAAGACCCAGCATTATATCCACTGTACCACCTAGGTATCATTCTCTGATTGAAGTTCTCAAGCCACTTTGGGGCAGGAACAGGGTAAATAGGAAGGAGCCTAGAATCCCCTGGACCTCCAACCTTATCCTTGCTCCCAGGGTTGTTTTGAGAATAAAATGAGATAATATTTTAAAGTGCTTTGCAAGCCTTAAAGCACCATGTAAATGCTAGCTGCTACAACAACAATAAGGTTTATTTTTATTATTTTCTTTCAGGAAGATGAGAAAGTGTAAATGGAGGTACAGAGGTGGGTAATGTCTATTCCTGAGCAGGGAAGGGTATGTAGGGCTTTGTCTAGGATGTAGGTCAGGGATTTGTACAATGGAAGGAAATTTAGAATGAACTGGGAAATGGAAAAGGCTTCAGACAATGCTTGTATACCTCTAAGGAAGTCAAAGTCTGTGGAGTCAAAGTCTGATGGAGGCTTGCAACAGAGCTGATGAAAAAAATAAGAGAGGAGAGAGAAAGTGAGTTCCAATTTGGAGAAAACTCAACTGTTTTCTGGTATCTCATGGGTAAGAGTGAGAGGTTGTTATTGCTGGCATTCCAGTTCCTAGGGTAGCAGCAAGGAGAAAGGCCAGGGACAGGACCATGAGCAAGTGCCCTCAGTGCTATACCATTGCTTAGAGAGGCTGTCTCAAACTATACCATGTTGACTAGGGTGAGGGGGCTGGTTCAGTTGTGGAACAGAATAAGGACGAGCAAGCAGGTCCCTACCTACATTTTTGGTCTCAGTCAATGAGAGCCCCTTCAGAGGAGTCTGTGAATCTATAAGATTTTTGGTTCCACTTGACTCCACCTCACCTTATCCTTGATTTCAATGATTAGAATAAGATTTCCTTTGTAAAACTAGGGTAAACCATTCTCCCTCTCTAGATCTCAGTTTCCTTTTCTGTAAAGTGAGAGCTAAACCCTAAGGTCCTTTCTACATCTAGCATGAGAAGCTTTTTTTCTCCCTATCTCTTTCTGCCTCCCTGTCTTTTTTTTTTTCTTTTAATTGAGGAGGGCAGTGAAATTTGGAGTTGTCTTAGCTCCTTCCTCCAAAAGTTATTTCTAATAAATATTATCATTCCAACTTTTCCTTCTAAAAATCAGGCTTTTTCAGTGCCAACTGGGAAGAAAAAATTGGCCATAGTACATTTAAATTTAAATAAACCATTCAATGGGCTGCTTTCTTGTGAGGGGGAAAGAAAGGGACTGGGAAGACAGAAATGCTCTAGCTGTTGCCTTGTAGGATCTGATGGTCTGCATTTCACTCTTTCCTCATTCTTCCAGGTGGGATAAAGAAGGGTTTGAATGGTATTTCATGTTTGGTTAAAGGGTTTTAGGAGGAGGTAACTCCCCTGGATAGCTTACTCTTTAGCTATTTTACCAGAATTCTAGCCACTTAATCTTATATCTGATGAATCAGAGTTTAGAAAGATCAAGTGACTTTCCTAAAGTGATACAGTGACCAATGTTAGAATCAGGATTTGAACTCACATCCTCTGAGTTCAAATCTCTTACATATTTATTCTTCTACTCTCTAACTCACTGCATGATTTGCTATTTCTACACCCTCTTTAATTAATAAACCTTATTTTATCATATAGATAACTGAGCTGGGATTTAAATAGAGGTTCCATGCTTTCAAATTCATCACTCTTTCCACTATACCATGAATAATCCACCAGCTTTCCCTTAAATTTTCTCCTGATTACATGAATTTCTGATTATGAAAAGTATGTTAGATGAATCAATTTATGCCTATGTAGAAACTTACAGTTAAACCTTAAAGTCATGAATATCATTCAGGGATGAGTACATTCAAAAATGACTTCCATGAGGAATGAATGAAGCCAAAGAGACTGACAGCTATTTGGTCTCTTAGATGTAATATACATGTCCTGACTTCTTTCTTGCATTCCTCTATATTCAATCACTCTTCACTGAAATAACAGTGTTTTGCTTCTTTCTGTGATCTATATGCATACAGGAAATAAGAATGGACCTCTGGATAAGATGGTGATGTGAAAGGTTATAGAGAAACCCTGATCTCCAGCATACTATGCCATGAAATTTCTGAAAGCAAGCCCATAAAGACCACTTTAGGAAACAGAAGTAAACCATTCTTTTTAGTCCAGAGTGGCACAAAACAAAGGGTCAGAAGCCAGCAGAACCATGTAAAGGGTTCTCATCAAGGAAAACAGTAATATTTCAGATAAATTACTCTGAAATTAGTGGAGAAGGGGGGAAGGGAGAGGTGCAAGGAAAATGAGGGTAGAAAAAGAGAAAGATAATTATAAACACATGTTCCTAAATGACATTTATTAAAATATGAAATAAATTATTAACAAAGAGGGTACAATGACATATTTAAAAGATTGTACAGTCTACCTAGGTTGAATTTATACCAAGAATTTGGGAAAACTATAAACTTAATAGATCATTATGTCATTCTCATCAGAGAAAGCTTTTGACAAAATACAACACCGCTTTATGTTGATGAAGCCTGCCTGGATGTCTAGCCAAGGCAAGAGTACTTTGAATGAAATGCTTCTAAAACACTATCTAAAAATCATATTGATGTCGTTTTACATGCCTGCCTAAAAGGGGAGTTGGTGGAGGAAATTTGTAGTGGAGAGGCATTTTCCAATTTGTAAGAGACAATATGGTTCCAGACTTTCTTTGAGACCAACTCCAGGGAGGAAAAAGAGAAAAATTATTTTATAGTCATGTAGAGAAAGCCATTGAATCTTTATGTTTAGCTTGCCTCCCTAGAGACTTCAGGAACTTTATCCATGTTTGGAATCAGTGCCACTCTCTTGACTGAATAAAATCTTATCTTGTTCCCATCTAAAGAGTTCATCTACTCTTATATATTTTCTGTCATCTTGTTATCCATTTGGATAAATGGGTTTACTTACTATTTTCACTTTGTGATTATCTTTTTATTTGAATAAACAGTATTTGTTGAGAAGGGAACAGAGCATTTATATAGTGCTTACCATACCCTGTGTTAAGCACTTCACATGATTTCATTTTGGTCCTCACAAAATCTCTGGGAGATAGGTACCATTTTTTTTCCTCTTCACATATTAAGAAACTGAGGCAAACAGAAAAAAGACACCTTGATCAACATCATATAGTTAATAAATTTATTGATACTAAAATGTATTTCAAATTTCCCATCATTTTTCCAACATATTTTTTGTTTGTTGGAGGGGGGATGCAGGGCAATTGGGGTTAAGTGACTTGCCCAGGGTTACATGGCTAGTAAGTGTTAATTGTCTGAGGCCATATTTGAACTCAGGTCCTGTTGATTCCAGGGCCAGTGCTCTATTCACTGTGCCACCTAGCTACCTCTAGCATTTTTTTCAACAGCTTTATTTGGGAACCTGATCTGAGATGAGAGAAGTTAGCAGAGCTTGAGGAAGAGGGTCTCTGAACTGGGAAGTGACAGAGGATCTCTAAATACTTTATTTTTTCATAGTTAGAGAAAGGTTAATAAGAGGCAGCTATTTATGTTTCAGATAAATTTAAAAATCCAAACTATATAATTTTTTCTCCCACTCTGGGATTGCTTTCAAACTAGCCATCATCCTTCATAACACAAAACAATAGGTCTATCAAATTTCAGAGGAAAAATTGTCTAAGCTCTAGTTACCCCTGAAACTTTTAAAGAATATGTCTTACTTTTTTTTCCTTAAAACAAATTTTACAGAGTGGTACCCCAAAACTCACTAAGATATTTTAGCATATGTACTGAGGAAAAATGATTATTTCTAAATGCCTTGATGATTAACCTCTAAACTCCTTAATCTATAAAGCTCAAAAATCTACTGTTTTTAGCAGTTCTACAAACTTTGATTATCTAACTTTATTTCTGTAATACCAATGTAACCAAAGTTAAAATGATAGGTGGAAAAAAGCATCTTGCAGCTTTTTTAAAATTATTTTTTATATCCTAATCTCCCAAGAAAAGCCAAACATAAGAGTTAGTTGTGCTTACTGGGACAACTGATTTAAGTATGAAATTGATTCATCTCCCCCAGCATTCTAAACATTTTTGCTTCAGGTTTTTTGTTTTTTACAGTTTTTCTGGTTGACTAAATTTTCCCTTTAAAAATCCTGCATCATACAAATACATAAAAACACAGACAAAACAATGATAGACACATAGACAGGATATAAAGAAAAAAAACTTTTAGGGGGACATGGGCAGAAATTTTCCCAGGAAAATCAAAATTTCATCTGATCAGAATAAGATTTCTCAATGACTAGTCTTAATTTCTTTATCATGCAATAATACCTGAATTAGATAAATTATAAGCTGAATCTATTACAGTTTAAGTCAGATGTCATATAACTCAACTGCTCTTTGGTCATTTCTGTAACTATTGGGATCATCCCCTGGTCCCATACTATCAAAAATCTATCCAAGCCTCAACCCAGAGATACAGAAGCCATTTTCTGTTTCAACTTCTGAAATCCAAACCTTAACTCTAGACCACTCCACTTCAATTCCTAGGACAAACCTAAAATTTCCTGAGGGAAAAATAATAATAATTTCCCATACCCTAGGTAAACCAAAACTTCCCAGGGAAAACTAACTAAAAATCTATGGTAAAACTGGTTCCAAACCTCTTAAAAGGAAACTTTCTAGAAAAACTTATTCCAAACCTATGCTTTCCTAATCCCCTGGGCAGTGGAAGGAAACTAATCCTCAAAATTAAAAAACAACAACAGCAACAAACTAAACTAAACTTTCAGCTTACCCAAACTGAGGAGAAAAGGGGTTTGAGAGCAGGAGTCCCACCTTTTTAGTCAGTCTTCAACAACAACAACAAAAAAATCCCTTAGTAAAAATGTAACTGGAGATGTCTAGGGAGTACTTCTGGAACACTATCAACCAGGGCTCAAATTCTAACTTGACCTAAAATCTATGGTGGATGAAATATGAAATGCCTGAGGAAAACAAAGGTTCAATCTTCCAAACATATTGATTTATTAAGCATTGCATACCAATTGCCTAACAAAGTGGGCCTAGATCACCTCAGTTTAGGCATGGACCCCAAATGCAGGGGGAGACAGACTTTCATAGCATTAAAAAAATTATTCAAAATAGAATAATTAATTAAAAGAAAAAAGTACAATATTAGGTAATCTGATTTCTAATTAGATAAAGATTAATGACTTTCCAAGCTGGGAGGGTCAGAGTAAACAGGTATAATTTCCTTCATTCAAAAAAAGAGGTGTCCCACTCCCTTCAAGTGACTATAAATAATCAAAGGAATATAGAAACAATAACTTATTTATCAGTATGGGCCAGTTTTCAGATAAGACTTATGGATTTCTTGAGATATACAATTGTGAGAAAAATCTTTCTAAGAATCTTTGGGACTTACTGGGTTTCTGGTCTGTATAACTGGGTCATTAACCAGCAAGTAGAGTTGATTTAGTTTCCCGGTCATGCAGGGCTAGGTTCAAACAATGCAATAAGGTTTTCACTTAATTCTCACAATAAAATCAAATTTTCTCATAGGGCAGAAGTTGGCCTACACCCATAATTGAACAGAAAGGGAACTGAGGTAGCTCTAGATTGAGTCACAAGAAGGAATTAGTATGACTCACTCAATTTCCACTACCTTTTGCTGTTTTAATTCCCTCACATGTAAGATATATGTACACATAGGATATCTAGACATATAGATAGAGAGCTTATGGGGATAACAGAAATGAAACATCTTATTCTTTGTTTATAATCATACCTCTTGAGATATTTGAAACAAATAATTATGACATGAACTGAGTTTAGTATAGAGAGAATCAAAGGGTAATGGACTTCATAGGCAATAGATCATGGGTAGGACCACAAGTTATGTGTTTGGGGAAGGGGAGCCAGAAGGGGAAAAGAGTGGGACCAGAAGTGATAACCTTCTACTCTATTGACCAAGTTATTTAATTAATTTGACCAGTGGGAAATACAGTATCCAGCACTCATATATAAAGGTGAACAGGTCTTTCTATCTCCTGAGAAATGGAGAAACTATAGCTGTGGTCTTTGTCTCCTATGTGAGAATTGATTGATGCCCCAAAAGAACCCAAGGAAAAAGTTAGCTATTGTATTTTCTCTACCAAGGAGGCTACAAACACTGTAGTCACTTCAGTCTTTGTGTTTGATGAATATCCCAAGGTGGATTTTTCCAGGAAGGAAAGAAGGAAACAATATTTATTAACAGCTTACTGTATGTCAGGCACTATGCTAAGCACGGGAGATACAAGGACAAGTAAAAAAGAAAGATCCTGATTGCCATGAGCTTCTATTCTAACAGAAGAAAACATACACATGCTGAAAAAGTAGGGGTTATTAGGTGAAAGGGAAGAAGGTATGCAATATAGGGGCATGGTTATAAAATCAGGGGCTGAGCCCTCCTGAGGGTAATGAAGGCTGGCCATCTTGGGTCCCTCTACAAAATGGAGACAGAAAAAAAAAAATTAAGGGGCAGCTAGGTGACACAGTGAATAGAGCACTGGCCCTGGAGTCAGGAGGACCTGAGTTCAAATCCAGGCTCAGACACTTAACACTTACTAGCCATGTGACCTTGGACAAGTCACTTAACCCCAATTGACCTGCCTTCCCTCCTCTTAAAAAAGAAAAAAAAATACTTGAGACCTCAGGAGGAACCCATTAAGGGGGGGTATATAATCCAAAAATGTAAGAATTTTGTGTCTTAAATATTTCAAAAGGAGAAAAGCGGATCTGTATGGAGTCTATCTATAGTCATAAGCAATCTAAGAAATGGACCAAATCAACTGAAGAAATGAGACCTAGAAATTCCAAAGTTGACCTAGTTTTGAAGTCATTTAAAAGACATTTCAATCAGCTAATTTTGACATATTTTTATTAGAATGAGTTAATGTCATGTAAGGCACTGTATTTTAGAGATAAGCCATTTGAAAATAAATATATTTCTTCCTCTGAAAGAAAAAGAAAGAAATATTCCAGGGCAAGAAGACCCATAGTATGAGTTGAATAAGCTAGAGCAAAAAGACCTTAAGGAAGTTCCAAGATCAGAAATTGTTGGTAGAGTTGTAAACTGTTGCAGCCATTAGGAAAATAACTAGGAAATATACTTACAACATCACTATGGATACACTTTGACCGAAAGATTTCTGCAAATTAATATATTTCCAAAAGATTAAAGATAATTGTGAGAAACTGCTTTGTGCAAAGTTGTTTATAGCAGCACTTAATACCTGTAGTCAAGAACTGGAACATAGTTTTCTATTCATCAAGAAATGTCTAGATAAATTATGGTAGATGAATGTAACAAGATGTTATTATTCCATAAGAAACTGATGAATGGTTTAGAAAAATCTTTAAGGTCTCATATGAAATGATGTAGAGTAAAGTGAGGGCCAGGAGAACAATTTATACAATGATTACAATATTACAAAGAAAAAGAACAATGAGAAGTTCAAGAAGTGACTGAAGCAAAAAAGTGACCAATCCTGGTTGCAGAAAACCAATTGATAATGAGACATGCTTCCCACATCTTGGCAGAGATGTGACTAAAAATGTTGAAAGAGACGTGTTCAGACACTTTCAATATATGAATTAGACTTAAGTGATTATACTTGTTACACGGAGGCATGTTCTCTTTTTCTTTTTTTCTTTGGGGGGGAAGAGGTAGTAATAGTAATATAGAAAGGAAGAAGGTCACTTAATCATTAAAATTTAACAAGAGAAAAGGAGGAGGGATCACAAAGCAGCAGGACAGAATTATATCTACTAAGAGCTGAGTTATGCAAAACAAACAAATATATACAGAGAGAAAAAACAAAGCTATACATAACAAGATCCCAATTTCACATACAATCCCCCGTTTGTAGGCTTTTCTTGGAATATTTATTAAGTTCATTAAAAAACCTTGTTTTAAAAGGTATAAAAAGAAGCATCTGGAATTAAAATTCTTAATTTCCAGTGGCCTAGGAGAAAAAAGTGATAATGAATCTAGGAAAAGTGTGTGTGTGTGGGGGGGGGGGTGAGCAGCATTTTTTTTTTCAGTTAAATTAGCTTAAAAATTGTGTGGAAGATAGAGAGGATTACAGGTGAAAATATTTCCAGCAGTGCTAATATTGAAATACTTCAAATTGTAATACTACCTTCCCAATCCATCTCTCAGAATCCTTGGTTTTCTTGAGAAATCAGCTCTAGTTCAATGTGAGCTCCTTCTTGGTTCAAACAGGTGCCAATGCCTTCCCCACCCCCTCTTTGCATGTTTGTATATGTGTATACACACACCCATGTTATATCCTCTACTTAGTCTGTGTACTTTTTAAGCACAAAGTTTTATTTCATGTTTTGTCCTTTTATCCTCATCACAGGATATACAACCTGAAACATGATTAATAATGGCTTATTGGTTTGCTGAAAAATGTGAGGAGGAGGAGGAAGAAGAAGAAGCATGCTCTTTCTCCTGATGATGATGCTGAACAGCCATTCAATTTGGAACAAGCAGACCTAGATTTAGAAAGCAATAGTAAAGTCCAGTGGTGGGCATATGTCACAGGATTTATAAAATATAAGAAAAAGTGGTTTCCAGATAGAAGATATGTGACAATTAAAATCCAAGAGTGGTATCAAAAGTACCTTTAAGTGTAACATCCACATGAACACAACCAAAAAGATGTTGATAGAAAAAGAAAAAAAAAACCACTGAACAAATGATTTCCTCATGAAGACTTGTTTATCAAATACAAAGGTTTATTTTTCATTGTAATGCATAATCAGTTCATTGCCATTAGAAATTACTAAAAGTTTGTGCTTAAATATATATTGATATTCCTTCAAATACATCAACCTTTCAGTCCCTCAACTTATTCATTTTACATGATCTATTCTTCCACCCCAGTTCAGCCACACATAGATACAGTAATACCATTAAACTTACAATCACACAAAAAAGGAAGGAAGAAAGTAAGCCTTTACTAAGCAGTATTACATGCCAGCCACTGTGCTAATCCTTTACAAATATGATTTTCACAACATCTTTGGAACATAGATGGCATCATTATCCCTTATAATAGCAAATCCCCTGGCACACCTAGGATGGCCTTCTTAGAACAGGTTCTTTTGATCTGCTTTATAAAGGAAAGACAGCTTTAAAGAAGTTAACAATTCTACTTTAATTACAAAAAAGGAGTATAGAAAATACAAGAAGGGAAATAATCACAAAGACCAACAGACAGGGCTCCAGCTGTCTGAGCATAGCAATATTGTTATGTACTTTACATACACCACTGGATCAAGGGAGCACAGAAATCTGAGCAGTGGGGGACTCTGAACATATGAGACTCAGAGTCTCAACCAGGAAATCAAAAGATCCTTCTCATGAATGAACCCCCAAAAGCAAAACGCCAATCTTCCAGAATACATAACAAAGACTCAACCTTTGATTGGCTGAGTGCTTAGAAGCCTGAGAATCTTTCTGCCCCAGCAATTAATTGGAAAGTCCCCTTACTCCAGAGGCTGATTAACTCTGGGCCAGGGCTCTATGTGCCTATTAATGGGAAGGGAAGATCTACACATTCCCTTAACATTACATCCCCATATTACAGTTGAAGAACCTAAGGCAAAATGACTTATCTAGGTCAAATAGTCTAAAGCAGAATTTAACCCCAAGTCTTCCTTACTCCAGACTCACAACTCTATCCATTGCTCTACCTGACTACCTCAAATGTTCTACTTACATCTTCCTGAACTCTGAAATTCCCTCTCTGGATCACAACCTGTTGTAATTCCACCTCTCCCTATGCCTTGCAACCCCAATCCCAGTTCTTCATAATCCAGGTACCTGTAATCTCTTGACCCCTCGGTTCTTTCCCTGCCATCATTGATACACTAACTCTATTCTCCCTCCTTACTCATTCTGACACTTTGGTGAACCTGTTCAACCCCACACTGACCACTTCTCTCAAATCCCTTGCCCCCTTATCATATTGTCTATCTTGGCTTGTCAAGATTCAGCCTCAGATTACCCTCGCCTTTGCTACTATCCATGTGCTAATGCACAAAGCTGGAGAGAATCACAAAACTGTGATAACTGTGATCACTACCAGTTTATGCCTTTCAATTTAAATTGGCACTTCACTGATACAAATCAGTGTTTTTATGTCTCTCCCCCATCCAATTAAGTCACAAATATGCTGCTTACTATAACAGTACTTCGAAACTTTTATATTTATCCTTAAACCCTTCCTGGCCTCCTACCCTCTCTCTTATCAACTGAGTATCTTGCCTCATATACAACTGAAAAAACTAGTCTTTGAACAAGAGCTTCCCCTTCTCTCATACTCCTCATCTCACCCACCCTTATGCTTCCATTTTCCTCTTTCATCTTTGTCTCACAGGAAGAAGTGGCCTTTCTCCTTGCCAACTCAAACCTCTCTACATATAAGAGTGATCCCATTCTATTCTGTTTTGTCTAGTACATTACCCCCTTTTTCATCCACACCCTCACTTTACATTCTCTCATATAGTGGATCTATACTGCTTACAAACATACCCATATCTCCCTCACCTTCACAAACCTTAATTTGATCCATCACCTCTTTCTACTATTCCATATATCCTTCCTTTTGTATCTAAACTCCCGCAAAAAAAATTTGCACATTTATATCTCTACTACCTTTCCTCTCACATTGTTCTTAACTATCCTTAGCAAATGGGTTCCAAACTCATTATTCAACTGAAAATGTTCTTGTCAAAGTTACCAGTGCTCTCTTAATTGGCAAATTTAACGGCTTTTTCTCATTTCTCATCCTTCTTAACCTCTCTTAAGTCTTTAACATAGCTGATTGTCCACTTCTCCTTAATACTCTCTTTTTCTGAGGCTTTGAAACACTACTCTATTTCTTTCACCTTTCTCTAAAGGTAGATGTTCCTCCCATCTGTAGTGGGCTCCTTTCTCTTCCACATTCATAATTTTTTGCCTGGAGATCTCATCATCTTTCTTCAGTGGATTCTGAGATCTACTTATTCAACCCCAGCCTCTCTTCTAGACTACACATTTGCATCTTCAATTTCCTTTTTGAACATCTCAAACTGGATGTCCTGAAGGCATTATAAACACAAGAGATCTCAAATTCAACTCAGTATCTTTCTCTCCAAAACCATTCCCCTTCCAAAGTTCCCAATTACTGGTTAAAGGCTCTACTATTGTCTCAATCACTCACACTTTCAATCTATGTGTCATTCAGTACTTCCCACTCTCATTCCCCAGAATCTTTCTTTTTTTTGCCAATTCCTATCAATTTTACCTCAGTAACACCTTTCATTTCTCTCTTGATACCATCACCAAGATGGTACAGGTTCTCATCACCTTATACCTGGACTATTGCAACTGACTTCAGGTTAGTTTCCTTGTGTCTTCTCTTCCCCTCTCCAATCAATCCTCCACTCATAGCAGCCAAACTGATTTTTCTAAAGCTCTGGTTTGACCATCTCATCCACCTAGTCAGTAAATTCTAGTGACTTTCTGTTGCTTTCAGGGTCAAATATAAAATGACCTATTTGGCATTCAAAACCCTTTATAACCTGACCTTTCTGATCTAACTCCTACCTTTCTAATCTTCTTACATTTTAATCACCCCCACTGACTATGCATTGCAAAGAATCTTAATATCCTGCACACAAGATGCTACATCTCCAATTCTAGGAATTTTCACTTGTTCTTTCCTGTGACCAGAATCATATCCCTCTTCATTTCTATCTCCTAACATCCCTGGATTCCTTTGTTTCCCAGTTAAAACCCTACCTTCTAGAGGAACCCCTCTCCAGTCTATCATAATGCTAATGCTTTACCTTTATTGAATAGTTCCAATTTGTTATGTATATATATATATGTATATATATATATATATATATGTATGTGTGTGTATTTAGTACATAGTTGTTTTCATGTGGTTTCTCCTGTTAGACTATGATATATTTGAGGGTAGGGATTGGATTTGGCTTTCTTTGTATGCCCAGAGCTTAGCACAGTGCATGGAACATAGTAGATGATCAATAAATATGTGTTGGCTTGACTTTTCTTGAAATACCTCTCCTGACTTCATTCAAGAAGCTGATCGTCTTACCTTTTGCAGAAGATCTTATCTAATTGTCTATGTTTCTAGTACCTTCCATACATTCTGTATTTGTCTTATAAATACATAATTGTTTGCATGTTGCCCTGTACCTCCATTATAAGATGAGCTGCTTGCCTAGTCATACCAGATTTTAAACTGTATTATACAGCAGAAGTACCAACTACTTGGTACTGGCTGAGGAAGAGAGTAGTAGGTCAGTGGAATAGATTAGGTACACAAGACACAGTAGTCAATGACTATAGTAACCTACTGTTTGATAAACCCTAAGACTCCAGCTTCTGGGATAAGAAACCACTACTTGAAAAAAAATTCTGTGAAAACTGGAAAATAGTATGGCAAAAACTGGCCCAAGATCAAGTCTAAATGGGTTCACAATCTAGATATAAAAATTGATACTGTAAACAATCTGGGAGGGCAAGGAATAGTTTACCTGTTGGATTTATGGAGAAGGTTAGAAATTATGACCAAACAAGAGATACATCAAGAAATGCAAAATGCATCATTTTGATTACATAAAATTGAAAAGATTTTGTACAAACAAAGCCAATATAACCAAGATTAGGAGGGAAGTGGGAAAATGGGAAAGAATTTTTACAATCAGTGTCTCTGTTAAAGGCCTCATTTATAAAATATACAGAGAACTGCATCAAATCTGTAAGAATACAAATCATTCCCCAACTGATAAATGGTCAAAGTATATGAACAGTCAGTTTTTAGAGGAAGAAATTGAAGATATCTATAAGGATATGAAAAAATGCTCTAAATCACTATTGATTAAAGAAATACAAATCAGAACAATTCTGAGGTATCACATCGCACTGGTCAGATTGACTAACATGACAAAACAGGAAAATGATAAATGCTGGAGAAGATGTGGGAAAATTGGACCATTAATGCATTGTTGCTGGAGTTGTGAACTGATCCATTCATTCTGGGGAGCAATTTGTAACTATGCCTAAAGGGCTATAAAAATGAGCCATAGCCTTTGACCCAGAAATACCACTTCTAGGGCTATAATCCAAGGAGATCATACAAGTGAGAAAAGGACCTGTATGTAGAAAAATATTTATAGGAACTCTTTTTGTGGTGAAAAAGAATTGGAAATCAAGGGGTTGCTCATCAGTTGGGAATGGCTAAACAAGTTGTGGTGGATGAATGGAATGAAATACGTTTGTGCTATGAGAAGTGAGGAGCAGATAAACTTCTTAATAACCTGGAGAGACATATATAAACTGATGCTGAGAGAGGGGAGCAGAACCAGGAGAACATTGTACAAAATTACAGATGCATCATATGTGTGATGACTAACTTTGATAGACTGAGCACTTCTCAGAAATACAAATCTGTAAGACAACTCCAAAAGACTCATGATGGAAAGAGCTATCCACATCCAGAAAAAGAACTTTGGAGTCTGAATGCAGATTGAAACAAACTACTTGCTTTCTCTGTTTTTGTTTGTTTTGTTCCTTCTTTCTCGTTGTTCATTCCATCAGATATAATCCTTCTTTACAACTTGACTAATGTTTAATGTGAAGGCATTTGTAGAACTTATATTGGATTACATGCTGCCATGGCAGGGGCAGAGGGCAGAGGAGAAGTAGGTGGAGAAAAATTCGGAACTCAAAATCTTGTGGAGCTGAATGTTGTAAACTAAAAATTAATTAATTAGTTACAAAAATTAATGTGAGCTGCTTGAGAGAAGGGACCATATTTTTTTTTCCTTTTATTTATGTCTTCAGCATGGAACACAGTGCTTGGAATATTAGAAAGCATTTATTAAATATTTATTGATTAACTTTAGGTTTACTGTATAAAAAAGAAAACTTCCAAAATATGGAGTTCTAACAGAAAAACTAAAATGAAGAAGGATCAGGATGACATACATATTATCTATGTGATCTTGTTTGCTCTTGGAGTTGATCCACAGATGATTTTAATAAGCTTGAACATGAGCTCACATTCCAAAATACTTGACCAGTTATAAAAAAAAAATTCATTCATTTTGTCTACCTGCATTGAACATTAACCATGAAAAGAATAATAGATGGTTTTTGATTTGTCCTCAAATCATCTTAATCTAAGCTTCATTAAAAATTATGGGAAGAATAGGATGGTGGTGGTGATGCTGCTGTTGTTAACTGTGAGAAGATCATGGGTGAGGTACAAAAAAAAAAAAAAACCATAATTACTCAGAGGATCATTAATCCTTATTGAATAATGAATCACAATTGGACATGCAGCTGTGTAGCTTCCTAGCTCTTTAGTTTTGCACATATGCAATAGCAGAACTCTGGCTCTGGGATACTATGGTGTACTGGGTTTTCATCGGGTGTACATAACCTGATCAAAACCCAGATCTCTGGATATCTGGAGAGCTCTTGCCCTCAAGGATATCCAAATCTAATGAGGGAGACAACAAGCAAACAAATGAGTACAAACAAGCCATATGAATGATAAATAGGAGGTAATTAAGAAAGAAAAGGCAATCCAATTAAGAGAAGTTGGGAAAGGCTTCCTGTAGAAGGTTATGTTTAAGAAAGCTTGCTTTCTCTCTATCTCTGTCTCTCTCTCTCTCTCTGTCTCTCTGTCTCTCTCTCTCTCTCTCTCTGTCTCTCTGTCTCTCTCTCTCTCTTTTTCTTTCTCTTTCTCTCTTTTCTTTCTTAGTCTTCTTTACAAATGATTAATGCAAAAATAAGTTTCATATGAATGCATGTGTAGAGCTATATAAAATCACACACCATTTGGGGTGGGGGAGAGGAGAGATGGGAAGGAAATTTGGAACTCAAAATGTTATGAAAGTGAATGTTGAAAACTAAAAATAAATAAATATCTTTAAAAGGCCAAGGTCTACCACTGCAACCTGGGCCATCACCAGTCATCCTGACCTATATCTTGCTAATGGACTTAGATGATTCTGAAGGAAAGAGTGAGGCTAATTAATTACTTTGCACAGCTCTGGCTCACCTAAATCCAATTTACTTCCAAGTCAAGACATCACCCTGTTCATATCATTGGTCTTCTCCAAGGAATGGAGGATCAACAGCTTCTTTGCAAAACATTTATTTTATGTCTTACCTGATATTGCTTCTCTGACGATCATGAAAGAAGTTATTTGATTCTTTGATATATCAAGAAATTTGAGAGGACAATATAGTCATGAAATATACTTCATTTAAGGTACGTTTTTTATGGTTCTATTTAACATTTATGTATATAAGGTGAGCTTGGCCCTGCCCATAGAGGATTAAGAATAAAGCCTAAGGTAACCTGAGTATCTTCTTGCTGGTCAGGAAATATATCCAGCAAGAGCCAGGCTTCTATGACCTTGCACTTGACATGAGAAAGACTACCCAGAGTTCCTAAGTGTCAGTGACATTGAACTAGAGGTAGCCACAGAGCAACAAAGAGGCCAGCTTACCTGGCCAAAAATTCTATTCTTTAGCTAACAATAAATCTAGTGTAATTTGTGAATACATTTTCTGAATACGTTTTCTTTCTACAATTTTAATATATATTCTTATACATATTGAACACATATTCTCTGTATTTTTCACTCAGTTATGTGCCTTTAAAATATAATTTACTGTGAATATCTTATTCAAAATGATTCTCATATTTTCATCAAGGAAACCCTTCAATATCATTCCCTTAAAGATGTTATACATATAAAAATAGACATGGGTTAAAATAATCAATTTCCTCCTAATTGCCTTTTCTTAAAGAGTCATTTCAAAAATTGTCATTATTTTTATCATGTGATGTACTCCCTTCTTTCAAACATTTGGAAAATATGCCTTTATTGATTTCAAAATTGTCATATCTCCTGCATAGTTGTCCTCTGTGTACACTTATCTCATTTAGCTCCACTTAAAATCTTTGTCTTCTTTAAATTAATTTCCACTTCCGTGAATGGTTTGAGTCTACTGTAGTAACTTCATTATCATTAATAAAATGGAAAAAAAATAGTTTGTTACAAGAAATGCTGACAATTCTATTCTATTTTTAATCTATTTGCTGTCTTTTCATATGCATCTTTAATCCCAAGGTAATTAAACTAAAAGTACAAAATTCATCTAAATATCTTAGTTGAAGTAAATTATTTTTTTAAGTTTTATTTTGTGCATTATGAATGTGTTTATTTTTTTTCATTGAACTATTTGGAACATTGACCTATGAGAAATCCCCACTTTCAATGGGATCATGCTAAATGACCATGACCAGAATGAAATCTTTGCTTTGGCGATAAATAATTCACTGTTAATCACTTAACCACCATGAGGTGAGAGCTTTTACAGGATCTCAGCCAGAGTAAACTCCGCCCCCTTGCCATTTGGTGACTCACAATGATACTTTATAGTGTATCATGGAAAAATAGTTCTGATTTATTTTACTAGTTCCCTCCTTAGTGTACTGTCCACTATTTACTTCCTGTGAAGTGATAGTGCAACTCAACATGGAAAGATAAATGTAATACTCTCAAGAATGCAAAAAAGAAATTGTCAAAATTAAATGTAAATTTTACTACCTGATACAAACATTAACTACAATCACAGTTCTCATTATTATAAATCATTCCAGTCAGAAAATCACTTTACCAAAAAGATCAAATTATCTAACATGTAAAGTTATTATTAAAATTATGACTCTTATTACTATAACAATTTCTTCATTCTGATACATACATACAAACATATATATGTGGGTGTGCATCTATATATATATATATATATATATATATATATAAACATATATATAAGTATGTGGTATGTTTGTTTTCTAGAGGCAGAGTTAAGTGATTTTCCCAGGGTCACTCAGCTACTAAGTGTGGGAGGCCAGGTCTTCCTGACTCCAGGGCCAGTGCCCTATCCACTGCCCCACTTAGCTGACCCATTCTGATATTTTTTACACTTATCTTTTATTTGCATATCTCTTTGTTGTTTCCTTGTTTAAAACACACACACACACACACACACACACACACACACATATATATATATATATATATATATATATATATATATATATATATATATATATATATATTTATATTATTTGGTCCTTTACTACTATCACTTTGAGAATCTGTCATGAGTTTTATTCTTCACTAACCCATTATTGCCATTAGCCACTTTAAAAAAAAAATGCTCCTTTGACTAGCCTAATAACTGTTACGGAGAAAAAAAAAAAGAAATTCAATAATCTACAATTTTAATAAGACAGCTAAGGTAGTACAATGGATAGAATTCTGGGCCTAAAATGAGAAAGATATCTTCCTTATTTCAAATCCATCCTCAAACACTCACTAGTTGTGTGACCCTGGGCAAGTCACTTAACCCTATTTGCTTCAGTTCCTTTTCTATAAAAAGAGCTGGAGAAAGAATTATCAAACTACTGTAGTATCTTTTCCAAGAAAACCCCAAATGAAATCACAAATACTTGGACACAACTAAAAAAATAACTGAACAACAAGTCTAATAATTATATCTTCCATTTATATGACATTTTACTTGCATTTACTCATTTGCCTTTACAATAACCTTGTGAGATTTGTAGTTCAGGCATTATTACCCTTATTTCACAGAAAACTGAATCTCTGAGAGTTTGATTAACTTAGAAAAAAGTTTAATAAATGACAGAGTTCCAGACTAGGTCTTCTGAATCCTTTTTCCCTCATTATATATCTGGTCTCATTAATGTGAATGTGTTCATTTTTACAAATATTTATTAAGTCTTTAATAGGTATGCTTCATTGTACTAAGTTCTGAGAATTTAAAAAAATGAAAAACGACTAATTCCCAATCTTCAAAATGTTTATTATAAAAAAGGGGGAACATAGAAAGTAGATTCAAGATAAAAATTAGAAAGGATCAAAGATATTCCAACTGGTCTTGGAAATTTGAGAAGTCAAGAGATTCTGACTCTACTAAGAACAAACTTAGTAGCTAAGCTAACATTACACTACAAAAGACTGATTAAACAATAGGCTAAATTTCAATTCTGTAAGCTTTTTTTTCAATTCTTTAATTTAGAGAATTAAATCATATTATCAAGATTGGTTTTAAGTCCCCACCTCTAGAGATTAAGTAAAAAATAGTGATATTTGAAAACCCACAAAAATCAAAGTAGATTCTACGAATTCATTCTCTTTGAGATGGTAGTACTGTAATACATTTTAAGAAAAGAATTAATTTGGGGCAGCCAGGTGGCTCAGTGAGTAAGAGCACTGGCTTCAGTGTCGGGATGAGCTGGGAATCAAATCTGGGCTCCGATACTCAGCACCACACCCAGAAATAACTGTCCTTGTAACCTTGAGCAAGTTACTTAACCCCAATTGTTTAAAAAAAAATAATTAATTTGAGGACAAGGAAGCAGGGGAATTATAAGTACCTAGAAAGATCACATGAAAACATTTCTGCACTGAACTATACTACATTATAGAAAAGAAAAAAAAACTGGTCACCAAAACAACATTTGTTTAAATGAAATTTCCTTTTCTGAATGTCACTCTGGAATAATTTTTTTACATCAAACATTTGATCAGACACTTCAGTATTATGACTGGTTTATACATGGCAGTGAACAACTGATTTATTTATTTCCAAAAAGGGGTTGAAAGTAATTTTCTGAAGTGACTCATCTTTGATAACAGATTCAAAGTCTATTTCTTTAACTTGTGAGACTTATGAGAAGAAAGGTGCAAAATCTGTTGGGGAAAAAAGTAATAGCATTGAACTCCTCAATTTAAAGCAGGGATATTGAGAGATTCTAAGGATTGTAAAAACAATCATTCTTGTATCTATGAACTTCCTGTGCTCAGAAATTATGCATTAAGATGCTCTCTACTCCCTAATCAGCATCAATACAGTTGAGGGTATGTCAGCATTTCCATAATGAGCCAGCTGCTCTAGAGTAGTTATGAAATGACTATATTAGTTCACATTGAAATAAAGCTTAACATACCCAGTTTGATAAAAAAAAATGCTAATTTTAATTATAATAGAGCATTAAATTAGGAGTGTGCATGTAAATTCATACATATTGTAGT
This sequence comes from Petaurus breviceps papuanus, assembly GCF_028583685.1. NCBI lineage: Eukaryota > Metazoa > Chordata > Mammalia > Diprotodontia > Petauridae > Petaurus > Petaurus breviceps. The sequence continues at coordinate 55,237,674 of NW_027185764.1, read as the reverse complement.
TTTGCACATACATTTTTGTTAATACATTTTTCTTTATGTTATTTTCCAAATGTAAGATTTATCCTTTCCTGAGGCCCACCTTATACAAATACATGAAAACCCTATGATTTTTATCAATGTAGAAACTCCCTCTGCCAATGCCAACTAACAGTTCCTCTGTGACTTTGTCTATGAGTCTTTAAAAGTTGCTCCCAGAGGTTACA
>NW_027185764.1:55204915-55237071 GCF_028583685.1 Petaurus breviceps papuanus | reverse complement strand
AGGTAGTACAATGGATAGAATTCTGGGCCTAAAATGAGAAAGATATCTTCCTTATTTCAAATCCATCCTCAAACACTCACTAGTTGTGTGACCCTGGGCAAGTCACTTAACCCTATTTGCTTCAGTTCCTTTTCTATAAAAAGAGCTGGAGAAAGAATTATCAAACTACTGTAGTATCTTTTCCAAGAAAACCCCAAATGAAATCACAAATACTTGGACACAACTAAAAAAATAACTGAACAACAAGTCTAATAATTATATCTTCCATTTATATGACATTTTACTTGCATTTACTCATTTGCCTTTACAATAACCTTGTGAGATTTGTAGTTCAGGCATTATTACCCTTATTTCACAGAAAACTGAATCTCTGAGAGTTTGATTAACTTAGAAAAAAGTTTAATAAATGACAGAGTTCCAGACTAGGTCTTCTGAATCCTTTTTCCCTCATTATATATCTGGTCTCATTAATGTGAATGTGTTCATTTTTACAAATATTTATTAAGTCTTTAATAGGTATGCTTCATTGTACTAAGTTCTGAGAATTAAAAAAAATGAAAAACGACTAATTTCCAATCTTCAAAATGTTTATTATAAAAAAGGGGGAACATAGAAAGTAGATTCAAGATAAAAATTAGAAAGGATCAAAGATATTCCAACTGGTCTTGGAAATTTGAGAAGTCAAGAGATTCTGACTCTACTAAGAACAAACTTAGTAGCTAAGCTAACATTACACTACAAAAGACTGATTAAACAATAGGCTAAATTTCAATTCTGTAAGCCTTTAGAGAATTAAATCATATTATCAAGATTGGTTTTAAGTCCCCACCTCTAGAGATTAAGTAAAAAATAGTGATATTTGAAAACCCACAAAAATCAAAGTAGATTCTACGAATTCATTCTCTTTGAGATGGTAGTACTGTAATACATTTTAAGAAAAGAATTAATTTGGGGCAGCCAGGTGGCTCAGTGAGTAAGAGCACTGGCTTCAGTGTTGGGATGAGCTGGGAATCAAATCTGGGCTCCGATACTCAGCACCACACCCAGAAATAACTGTCCTTGTAACCTTGAGCAAGTTACTTAACCCCAATTGTTTAAAAAAAAATAATTAATTTGAGGACAAGGAAGCAGGGGAATTATAAGTACCTAGAAAGATCACATGAAAACATTTCTGCACTGAACTATACTACATTATAGAAAAGAAAAAAAAACTGGTCACCAAAACAACATTTGTTTAAATGAAATTTCCTTTTCTGAATGTCACTCTGGAATAATTTTTTTACATCAAACATTTGATCAGACACTTCAGTATTATGACTGGTTTATACATGGCAGTGAACAACTGATTTATTTATTTCCAAAAAGGGGTTGAAAGTAATTTTCTGAAGTGACTCATCTTTGATAACAGATTCAAAGTCTATTTCTTTAACTTGTGAGACTTATGAGAAGAAAGGTGCAAAATCTGTTGGGGAAAAAAGTAATAGCATTGAACTCCTCAATTTAAAGCAGGGATATTGAGAGATTCTAAGGATTGTAAAAACAATCATTCTTGTATCTATGAACTTCCTGTGCTCAGAAATTATGCATTAAGATGCTCTCTACTCCCTAATCAGCATCAATACAGTTGAGGGTATGTCAGCATTTCCATAATGAGCCAGCTGCTCTAGAGTAGTTATGAAATGACTATATTAGTTCACATTGAAATAAAGCTTAACATACCCAGTTTGATAAAAAAAAATGCTAATTTTAATTATAATAGAGCATTAAATTAGGAGTGTGCATGTAAATTCATACATATTGTAGTTTTGCACGTACATTTTTGTTAATACATTTTTCTTTATGTTATTTTCCAAATGTAAGATTTATCCTTTCCTGAGGCCCACCTTATACAAATACATGAAAACCCTATGATTTTTATCAATGTAGAAACTCCCTCTGCCAATGCCAACTAACAGTTCCTCTGTGACTTTGTCTATGAGTCTTTAAAAGTTGCTCCCAGAGGTTACATGACTTTCTCGGGATCACATAGCTAGCAGGTGACAGAAGAAGGGTTTGAACCCAGGTTTTATTTCCTGACCTCAAGTCTAGTATTTGAATTATTATCACAAGTTGCCTTTAACTACAAAACAATGCTTTTTTCTCATTTTCTTTTTTCGGTCTTTGAATATGTATGATGAAGTTGTCAATAAGTGTAAAGGAAAAAAATAAAGCTTAAGCATTTATTAGTCAAGTTGAAACCTGGTCTTTTATTTATTCCTTTTTATCAGTGAGTTTTGTGTTAAGCAGATCTGGATTATCTGGTGATTTCCATGAATTTGCTAGTTTTCATCATTTTAGCCCTCCTCACTTTAATTTTCCAGATAATTGAATTAGCTCTTTGCCTATATTACATCACCTTCTGTAATACTGACTGCCCTTTGTGAAGTAGAAAATGATCAAAGATGACAAAAAATACTTTCCAAAGGGATTAACTGGACACTTTATAGTGAGAGGCATAGTTACTGGTTTTCTGTGACCGATCTGCTTTTTCAAATTGATCACAAAGTGAACCAGATTTTTTTTTATTGGACCAGTGATTTCATCAATGTAGGGCACTCCCAGTATGGAAACTGCCTCTACCAAAACAGATCAATTCATTCTGTGAAGCTTAAGAGTTTTAGAGAGTTGATTGGGGTACTAAGAAATTAAATCATTTGTTCAGGGCCACATAACCAGTAGGTTTCAGAGGTGGTACTTGAAGCTAATACTTCTAAATTAAAGGCAGGTTCTCTCATTCCTTATTTTCTTGCCTTTTCCTTGATTACATACATTAAAATACCACGTGTTGTTATTCTGTGATTTGTTTTCATATCTGTGATAAGTATTGTGGTAATATCATTGAATATAGACTCAAAAAGGACCTTAGATGTAATGCATATTCGTTTATTTTGTGCCTGGGACCTTAGACAAGTTACAGAACTAGTAGCCTCAGGCAGGCACTTTATTCGTAAAATTCAATGAATGGACTAAAACATGGGTGGGAATCCTGGGGCCTCAAGGCTAAAAGGCCACAGTTTGGATTTAGTCAAAGGACTTACTTGAAGACCTAGGGGGCCACATGTGACTTCAAGGCTGCAGGTTTCCCAATCTAGGGCTAAATTATCTCTATAATCTTTTCTACTTCTAAATACTATGAGCCTATAAACATGATAGGTTCTGAATGGGATTTAATTATCTTAAAAGTTTACATTTTCTAGGTGACCTAGAAGCCCTAACTATGATGATTAAACTGTACCAGTAACTAATCAATTCCAGGATTAATGAGCATACTTTTCAAAATAATTTGAAATCCATTTATGCTATTCCTATTAGGGCTGGATTTTGATGTTTTCCTCTATAGCTAAGGACACTGCTAACCTTCTTTGAGAATAAAAATGAAAAGAGAAATATTCTCCAAATGCACCCAAACAAAGGAATAACTCATTATAAAGAATATGATAAACCATACAATAAAAAAGCACATCTTTGAAGATTAATGTACCCATGCATTCAATAAGCATTTCTTTAACACAATATCTCATTATGCTATCTAATGCTATTTCTTTTTTTTTTTTAAAGCAATCAGGGTTAAGTTACTTGCTCAAGGTTACACGGCCAGTTATTTCTGGGTGTGGTGCTAAGTATCTGAACCCAGATTTGATCCCCAGGTCATCCCAACACTGGAGCTGGTGCTCTTTACTTGCTGAGCCACCTGGACGCCCCTTAGCAATTGGGGTTAAGTAACTTGCTCAAGGTTACATGGCCAGGTGTTTCTGGGTGAGTGCTAAGTGTCTGAGCCCAGATTTGATCCCCAGATCATCCCGACACTGGAGCCAGTGCTTTTACTCACTGTGCTACCTGGCTGCCCCTAATGCTATTTCTTTTTTGGACAGAGTTACTAACCTGGTAGAAGAAGGGAATGGTGTAACTATAGTTTACCTGGATTTTAACAAAGCAGTTGATGAAGGATATCTTATCATTCTTGATTAGGAAATGAAGCAAGTGATAATATATCTGGGGGGATATGAAACTGGTTCAATGATCACTCTCAAAGAAAAGCATATTGCAAGAAGTCTCCAAGGGGTTGTCCCATTGTTCTCTGCTTGAACCTATATTGTTTTATTGGATTGGATCTTTTCTACTTGGCCCCTGAGGTAAAAACCAGAACCAATATATTGAAGTTGCAAAAAGAAAAATGTAGATTTGATATCAACAAAACTTACTGGTAATTAGTTGTTAAAAATAAGATGTTTTTACTCAAGAAGTGCTGGGGGCCACCTCAATGGAGATGTTCAAACAGTGTTGTAGAGACAATTCCTTTCAAAACTACACATGGTTGGAGAGGGGGTGGGGGGTGTGAACTAGGAAGTAATCCTTTCCTACCATAAAATTCTGCAGTTTTATGGTTTTGAGATTCTGCTAAATTCTGGGAGAAAAACAAAGATAAGTCTCAATCCTTCTGCACTCATCATGCTTACAGTATAGTAGCATGAAAGGATATGTACACAAATAATTAAAATACACATTAAAATTCCTCTTCCATTCATACTCTGTGTTAGACATTCCCAATAACATTAGTAAACAATTTTGGTGAATAACATTAATCTATTGGTAAACATTTATTACAAGCCAAGCATTTTGCTAGGTACTAGAGAGACAAAAACAACAGTAAAACAATCCTTGCCTTCAAGAAGTTCACATTATATTGAGGGAAATACGATATCTACTTATAATTAAATGCAAATATATGCAAAGTAAATATAAGATAACTTCAGGGGATAGAAGCACTAGGCACTGAAGGATTAGGAAACAACTCATTTGATATTTATAGTAAAAGAAGAATTTGCCTGTGGATAGTGAACAGTGGACAGTGAAGTTCTTCACATGCCCCTGTGTGTAGATAACCTTCTACTAACAATATCAAATCTTGGGACTTTTACAGATCCTTCTAAGGGAAATCTATTATCAGTCAATAATGTATGGCCTAGTTATTACACAGGAAAATTCAAGAAGACAAAAAATGCCTATAGTTCAGATTATAACATACAGTTGGATGCAGAACTCACAGAGCCCATACATCAGAACATAACCTTGGGCAAACTTGGCACACGGACAGTGGAATAGACTCAGAATTGAATAGAAGAATGGACTCAAAGGACTCCAAGCTTCTCCTCAAAACAAGACCCATCTTTTAAAAATAATGATATGTTTCTAATGATCTTATTTGATTATTATAAAACTGTGAATAATCAAAGGTAACAGACTCCAGACACTTAAGACTAAGTGCCACTCAAAAGCTAATTCTGAGCATGAGAGAAGCACATTGGGTACAAGCAGGCTGAAAGACTATACTAAGGAAGAATCACACAAGAAGTAGCATAAGTAGAAAAAACTGGCTGTGTCACCTTGAGCAAGTTACTTAACCCCAATTGCTTAAAAAGAAAAAAGAAAAGAAGTAGCATAAGTGATGTTATCAGAATAGTATTTAACCAAGCAATCCTCAGTCAACAAAGATGTATTAAGCACCTACTATGTTCTGGGCTCTTTGTTAAGCACTGGGGATAAAAAGAAAGGCCAAAAAGAAAAAAAACCCAGTTCCTACCCTCAAGAAGCTCAAAGTCTAAAAGGGGAGAGAAGATTCAAAAAAATAAGCAGAATCAAGATATATATAGAATAAATTTAAAAATAATCAACAAAGACATTTCACTGGAATTAAAGAGTATAGAAAAAGATTAACGTTCTTTTCTAAAAGATAAAGTTCTTTCCTTTAAAAGAACTGATTTTAGCTGTGACTTGAAGGAATCCAGGAAGTAATGAGGCAGAGATAAAGAGGGAGAACATTTCAGGCATGGTGGGGCATTCAGTGAAATTGTAGAAGTAGTATCAGAAAAAGACAAAACAAAACAAACAAAAATATCAGTCATACAATATGGTCAAGGGATGACCAATACATTGTCCATGGGTTCTATCAGTATCTTCTATAACCTTGAACAAATTGCTTAACTGCACTGAATTTATGCTCACATGAATGAAGTGGCTGTATCTTCTAATAGCATATATTGCAGCACATTTATTCTTGCCCCATCCTATGAGTCTTTTTTACCATATCTTCCTGTAAATCCTCTATATGTAATTCACCTAATATAGGAATATAGATGTAAAGTTGGAAAGGCACCTCAGAGATCATGGAGTCCAACCCCTGCCTTCTACAGATGAGGAAGTAGGGCTGAGGGAGGTTAAGTAACTTGTCCAATGTCACCCAGCTGCGATTGCAACCAAGGTCCTCCAATTCCCAACTCAGTTCTCTTTCTACTGCATCACTCTGTCTCCTTGAAGATCACAGCTTTATATAATTGCAGATTAGAGTAGGAAAGTATATGAAGAGCACTGTGAGACAAGATGATTTTGAGTCTTTCTGAGAGTCATCCCTGTTCCCTCACCTGTGTTTTCTAGCCTATTTTAATTGCATAAGAACCACTTTCTACATACATATTTTGGGAGAATCAGTCTCCCTAGGTATTGTATAAAAACCTAAGGAATTTACATACGTGTATGTACACACACACAATACACACATACACACATTTGTGTGCATATGAAATGAATGAAAATATATATGAAAAAGAAATTATGAAATGAAAAAAATATCCATGTGTGCATTATGTAAATTGATTTTCAATTGCTTTCACACACTGCACATTTTTAAACACTGTACTGTAAATAGCAGCAATCAAATGGAAAAGAACTACTTTTAACCAAGATATTTCTTTTCATATTAAGTTAAGATGTAAATCTGTAGACCAGAGGTGTTAAACTCATAGTCCTCAAGTCCCAAGCAGCAAAACTCTCAAGTGTAGTCAAACAGATTTAGAATGTAATTGGTCAACATTTAACTAAATAAACAAAAATGCAATGCAGCATAGATAATGTTAACTTGTAGTTACCTAAATCAATATGGTTGCCTGCCTGGATCTGTTTCTATTTGAGTTTGGCCCTATGGCTGTAGACAATGTTGCCATTCTTCAAATGTCAGTCCTTCTTTGAGACCTCAAAACAATAACAAATATCCTGACACAATTCATGGAACTTGCTATTCAAAGGCAATGTTCACTTAATGTAAATTAAGCAGACCCTAGAAAATAAAACATGAACCTTTAATCTCGTTTGAAGGCAGTGAAACCAAGGCTTACATTACCTTGTCAAACTAACTTGGGCTAACTGAACTTCATGGCTCACCATAATTATGTAGATATTCTCCAACTGTTGGATGTGATGACTGAAGATTTGGATTATGAAGACAAAAAAGATGAGGCATTCCAAAAACTTGCTATATTTGTCAACTATAATTGCATTAGGAGTCAAAAAAATGTGGGTTAATAGCAAGTTGGGATGGGGGGGCAGTGAGGAAATGTGTCCTTTGTTTGAAATATCCTTTTAGCCAAGAGTAAGGCTACTAATTAATTCCTTTTTGTTTGAGAATATAATTTTCAGCTTCACTCCCATATACTATTCTTTGTTTTTTGTTTTGCTTTTTTTTGAGAGGCAATGCAGGATTGAAGAGAAAGATGGGCACCTCCAAGGAGAATTTGAGTTAAGAGCATGGGATGAAAGACTAGGAAATAGGGTCAGACTTTTCACATTCATTCCCAAGAAGTGCTGGGTGGATGTGTGGTAATTAAAAGTCTCACAGTCTTGAAAGCACCTATGGGCAACCACCTGAGGAAATGACAAAGGAAAGTTTGTTGAGGGGAAAATATTCTTTGAACTTCCTTTTGTTTACTTAGCCAGTTCTAGTATACTAAACTGAACTATCCTTTGTCTTTTTTTTTTTTAAGCAATCGGGGTTAAGTAACTTGCTCAAGGTTACACGGCCAGTTATTTCTGGTTGTGGTGCTAAGTATCTGAGCCCAGATTCGACCCCCAGGTCATCCAGACACTGGAGCCTGTGCTCTTACTAGCTGAGCCACCTGGCCCCCCCATCCCTTGTCTTAATGTTATTAAATCAAATATTTTTGTTGTCATGTTGAGCACAACTCTACCCTTCCTTCCCCCAATTGATACTGAGAAAGAATTTCAGCACAACTCCACCCTTCCCTCCCCCAATTGGTCCATGAGCAAGAATTTCAGCCTAGGGTAAATTCCCTGCTCCATTCTTCCTCATCCCCTGTCCCTGCCACCTACCAGATATTCCCCATCTCTACCCATTCTAGGTTCTCTGTCCCTCAGCCTAGGGAAAAACTTCGCAGGCTCTGGAAATTCAAACATACACTGACCAATCACTGATTGTAATTTCAGTTTACATAACCTGACTATTGTAATCTCTTTAAAAACTGGCATATCGTCCATGCCAACTCACTGTGTGATCTGAGTATGTGACCCTGGCAGTCCCAAGGTAATAAAATCCACTTCCAAATTTACTCTTGGGGATCTTCTGTCTCGCTCCTTTCATGCTCTACAGTCAGAGGAGTAAACCAACCTATTTTTTTTTATAAAGCATTTCACAACTTTAGCACAACAAACAATGATTATTTCTCTGTTACTTACTTTTTGTGTAGCTCCTGGATAAGTGAAAGTCTGGGGTCTTTGATCTTCAGCTGACAGTGGCTGCTTTGTATCTGTGTTCTTGTCATCAGTGGGGCAAGAACTTTCATTAGTTGAATCTTATTTCTTCCACCTCCTACAGTGAAGTCTCAGCCTATGTCTAGTATCTGTTACTGAGATAATTTTTTTTGTCTTTTTTATAAAGGCTGTTTTTTTTTAACATACAAAAAGCCTACCTTCGTGACACACTAGTTGCCCCAGAAAATAAATACCTACAATCCCTCACCCCCCTTGTCAGTACCATGGTTAAGTTGACTAGTCAACTCATGTAGTTTTCTCAATTTAAATGTCAAAATACAACTCTGCTTTGGATGAAAGGAAGATGAGCACAAGAATTTTCCTGTTTTGTTTTCTAAAATTGAGCCATTCCCAGTTGGTTCACATAGCTTACCAACTATTTTCTGGCTAAAGGTTTCTCCCTCTAGGCCATGGAAAATATAAAGAGGTCCATATAGCTAAAAGACAAATGTTTGTTTGTTTTTCCTGCTTCCCTAATCTGACTACCACCCCTTATTTATTCTTAGCTTTTAAGGAAAGTAGGTTATAGTCTCATATGAATATAACATTCTTTCCCCCCCCCAAAAAAAAAAACCCTCACCTTCTATCCACCTTCCACTCCCCCCTATCTCAAATACTTTTTCTTCCCCAGGTCCCAAGCCACAAGTCTCTGCTGATATATGAACCTGATTAGATGGAAGTAATTCGTACATTCTCCAACCCCTTTCTCCACTAACATGTGATTTCTCAGTCTTCAACAAGTCATCAATAAGGGGAAAATAAAGATTAAATATATTCTGTAATCTTAAACCCCCCCCCAAAAAAAAGTAAGAAGTTATCTGTGGGCATCAGAAAACAGAGTATTTTGTGCCATGGGTTACATCTAGAGGGAGAACTTGAAAGATGGGAGAAGTGAGGTAGAAAAGGGCATAAAGATAGGGTTTTGGGGTAGGATACAAAAAGTATCTGTAGATCTAGTACACTTAATTTTTATACGGAAAGGGCTCGTCTCTTATGTCATTGAGGAGATAGGTACAGATGAAAACCTTTGGAAATCTTTAAAGTAGTATTTCTTCTCCTGACCAGCAATTATTGGAATACAGATGCTGATGCCATAGTTGGCCATACCAGCAGAAAACTTGATGTTGCATGTCTCATGGAAACTTTAAGCATTGTCCAAATCCTTTTTGGACTGTGACTATGTGTAAGTAAGGAGGATTTTGTTATCCTTTTTATTTTAGTTTCTCAAGATCCATGGCCATGGAAATGTCTAGTTTCCAGGTATTAGATAATAATTCCCAAAATAACTCCAAGGATGCTAGATAGTAATTCCTATAATCATAGTGACAGACAATACTACTGAGGCTGCACCATGAGATATGGGGTAATATAATTGATATTTATTATGCTTGTGCAGAATGATGATATTCCTAATGTTAATCTGTGAGCTTAATGTTGGCAAGATGTCTTCTTTATTTTTTGCCCTATAAAGCAAGTGGGCAAACCATGGGGGATCCATAGGGGAATCTGTGTGAGCCTTTACTGACCCCCATCAAGGCGTGAGAGGATTTAGGGGAGCACCCAAGTGTGCCTGTCTTGATTGACTCCATTGAGATGTAGGTGTAGTGGCCTCCCTTTCTCGCTGTTACCTGCAAGAAGTGTTGTTAGTGAATGCTGTAGAAGTTGATGTTCCCATTATCAGCAACTTCCTTTGAGCAGATTAGATTAGAATAAAGTTAATTATTACCCCTCTGAAGATGTCTGTCTGATCAGATCAAGAGTGAACCTGGTAGAGTCTGGAGTCCCAAATCTCCATTACCTCCTGTGTGTTATTTGTGAAACAGCATGATACTGATGTCATTTACTTAGTCTCTTTATGTTTTGTTGTTGTGGTTGTTGTACTTTAGACCACTCATCTCTCATGGCCTCACTACTTAGTTTACTGTGGCAACTAACTCTATTACAATTCCCAGGAAATGGTTGGAGATTGAATATTACTATCATTCCAAAATCTTTACACACCCAGTGGAGGATGAAGAAGGAAGTCCAGAGGTGATCTCCTTTTCAATCCCTTCACAGGGTCCTATTTGGAACTTCCACTGAGCTGTCATTACCTCAGCTTTTGTCCCTCCGAGTTGACTCTAGTATGTAGGCTAGCACAGTAATGAGCTTCCACCCTCTCTCTTCCACAGGTATTATTGGCCCCCACACCTCAATAATATGGATCATGGGGCCCAGGGAAGCCATTGGAAGGTCAGCCAAAAAGATGTCCATCTCTTCCCTATAAGAGCATATTCTTGCTTCATGCCAAACCAGGGTTTCTAATTGGAAACAATAGCCATTATCCATTCACAAGTATACCTCAAATTTGTCTCTGCAGACTTTCAGTAGTACTTGAAAACTTCACAGAAAACCAGTTTGTTGGGGTCTTTTTGGAAGGGGTCTCAAAGAGCAGGAGAAATAAGGTACATGTCACTATTTCAGTCTTCAGACTGATAAGTGCTAAAGCCATAAAATACCATTCAGGGAGTTTGTCAGTGCCCTTTAGTTCAGAATATATGGTCAGGGTTTTATAACACAGTCCCTCACCAGTGACACTGATCCAGATATACATAGCCAGGACTCTTTCCTTAAGGCAAATGCATGTATTTGATATTTTTGTTCAAATGAAAATTGAATTAGGTGTCCATGTTGGAAGCTTTTTTAGGCCTGGAAGGGTCCAGAAAGGAGGGACTGAAGGTGAGAGCATAGGACCAGCCTTCACATGACTAGCTGGGCTAGTTGAAAGCTCTAGCAGGTGGCCATGGAAATGGCATTTGTGGTGGCAGTGGCTGTAGTGGAAACAGCAACTTCCAATCTCAGCTGCACCCACTGAGACATGTTAACACAAGTTGTTTTCAGGTAAGTGTAGCAAATCTGAGAGTTTTCTATTCATCAGAGTCTTGCTAATAAGCCTTCAGTTAAGGTAGCTGCAAATGCTGTCTCCATGAAGGGAATTACCCATGGTTACAGAATGTGTCAGTGATGAGAGGATAAATGAAAGGCTCCTAAATCCTAATCCAACATTCTTTCTACTAGATCATTTTGAAATATCTGTAGTAATTATCAGAAAAAAAGTCTAGGAATGGAATGTCTATGAAGATTTGTAACCTAAGGAGGTTAAAATGAGTAAATATTTAAAATTAGAAGACATTATTCAATGGATAGTTTTATAAATGACCCTATATGGCTTAGTCAGCTTTTTATAGCCCAGTATTTATGAAACAGTGAACTGCACATAAAATAGCTATGAAATTCAACAAAGTTTTAACAGTAATGCTCTTACCTCATACTTTCTACCAATCACTTTAATATTTTCTGACAATATTCTATATTTTTACCATCACCTACTTAATTAAAAGATATAGAAATTGTAGAAGCCTGCTGAGTTTATTGTGGGGGGGGTGACAATTATTGTTTTACTAAAAACAAAAAGTTTTGATTCAGCAGAACAAAAGACCTTAATGCCTTTTCTCCAATGCTCTGACAAGAAATATCATATGCATATATCAAAAGCCTACAAGATTTCTTGAAATATATAACAACAGAGGTAACCTTGCTTGACAACCTTCAGATCATTAATATCCAACCAGATATTTCTGACACTGTTATGAAAGCGATCTGATAAAAATAATTAAAAATCCATGTAGAAGAAATATTCTCTACAGACCATGAGTTCTTAATCTTGTGTGTATGTGTGTGTGTGTATGATATCTTTGGTTATTACTGAAGCCTATGAACTTTTGTTCATAATAATGTTTTTAAATAAAGTACAAATATTGCAAATGTAATATTGTTCATTCTGGCCTTATCCTCTCAAGGTCAATCTTGCTACATTTCCCCTCAAGGTTCCAGTGTACCCTGGGAGATTTGAAGCATCTCTTCCATCTCACCAACTATGCTGAAAAATTAGACACTGTCTCATTTTAGGGACCCAGTAACTAGCATCCCAATTCCATGTAACCATTAAACATCAGGTAGCTTTTACAAAGGAATATTTATTTCAAAGTTACAGCCAGAACCAAGATATAGCCAAATGTTTTCTCAACAGCTTGGAGATATAATCCCCCAGATAATGCTTGGAGTGTGAAGTGAATCAGACTCACAATTTATCTCAGTTCCTACATTGCATTGGTTCTACCAAGTTCACAACCAAAGCCTTAAGCCAGTGCTCACCCCTGGACTGGTTATAATACTTGACCTGGATTCCTGGATTCTGAGATACTTGCAGTTCATGTTCTTAGCCCAGATTAGCGACTCCATTCCTTGTACTTAGAATGTCAAAGATCTAATAAAAAGTCCAAATATTCAGGTCTATTTCTCAGAATTTATATGGGCTGTGGGGGAATAAAACCCCATAGCCCTTTCCCTTAGAATTATCTCAGTGTCAGTGATGGGAGGATAAATGAAAGGCTCCTAAATCCTAATCCAAAATCCAAAGAATGAATTTAGTGAGAGGGTCAATTCACTCCTTCAGATGTAAATGCAACAAAAGCCTGCAAAAGCGGTTGCCTCCTGAGGACCTTTTAAAGACCCCAACATTTTGGCTGCAAAGCCAATAGAAAAAAAGCCACCTCCCAAATCTGTGGCAGTCCAAATGGTCTGAACAGAACAAATTGCAGAATATCCATGCATACTACAGTCGATGATAGGATGCTCCATGTAAACAACGCTATCTTAGCAAACTGATGTGGTCTGCATATATGCTAAAACCTCACTGCAATATAATCTACAGCATTTGTACTTATATTAACACCAAGATCCTTCAAACAAATGGCTTCCTCAACCAACTTGTACAGTGATATTTCTAAAAATAATTGAAGTATGTTCATTTAGCAATTTTTGGTGTGTTTCCTACACCTGTGCTTTACTACTAAGGTACTGTCATTTTGAATTCACTCTTGGTATGGATGCTATATTTGTGAGAGAGTAGACATTCCAGATTTATGGGGGAGATGTTCTTTAGCTACAGGTTTCCATGGTCATCTCAATAAATGTCTTTGCTAACAGCTAATTGTGACTACTGACTATTAATGAGAAGCATACTGATACAGACTTGTGAGCTATATATATTGTTGACTAGAAGTAAAAATTTACTAGATGTCCTTTGAACCTGAAGTAGCAGCCACCTTCTGAAGGAACCAAACAGATTTTGTTAAGTCAGGTTGAGAAAGTAGCTAGGATTGATGCTTAAGTAATAATAGCTATTGTACTATTGAGCTCATGATGACGATGAAATATAACTTAAGTAGTACTGACACTGCTGACCTTGAATATAGATGCCAAGCCCTTCAACCAGAGCACACCATGGTGTTGTTGGGGTTTTTTTGTTGTTTACTATAATTTTGTTTTTGAAAAGACTGATTGTCTCAATACAGCATGAGTCCATAAAAAATTGTATGAAATCCTGATGATAAAGTCCATGGGATATAGATTCTCTGGTAGCCTAGAAACTTCAAGCAACATCAGGGGTTGGGAGGCCACATGTGACCCTCTAGTTCCTCAAGTGTGGGAATTTGACTGAATCCAAACTTCATGGAACAAATCCCCTAAATATTCTGTAAAACCTGGACTCAGTCAAAAAGCCAAATCCAAAGACTTGAAAGTCCACATGTGACCTCAAGGCCACAGATTCTCCACCCCTTATAACTTAATGGCTTTGTGGGGACCCCACATTACTCCTGAGTCTGTTTGATTTCTTTTTAAATTTGTCTGCTTGTGTTTGTGAACAGTGAGCTCAGATTTCCATCTGGAATATCCTATGCATTATAGGGAACCATTTGAAAAAAAAATTTGCCTTGTGTATTTTTTTTAATAGGAACTACATTGTTCAGTATATAGAAAGTAAATAGCACCAACATATAACAGGCCACTGGGAATTACAAGGTAGCATTAAGTTGCCCATGATGAGACACTTGGTGGTAGGTGATTACACACTGATGAGAAAAAAACATGGATTAAAGCCAAAGAGCTTAGAGCTAACCAATAAAGAGGCACCTTGTGGCAAAAGCAGAAGAAAATTCACATGGTTACATGAAAATTTCTAATGAAGAGAAAATAACAGCTAGTCCATCCTCTATTCCAAGTAGGAATGAGGAAAAATTATTTTGCTAAGTGACTGAAATGTGAACTACCTCCCAGTTATCTAAGAAACTGTCTTTATCTCTTAAATACTAAGAAATGTGTATTTGTTTTTTATTGGTATTAAGTCAACCCTTCTCTAGTTTTTGGTTGTTGTTGCTTTGGATATTAAATGCTATTTTCCTTTAGTGATCTGGCCTAGATGGAGGAAAAAAACATTTGCCAGGATGAGATGACATGAAGATAACCCAGAATTGACTGGAGAGACAACACAAAAAGCCATTCCAAGAATTACATAAGACCATCACCTTGTCAGTGTATTTCCAGGCAAAGTAAAGAAGCTGGTGAACCAAGGGCAGTGAAAAACAAGGAAGGGGAGGGGGAAGAAATGCAATGGTCTGGCAACCTGCAGGCCAATTAGCTGGTCCTGCTCTATCATTGACCTGAATTTGGCAGGAGGAAGTGATGGCAGAAGCTTAGTGATTGAAAACAGCCCATTAAAAATAAATGCTTTGTTTTTGCTTCAGTGTCCATAACACTTGATTTTTGCTTTGAGATTTGATGTAATGTTAATGTATGAAAGAATAGCACCAGATAAAATGGTAGGCAAAGCTTTAGACCATCCTTAAACCTAGTAGAATCTGGGTCTATATAATGTTCTTTAGAAAACCTATGACTGAATCATATTTCTGCAAATATAAGCATCTCTAGGGAGATTAAAGGGGAGGGAAATTCAGTCTCTCTGGATTGGAATGGTGTGTTAGAAAATGGAAATATAATAAACCTTTATAACCAAAAACCCAATTGTATTTAGTTGCAAAAAAGGAAAGAGAAGCATTTTCAGATCTCATACTATACTGTAAAGTAGTAATCAATCAAATTATCTTGTACTGGCTAAAAAATAGAGAAGTAGATCAATGGAAGAGACTAGACAAGGAAGAATGAGATATAATAGAACTCATTAGGAAATGGAGGCTATGAAAAAAACAAGAATAGCTATTAAAATTTATTTTAATTTTGATAGACACAAATGCATGAATTACTTAATAAAGAACCTATTTGATAAGAACTGCAGGGAAAACTAGACAGCTGTATGGAAAAAATTCAACTTAGTACAACACCTTATGCCATATTTACATAATAAGGTCAAATTAATACAAGACTCCTCCTCCACCTCCCTAGTAACAAAGAGAAGTATTCTTAACCATTATGTAACATATGATAATTTTTATTTCATCATATTGAAAGGCTTCTGAACAAAGAAAATTAATGTATCTAGGACAAGAAGGGAAGTGGTTGAAGTTGAAAAACATCTTTGTTTAAATTCCTTGGAATTCTGTATCCAACAAAAACAACTGACAAACACCCACACAACACAAACACCCCCCCACAAACATACACATGTGTGTATACACATACATGTATATTTAAGGACATAAACAAATAGATCTTAAAAGAGCATTGAAAATTATTAAAAAGAATGTGAAAGCATGCTTCAAATCACTCATAAGAGAAATGCAAATCTAAATAACTCTGAAATTTTCCCTCACATCTAGCAAATTGGCAAAAATAACAAAAGACAGGAATAATCAAAATCAGGATTTATAAAGATAAACACTCTAAAGCATTGTTGATGGAGCTATGAATCAGAAAAACATTTTTTGAAAACAATTTAGAATTAAGAAAATAAAATTATTAAAATGCCCACACCCTTTGTTCCAGTTGTTATACTGGTAGGCTCATGCCCAAGGAAGTAACTGATAAGAAAAATGTCTACATTTTTACCAAAATAATCATAGCAGCACTTTTTTTTGTGGCAGCAAGGAACTAAAAACAAAATATATACCCATAGACTGGGGACTGGCTAAGCAAAGTATGAAAAGTGAATTTTAATATGACATTATTGTACTAAATGAAATAACAAATATGATGAATACATAGAAAGGTATATAAGATCTCTTGCAAAATAAAGCAGAGGGAGAGGGGGGGAGAATATAACAATGCAAACAAAGAGCAATTGTGAAATTACAATACAAACAAAAAACAAGAATGAGACTACAGGGAAAACTGGACAGCAGTACAGAAGAAATTCAGCTTAGTCCAACAGCTTATAACATATTACACAAGAAATTCAAAGTGAATACAAGATTTGCATTTTAAAGATCATACTATGAAAACATTAGAAGCAGATCATACCTTTCACAGATAGGAGTAGATTTTATATAATTATATATTTATATGTATATATGTTTGTATATATATCCATATGTGGATAATTATGCCTATACATATATACATATAGTGTGTGTGTATATGTGTATATATATATATATATATATATACACATACATAAACACCATATGGAGGATCCCATTTATGGTTAAACATTCTGGTCATTCTGCCCTCCACGTGGCTAGCTATTGTGGTCCTGTCTTGGGCTAGATGGATGATGTGATTATGATTGAATACAAGAACAAACCTGTTTCTCATGGGAAAGGGTCTGGGGGCAGTGACCAGGTAGAGGCAGTAGCTAGATTCCCATCATATGGACATACCTGCTGTTTCTGTGGGAACTAAGAGTTCAAGGACACACCTGTTGTTCAAGTGAGCAGTGAGTCATATACAAAGAAGTTAGGACATTGGGGGGGGAGGGGCTAGATAGGTGCAGTGGGCCTGTTGTTCACTAGGTCCAGAGCTATAATGAAGTTAGAATGTTGGGGCTGGGGGCAGCTTTATTTAAAAGATCCCATCAGTTTGCTATTTCCATCTCCAGCTCCCTTTACAGATGAGGAAACTGGAGTAAACAGTGTTACTTGACTCACCTAGGATCACATAGCTAGGAAGTGTCTAAGGCCAGATTTGAACTCAGAAAAATGAGTCTTCTTGACTCCAAACCCTACACTTTATCCATTGTACAATCTACCATTTAGCTACCCCTATAATTTGTACTGGAAGCCACATTCATTTCCATATCATGGCATCTGCTAATTTCATGGTTTTTTAAATTATCATTAAAATGCACATTCAGAAGATGTTCAAAATTCCCTCATGAAAACTGCCTAAATAATAGTACATTGTGATGGATTTTGAGCTATGATACACATATGTAGGAAAACGTAGCAGTTCCACTCTGAAAATATCTTAGAAACCAATATTGTAACTTCTCTTATCTTTCAAGTCACTTTGGAAGCAAGGAGCACCTAGATCAGTCCCTAGCAGGGGAAATCCATAAGTTGGGGCTTGCCTGTTCTGAGCAAGAAACCAGAGTGAAAGACAAACCTTCATAGTTATATAATGTACCAACTGTCATCATTCTTGAAAAGGCCTGTGGATTCCAACTCAAAAATATTTCTCAAATACTCCTTCTAATGTTGTTGCCACCCTGGTGCTCATCAACTTATGCTTGAACTATTGCAACAGTTTGCTAGTGGGCCTACCTGTCTCAAGGTTCTCCCCATTGCAATTCGTTCTCCATTCATCCACCAAAGTGATTTTCCTAAAAGGTATGTCTGAAAATGTCTCCTCCCTTTCTCAATCAACTCCAGTGGCTCCCTATCACCTCTAAGATCAAATTAAAAATTCCTGTTTGACGTTCAAAGCCCTTCATAAACTACCTCCCTCATCCCTTCTCCAAACTACCTTTCCACACTTCTTACATGTTATTATTTGCCATGAACTGTGATTTAATGACATTGGCCTCTGTTGTTTAAAGAACAAGCCTCTCCATCTTTCCACTTAAGCATTTTCTCTGCTTATCCTTCATACATGAATGCTCTCCTTCCTCATCTCCTCTACTGGTGTCCCTGGCATCCTTCAAGTCCCAAATAAAATCCTTTCTTCACCAGGAAGACTATTCCATCCCCTCTAAATCCCAGTGCCTTCCCTTTCTTATTCATTTCCTATTTACCCTGAGTATGTAACTTGTTTGTATATATTTCTTTATTTGTTGCCTCTACCACTAGATTGTGAACTCCTTGAAGACAGGGACTATATTTTGTCTCTTCTTGTCTGCATATGGTAAACATTTAACAAATGTTTATTGATTGACTGACTCTCACTCAATGCTGGCAAAAAGTATTTCTATTTTACCATGGTTCCTTACAGAATCATAAAATGTCAGAACTGAAAAGAGTCCTAGAGATCATTCTGTTCAACACCTTAATTATGATAATTGTTTTTAAATCTCACATTTAGTGGAACTTTTAGGTTTACAAAATACTTTAGAGATGAACCAAATGAGATTCAGAGAAATGAGATAATTTGCCCCAAATAATGCAGCTAATAAATTATAAAATCTGGGACTTGATTCCAGGGTCTTCTGAAGAAAATTGTAAAGCTCTTTCAACAATACTGTTTTTCTCCCTCCAAAGGGACTCCCTCTTTGGGAGTCAGGAAAATGTTGCCACTTATTTCCTTCCAGAACGTTTGTCACAAGAGTATCCTCTATGGGTCACCACAACAGACACTATTAATATCTCAAGAAATAGTAGCCAGAGGGGCAATTAGATGCCAAAATTAGTCATTTGAGTATTTGTCAGTTCCTGAAGTAAGGATTCTGACTAAATTCCTTTGATTTAGGAATACCTTTAATATGTTATTTGGATACAATACTGGAGAAGAGCCTAAATCTCTACCATTTGGGGAGTATATCACTACTTTCCATGGCCTGTAGTATAGCATTAGTTAATATCATTGTACAAATCACATTAATGTACATAACAATAGGAAAAAAACATGTATGTATATCTGGAAACAATAAAGATGAAAAATTAGATTTGAACAAGAAAACTCAATTGTTTTACGGAAATGTGAAGCTCATTTACTGACCCTAGATTCCCATAAAAATAAAGGTTCATCTCTTTGTAATATTCTACTGGTATTGTTATATGGCAGCAAAACATGAAGTACAACTGCCTCTGGAGAAAGAAAAAATGGTATCACATAGAGGACTATGGAGAGATGCATAGTAGGAGTGATGAGGCTGGAACGGATAGCCCTGGAGAAACTCTGAAGAAGAACAGAAATGAAATATCTCATCAAGGACCTATAAAAGATAGGAAGAAAAGAGAAGATGGTCACAAGGGCTAGAAATGACAAGTGGAAAGTCAGAGTGTGTCAGGAGAAAGTGAGGAAGGCCTCCCATATATTGGATAGAACTTCTATAGACAACTTGGAGGAAAACCCATTCAAGAGTCCTACAGAATGAAATGCAAAAGTAGGCTGTGCTCTCCATTGCTGGAGAAAACCAATGTCAAGATATTAGGAGATACCCTATTTTCCAGATTTAAGGCCCAGCAAGCAAGCTTTGCCCTGAGGTTGGCATAACAACAACTCTTTATACTCACTCTCTGGCAAATTCACATGATTACTGTATTGCTTTATCCACCACTAGGTGTACTCTGAGGTCAGACAAGTTCTGGATAGGAATCAAACCTGTCACATGGTTGCTGTTACTTCTCTTTGTTAGTGCTACAGCTCTTTGCACAACCATGAGATCTACCCACACTTTCTTCAGTCCCCGCTCCCCTCATGGGAGGGCCTCCAGCAAACGTGTCCTTGCTTTCAAGCCATTTCCCTCACTTTGAAATTAAACTAACCTATGTTTGTTTTCTCATCCCTTGGAATATAAGCTCACTGTGAGTAGGGAGACCTCACCTGACCACTTAAGGAAGACTTTGGGAAGTCCATCTAGTATGCCATGATGTAGGTTTTAAAACCATATATCCTTCACAAAAGGTATGACAGTTCTTTAGGTGTGAGAGCAATATCAATAATAGAGGACAGTCCATCTTGATCCTCTAAAGTTTCTAGACTCCCACTTCCATGTTATAGACTATAACTTTTAATGTCTCAAACTTAGGAGGAGTCAGGTGAAGGGAGAGGGAAAGGTATCAGACATATTTTCATTACAGTTCCACAGGATCTAGAGTCAGATGATTGGGAGAGGTGAAACCTGTCCAGATCTACAAGGAAGGTGGAGGATCACCTAAGAGAAGAATTCCCTTCCATATCCCTTAGTTTTGTCATCATAGTGGAGGGAGGATGGGGGGGGGGGCGAGGTAGGGGAGAGGAAAGAAAGAAGGGAATATTGTTTGGAAGAAATAGGAAAACTGAATGGGAGATCAGGTTCTCTCTTCTTCCTCCCTACCATCCCATACATTTAATTTCATAGGCCCAGTTCCTAAATTAACAGTGACTACCACAAAATTCCAATGTACTGGCCTTGGTCATTTATAGGCAAAATTCCTATTTCCTTTCATTCCTTCCATTATCCTGCATTTTCTGATGTCTGGACAAGAGCTGATGAAAGGAAATAATCAGGTATGTGAAATTCTTTGACTCTCTTGTAATTCATCACCACATACATTGTGTCCATTGTACTCATTTTTCTAGACAAAACTTTAAGTGAATTCTGTTTTCCTAAAGTTTCTATGTTAAGATATTCACAATGATGATAACTTAATATGCATTTAATAATCAATAGATCAATAAAAAGGTATTTATTAAGCTCTTACTATGTGTCAGGCAGTGTTAAACTGGGGATACAAAGAAAAATAAAACACAGCACCTGTCCTCAAAGAGCTCATATTCTAAGGGGGTAGATGACTTGCTACCAGTGTAAATAGAAAATAATCTCAGAGGGAAGGCACTAGCTATTGGGTGGGTAAGGGTGGGAGACACAGCCAGAAAAAAACCTCCTATAAAAGGTAAAACTTCAGCCAAATCTTCTAGCACAAGAATATTCCAGCCACGTGGGGCACCCTGTGAAAACACAAGAATTAGAAGATGGAGCGTCGTGTTTGAGAAAGACCAAGTAAAGCAATGTAGTCAAGTTGTAGAGTACTTAGAGGGGAGGAAAGTACAAGAATGGAAAGGCAAGAGAGGCCAGGTTGTGAATGGCTTTAAATATCAAACAGAGCATGTCATATGTGATCTTGGAGGTAACATGGAGCCACTGCATCCTATTCAGTAGTAGGGGTGACATGGTCAGAACTAAGTGTTAGGAAAATCACTTTGGCAGCTGAATGGAAGACAGATTGGAGAGTGGAGAAACTCAAAACCAGGAAGCCATCTAGAAAGTTATTGTAATTGTCCAGATGTATCATAGGCAGAGTGTACTGGTGAACATTGCCAGACCCCACTTAGCATAGGATCCCAACATCTGTCAATCAGATGCTCATCCCAACTTCCTATGCATATAAATACTATCTGAGGAGAACATCAATCTTTCTGACTCTCAGAGAGCTCACTGCTACTATTTCCTTAGCTCAACTCCTATGTACATAGCTTCATTCTTCTCTCCCTTTGGTCTAGACTTATTGTGAATTCTCTATTTAGATTATAATTTGTAGCCACCATCTAATGAGAAAAACTCTTCCTTTTGTCCCTTATCCTACTGTGTTCTCAAATTGATTCGTCTATCATTTAAATACATAGTAATAGGCATTTAATCAGATTCAATTCAAAAATGACAGAAACAAGTAGTATTTGCACATGACAGAAACATAGATCATACTTTCATTTTTGTCATTGTTGCCTTTTCTCCACAAACTAGAAATCCCATTAGGACTGAAATCTCTCTTTTTGTCACTAGTCTTTCAGTAACAAGGAAAGGAGCTATCCCAGAAGTTCAGTACGTAGTTGCCACTATTTGGAACCTGAAACATCAGTAGTAAAATACTTCAATCATTGTTTTAAAGATGAAAGAAGATCATTATGATTTTTCCCTGGTTCTGTTGAATGGAACTGGTTCAAGAGGTTTGCTCGGAATCTGAAACTCTATTCCAATTTTACTCCTTCCCTATACCAAAGGTGCAGTTAACAGTCTCAAACTGTTTTCACATAGCAACAGTCTGACCTTCCAAAGTCTAGTATCAATAATAAGGTGAGTTCCCATACTTTGGGAATTGTAAGAAGACTTTATCCTGTTTTAAATCTAAAACTCTGTGCTTTCCAAAGTCCATTATTATCACACTTACAGGCATATCCCCTTTTTCATTCACTGCCCCAGTTTCCTCCCTCAGGGTAAATGGTTAAGACAGTCCCTGGGCCATGGCAAATCTCAGAGTAATACATGACTCTGAAGATTTACATCAGATTTCTAAGAAAGATGAGGAGTCAGGGTAGGAAAACAGCATTCAAAAATAGCTCCATTTCCTTTATATATTTTTCTATTAAGAGTCATGAAATTTAAATTTTTTATATCACCTTTTATGTATCTTTCTTGACAATTTCAAGTTGAAGGCTCAGTCCTAAACCAAAAAAAAAATTGTATTAATGAATTGCAAGTGCTGCAGAAGGGAATTGTGAAACAGAACCATGTGTGTTGGAGGATTCATAAAAAGTAGGGAGAAGATGAGGCTTAGATGAGAGAAGACAAGCTGTTAACAGGAAAGAAATTACAAGATGCTGCCAAGAATTGTATGCCATTAATTGTTGGCTGGAAATGACAGTACCTGATTGACTAAACTTTTTCGTCACCCCCTGAAGATTTTATTTTATAGAATTAGTTTCTAAGTTGGTAAAAGAACAAACTTCGGCTCATAATGGAGAAAAAAATGAAGAATTAATAATCATATAGTAAGCTGCCATCCTGGCAGGATGATGAAATTGGGATGAGGGGAATTCATGCAGCTAGTATTAATCTGTTTTCTGAAAATTATACAGACTTCCTCCACTCAGACTTAAAAATAACATGCCTTCATTGAAATTCAAAAGAAATAGTAAATCAGAAAGGAAAAAATGCTTAAATATGTGTGTTATGTCAGCTGATAAGATTTAGTGTGTTTGTAATCATGTAGCACATTAGACTAGATAGTCACATATTTTGAGGGATGTAGGACTAAATGAACAATCAAAATTCATATAATTAATTAGAGGTGATTCTGGAGATGAAACATACAAGTATCCTCAGTTCCCAATAGGAACTAAAATCCTCTACTACTCTCTACTATCCTTTCCCATGTATAGAAGCAGAGAAAATGTATACTCAATTTATGACTGCATTTCCTATAGAAAGAATTAATTCTCATGGCATATGTGTGCTACAGCCAACTGTAATCACATACTCTCTTCCTATAGTAACACTTTCTTCAGATACTTTGGGGTCAGTTTATTTGCAAGAGACGGAGTTGGTAAGAACTCACAAGATTGTCCAATTTAGAGATTTTCCCACAGTTCTCAGAAGGGATTTGAGTTAGTAGAAATGTGAAACCCATGAAAGATAATGTATACCTTCATGCATGGATAGTCCTGGTCCACTGATGTTTTTACACACTCAATTTAATGTATTTTTATAAATATGCATATGCATTTATTTGGTAATGATCTTTTTCTTTCCTAGGAATAATAATAAATAGTTGTAGCGTCCCTTAAGGAAAGTAAAATTTATAGACCTATGATATTAACAGTGAAAAATAACTCACTGAAATCTTTACTGGCTGCAATACCTTTAAAATATTGGAGTTGTAAGGAACCTTACTACTCATCTGTCACACCTCTTCATGTGACCAATCAAGAGGAGTTGAATTAAATTTTCACAGGCCACTAGCAGGTCTGAGATCTGACTTCCTGTCCAGGTTCTTTCCACTGTAGCTTACTGCTTCTCACAGCTTTTCAAATTAGTAGATTCCTTTTCTCTGTTTCCTGCTTCACCCACTCTGTCCCTGACAAAAACAATTTATCATCCCACTTAATTTAGAACATATAATCTCACTGTGCCTAGAGTACCAAGAGGAAGTTCACTTTCCATGAGACTGTAACTAAGGATAAGTTAAATTCACTACCTATTCACCTAAAATAGCCTGCATTATAGCTCATATGTAAATAGTATTTTTACCATTGTAACATTTGTAGAGGAACAATCCAAACCAAATCACTGGATAATTGTTACTTTAAGTAATGTATTACTGTGGAAATGTAATAGTTGTAAGGGGTATAGAATACATGAGGAAGCAATTGAGTTTAATTGGATCCTTGGGACTACTTTGTTGTGCCTGCAGCTGTTTTTTTGCATGAAAAAAGCCGAGGTCTCTGATATATTCTTCAATTGCTGCTGAAATTGTACAACAATTCCCTGGCTAATCTTCAACCACTGAATAATTTTTAAACTAGAAAGAACCTGTATTAATCTAAAGTGCTGCAACTTTAAATGGCAACAGGCAGCTGTGTGGAAATTAATTGTGTGAGACAGTTCCCCTCACCCCCAACTTCCCAAACCCCAGGGGAGATATTACAGTATAGTGCTTGCTGGGAGTCTAGGAAATGGAGTGGTCAACCACTGACAAATATTTCTATGAAGAGGCATTTAAATGGTGTAGTGGTGTAATGGATCTAGGGGAAGCCAAGGAGGCAGGAAGACTTGGTTTTAAGTCTTGCCACTGACACACACTAACTGAGCAATGGACAAGTGACTGAACCTGTCAGTGCCTCGGGCATCTCTTTAAAGATATAAATTATAGAAGAATTTACATTTGCCCTGGAAATTTATACAACATGAGTTCTTTATATCAATGAAATCATAGATTCAGACCAAATAACTTCTACACAGCTCAATTTATGGTTGATTAATGTATAGATATTACAAAATAACCCTGAAGACAAATAGTACTAAAAGATTGCTCTTATAATGTAAATAACATATTTATGTTCTTAAATGTTTTCTTCTATTATTATAAACTTAGTAACTAACAATAAGCATAAATCTTTATAAAAAGAATAAGAAAGATTATATGCAAAGCCATGAGCTTCATATATATATATATATATATATATATATGTATATATATATAAAATTTGAGTAAATATTAAAATAAACGTGGAAATAACAACCTTTCCCAGTTTATTTATGTCTTTCTGGACTTCTCTTTGTTTTCTTCTGTGTACTTTTGAAAGGTTTTATTGATGCAATCGGTATTTTTTTTTATTGTTGTTGCATCTGTGTCACTATCCTTTCAATCCATGACTAAGGCAAATGTACATACAAATAGAGCTAGGCCATAATTGAATATACTATTCCACTAGGATTTATCAGTTTATGTTATATGTAACTGGTTTAAATGAAGTTTGTATATAAAAAAGTAAAGATAGATATTAGTTTTTAACCATGAAATAAATACTAGGCATGCAATCATACCATTTAGTAATGTGACAGTTTTTAAAATTTTTGTCCTAGAATGTAAACTTCTTTTAAAAAAACGTCATGATTTTTATTTCTTTCACTTAATAAACATCTGTTAAGCTTTGTTAAACAATGGCTGAAGAGCAGCTAGGTGGTACAGCGGATAGAGCATTGACATGGAATCAGGAAGACTCATCATTGTGAGTTCAAATCTGGCCTCAGAAATTTATTAGATGTGTGATACTGTGCAAGTCACTTAGCCCAGGTTGCCTCAGTTTCCTCATCTGCATAATTAACTGGATAAGGAATTGACAAACAACTCCAGTATCTTTGCTAAGAAAACCCCACAGATGAGATCACAAAGAATTGGACATGACTGAACAACAATGGTTGTGGGATGGAATGAATGGTCTCCCCAAAGCCTCCAGATTTCTGTAAAAATTACTCTAAACAAATTCTGACCAGCAAAACTCACAAAAAGAAAGAGTGAAACAAATTTCCAGGTCAAGTCAACCTGGAAGGTCAACAGGAAAATGTCTGTTGAAACAGACTGAGAGAGGAGTGCAGTCCAGTACAGGCTGCACCATCACAGACCTGATCCCAGCAAACCTGATGCAGGCCTCAGGAGACTGAATTGTTGGTTGTTATGACAATTTCTAAACTTCTCAACACACAAACACCAAAGACAACTTTGAAGGTCAATAGGAAAAGTCTCTCAAACCTGAGTGAGAGAAGAATAGGATATGGGAAAATTGGAATACCAATGTATTGTTGGTAGACTTATGAACTAATCCAACCATTCTGGAGAACAATTTGGAACTATGCCCAAAGAGCTATAAAAATGTGCATGCCCTTTGACCCAGCAATACCCTTTCTAGCATTGTATCCCAAAGAAATCAAAAATTGGGAAAAGGAGCCACATGTACAAAAATATTTATAGCAGCTGTTTTGTGGTGGCAAAGAACTAGAAATTGAGGAATTTCCATCAATTAAGGAATGACGGAAGAAATTGTGGTATATGAATGTAATGGAATACTATTGTGCTATAAAAAATGATGAGCAGAGAGACTTCAGAAAAACCTGGAAAGATTTATATGAACTGATGCTGAGTGAAGTGAGCAGAACCAGGAGAACATTGTAAATAGTAACAGCCACATTGTGTGATGATTGACTTTGATAGACTCAATTCTTTTCAGCAATGCAAAGACCTAAAACAATTGCAAAAGACTCATGATGGAAAATCCCATCCACATCCAGAGAAAGAAATATGGAGCCTTAATGAAAACAAAGAATATTATGGTGTTCTCTGGTTTCTCTCATTCATTCTAATTCTTCTATACAACATGACTACTGTGAAGATATGTTTAATGTGAATATATATGTGAAACCTATATCAGATTGCACACCATCATCAGGAGGGTGGAGGCAAAAGAGGTGGAGAAAATTTAAAACTTATGGAAGAGAATGTTGAAAACTAAAAATAAATTTATTAGTTAAAAAAGAGAGAAAGAGAGAGAGAGAAAGGGAGGGAGAGAGAGAGAGATACTAGACCATATAGCAAAAGAGGTCCAAAAAGCCAATGAGGAGAAGAATGAATGCCTTAAAAAGTAGAATTGATCAAATGGAAAAGGAGGTACAAAAGCTCACTGAAGAGAATATTTTCTTTAAAATTAGCATGTGGCAAATGGAAGCTAATGCTTCTATGAGATACAGAGAAACAATAAAACAAATACAAAAGAATAAAAAAATAGAAGACAATGTGAAGTATCTCATTAAAAAAAACTGACATGAAAAATAGATCTAGGAGAGATAATTTAAAAATTATTGGACTACCTGAAAGCCATGATCAAAAAAGAGCCTTGATATCATCTTTCAAGAAATTATCAAGGGGTAGCTAGGTGGTGTAGTGAGTAAAGTCCCTGCCCTGGAGTCAGGAGGAATCAAGTTAGGTTCTGGCTTCAGACACTTAACACACACACACACACACACACACACACACACACACAAAACAACTAGCTGTCTAACAGGCAAGTTACTTAACCCCAATTGTCCTCCAAAAAAAAGGCAAAAAAACAAACAAGAAATTATCGAGAAAAGCTACCCTGATATTCCAGAATCAAAGGGTAAAATAGAAATTAAAAGAGTCCACCAATTACCTGCCAAAGGAGACCCCAAAACAAAAACTCCCAGTAATGTTATAGCCAAATTCCAGAATTCCCAGGTCAAAGAGAAAATGTTGCAAGAAGTCAGAAAGAAAGAATTCAAATATTGTGGAACCACAATCAGGATAACACAAGATTTAGCAGCTCCTACATTAAGGGATTAGAGGGCTTGAAATATGGTATTCCAGAGGTCAAAAAGACTAGGATTAAAACCAAGAATCAACTATCAAGCAAAACCGAGGGTAATCCATGAAGGAAAAAAATTGATATTCAGTGAGATAGAGTTATTTAGCATATTCGTGAAAAAAGACCAGAGCAAAA
Organism: Petaurus breviceps papuanus; assembly: GCF_028583685.1. Taxonomy (NCBI): domain Eukaryota; kingdom Metazoa; phylum Chordata; class Mammalia; order Diprotodontia; family Petauridae; genus Petaurus; species Petaurus breviceps. Next base: position 55,208,733 of record NW_027185764.1, on the reverse strand, counting down.
TAGAAAATTTGACTTTCAAATATAAGACTCCAGTGAAGCATGAAAAGGTAAACAGGAAAGAGAATTCATAAGGACTTATTAAAGTGGAACTGTTTACATCCCTATACAAAAAGTAGATTGTTAAGATAATGGATATGGCAACAAGATCAGTTCATTCATGTTCCTATAACTATTCTCCTATTTTTCCCTCTACTTAACAGCTTTTTATTAGCCTTCAAGAACCAAGAGAATATTTTTTTGGCCAGCATGAATAATATTTTAGGATATGACCTTTAACTTTCATGAACAGTTACATAAAAATGGCTTTTGTGATAAGATAGTTTGAAAGAGGCAGTCTTAATTATATAATTCCCTGAAGGACAAGTGAGGCTCATGAATGGAAGGTAAATAAGCATTTTAAAGGAAAATCCTTAATGGTGTTCCAGTGTCCCTATAAAACAAAGACACTGAGATATTGCCCACAGTGTTAGGAATACAACAACAAGAAAGGTCACTAGTTGCCTGTATTACCTAATTTCAATTATTTTGAGTAATTGTGGGTTAAGAAGTGGTGGTTGTAGAAATATTTTAGGAATTTGTCAAATGAGCTTGTCCTAAAAGGTTCACTAAGATTTTTTTTGTCAAAATCAGGAGGTCTGGCAGCTCCACTAAAGGACTCTTGCCCGCTTCTCATGGAAGTGTAACAATAAACTTCTACAACTCTCACTCCAATTAAGCCTGAGACCTTGAATTCTTTCCAGACGATATTTCAGGTTTTCTGGTCTTAGATAAGATCAGAATTCCTGCTGAACCTATTGGGATCCCATCCCCCATCATGTTAGCGAGCCAAAGGAGAGTCTGTGGTCTCAAGCTTTCTTGGAGTTCCAGCAAGGCTTTTCACATGAAATGTCGCAGAAAAGCAGACAACTACAAGTGATTCTGACTAGGGAGTCAGGAAAGGATGGGTCAGTCTCCCTCCATACCCCGAGAGACTCACCCCTAGGATATCTTTTGTACAACTGAAAAACACTCGGTCTTCAAGACCTCAAGGAGAAAGGATGGGCCGGCTTCCCCCTACACTTGGGGGTCTGTGCCTAGGCTATCTCAAAGCAATCTTATCTGGCCCCAATTGGCATCTGAGGGCCAAGAAAATGTGTTTTGTTCTGACGGTTTCTCACACTCTCTGTCTGTCTCTCTCTCTCTCTCTCTCTCTCTCTGAATGAGTGTGTGTGAGTAATCTGACATCTTCTAAGCTTTAAACTGCAACTGCAGGACATTCCTTTGAAATGCTGTATCTCTTTCCCTCCTTCTTTCCCCTGCTGCTGAATGCAGGCTGGAAAGGGAGAGAAAGAGAGCAAAATATTGTCTTGTTTGTGAACAGAAATTTTAAGATGTTTAAAAGTTTGAAAATCTCCTCTTCATTTCACTCTGGCCAAGTGGAGTGAGGAGAAGGTGATAAGAAAGGGAGGGAATCTTCTCCCTCAGAACAAAGAGGCAGGTAGACTAACATTTAACTATTTCCTGCCTCACCTAAAAGAGGAAAGTTTTGTGTAACAGAATGCAACTGAATGCATTCTGGTCATTTTTGAAAAGTGTCACTCTTAATTTGATGGTAAAGAAAAGTCAGAATTTATTTTACTATTTGGCATTTAGGCAAATTGGAATATTTTCTAAGATTTGATACATAAGGTGAGGTTTTTGGGTTCTCTAGAACTGGGATAAAGGAGTAGGCGCCACTCCCTCTCCCCTTGCTAGGGAAGTCAAAGCTATCACTTTCAAAGAAGTTTCTAAGGAGTGGACACAAAAAATTTATTGGAGTAAAAGTTGGAACAGCTTAAAACATATTGGGGGGAGGCATAGCAGCTATATCGAAACCCCGGGGACCACAACCAAGCTCTGCAACTGTGGGGAGAGGAGAAAAGCTTCTGCACTTGGTAAGCCTAATTTTCTATCAATAATTTTGGTATGTGATGAATTGGAAATGCAATTAATGTCATAATGTCATTGTTCTATTATGGTATCTCTAAATTGTAAAATCGAAATTGTAAAGTCCTCTTATACTGTAAAAATTGAGTGACAAAAAGCAGTTTTCAATCTGAATTTTGTTGAAACTAAAAGATGGAGAAAAAGTTGTGTAAAACTAGCTATGTTACTTTATCAGTTCTGCTAACCCTATGTTATAATGTTTATTTCATGTGAATTGGATTTTTTAAGTTATAATATCTGATGGTTTAAAGCTCTTATATTTGGGATACAAACCAGTAGTAATAATACTGCTGATATTTACTGTGATAGCTGATTGTCCATTTAACTTTTTGGCTATTCTGGAAATATGCAGTGATTATAAGTTGATTGGTTGTATGACATCAAAAAAAAGATTTTAGTTTGTTATAACTTCATGTGGAGTTTTAAGGTCATCAGATTGGTAATTCATTTGTTTTTATTTCAAAGTTCAAATTTAAGATGATATTACTGGTAAACATCTGTACTATCTATGCTGTATGAAAAGCAGTCTTTCTTAAAGTTTTGGAGTATTGTAATTTGGCAAAATCTTAGGCTTCCAAGTCTGTCTTTGTTTAAAAGGAAGTTTCAGTCAAGATTGTTTAAAATTGTAAGACTGTTAACTAAATTATTGGGCTACTGTTTTAATGCTAAAACCTAAAACTGTGACAACTTTATTCTGACTAGTTCTGCCCATTCAGAACAGTCCTCCTGCTTGTATGAGAATTGGCTAAACAGGGGCATAAAACTGCCAAATCCCCTGGAAACTATCTCTGTTACGCAAGGTCATTGGGAAAGGAACAGTTTTAGTCATGTAGTTTTTAAATGAACCTAACTTGCTAAAAAGGTGCAAGGATTAAAAAGGTTTTTTATCAATTGGCTTCTAGATTTCAGAAGGAAAGATGGTAAATGGAATTTCTTACAGTTGTGGGACCTGATAAATCTTTATTGCTTATTGCAGCTACAAGAGAATAGAAATAATTATAACTGGCTCTAAGCTGTGATTGTTGAGGCTTGTTGTTTACAGTAAAAGGCATTTGGGACCATAACTAAATTTTATTTTGAGTTTGAATTTGGGTATAGCTATCTGCATTAAATCAGTATCTGAGAAAATGCCACAAGCTACTCAGCCTGTACTGTGGACAGGTGTAAGCCTGCATTTGGTAAAGGCTGGAGGGACAATCTTAGCCTCCATCTGGAATGGGATCCCTTCTGGCTCAGTTTACCTATGGGGTTCCTTTAAAAAGGAATGTTCCCCACCTATTCCTGAGTCTAGCATTGAGGTGGAATGGATACTGCATGGTTGGATATCTGTAACTAACCTGAATTTAAACAGAATTGAGGATATTTTATTTTTTTCCTTCTATAGCAGGTTTCTATGATCAGAGCAAGGAGTCAGTAAAAGATGTGATGAGCTCTTTCGTGTTAGCCTACTGGAAAATCTAATATTATTTTCATCTAGGATTAGAACATATACAGAAAGTTATGCAAACTGCTTAAGATCATTCTAAAAGCTTTATGAATCTCAATCTGTTTTAAAAGAAGGGAAAATACTTTTAGAAGAAATTTTAAATCTCTAGTGGGATTTTGAAAGGCCTACTCTATGAGAAAATATAAAGGACAGTAAAATAGTCTGAGTAATGGGTTATACTAGCCCATACTCACCCCACTTCTGGTCAATTTTCTCTTACTACTTTTTGGCCCTTGTTTGTTTAATCTTTTTGCTAGATTTGTGTCTTTTAGGCTCAGCACCCTTCAATTGCAGGTGACTCTTCCGCCGGGAACATTGTCATGCAATCTAAATAACCCATGGAACCTCCATGTTCAAGGACTACTAC
>NW_027185764.1:55184205-55204515 GCF_028583685.1 Petaurus breviceps papuanus | reverse complement strand
GGAGGGAAAGAGATACAGCATTTCAAAGGAATGTCCTGCAGTTGCAGGACATTCCTTTGAAATGCTGTATCTCTTTCCCTCCTTCTTTCCCCTGCTGCTGAATGCAGGCTGGAAAGGGAGAGAAAGAGAGCAAAATATTGTCTTGTTTGTGAACAGAAATTTTAAGATGTTTAAAAGTTTGAAAATCTCCTCTTCATTTCACTCTGGCCAAGTGGAGTGAGGAGAAGGTGATAAGAAAGGGAGGGAATCTTCTCCCTCAGAACAAAGAGGCAGGTAGACTAACATTTAACTATTTCCTGCCTCACCTAAAAGAGGAAAGTTTTGTGTAACAGAATGCAACTGAATGCATTCTGGTCATTTTTGAAAAGTGTCACTCCTAATTTGATGCTAAAGAAAAGTCAGAATTTATTTTACTATTTGGCATTTAGGCAAATTGGAATATTTTCTAAGATTTGATACATAAGGTGAGGTTTTTGGGTTCTCTAGAACTGGGATAAAGGAGTAGGCGCCACTCCCTCTCCCCTTGCTAGGGAAGTCAAAGCTATCACTTTCAAAGAAGTTTCTAAGGAGTGGACACAAAAAATTTATTGGAGTAAAAGTTGGAACAGCTTAAAACATGTTGGGGGGAGGCATAGCAGCTATATCGAAACCCCAGGGACCACAACCAAGCTCTGCAACTGTGGGGAGAGGAGAAAAGCTTCTGCACTTGGTAAGCCTAATTTTCTATCAATAATTTTGGTATGTGATGAATTGGAAATGCAATTAATGTCATAATGTCATTGTTCTATTATGGTATCTCTAAATTGTAAAATCGAAATTGTAAAGTCCTCTTATACTGTAAAAATTGAGTGACAAAAAGCAGTTTTCAATCTGAATTTTGTTGAAACTAAAAGATGGAGAAAAAGTTGTGTAAAACTAGCTATGTTACTTTATCAGTTCTGCTAACCCTATGTTATAATGTTTATTTCATGTGAATTGGATTTTTTATGTTATAATATCTGATGGTTTAAAGCTCTTATATTTGGGATACAAATCAGTAGTAATAATACTGCTGATATCTACTGTGATAGCTGATTGTCCATTTAACTTTTTGGCTATTCTGGAAATATGCAGTGATTATAAGTTGATTGGTTGTATGACATCAAAAAAAAGATTTTAGTTTGTTATAACTTCATGTGGAGTTTTAAGGTCATCAGATTGGTAATTCATTTGTTTTTATTTCAAAGTTCAAATTTAAGATGATATTACTGGTAAACATCTGTACTATCTATGCTGTATGAAAAGCAGTCTTTCTTAAAGTTTTGGAGTATTGTAATTTGGCAAAATCTTAGGCTTCCAAGTCTGTCTTTGTTTAAAAGGAAGTTTCAGTCAAGATTGTTTAAAATTGTAAGACTGTTAACTAAATTATTGGGCTACTGTTTTAATGCTAAAACCTAAAACTGTGACAACTTTATTCTGACTAGTTCTGCCCATTCAGAACAGTCCTCCTGCTTGTATGAGAATTGGCTAAACAGGGGCATAAAACTGCCAAATCCCCTGGAAACTATCTCTGTTACGCAAGGTCATTGGGAAAGGAACAGTTTTAGTCATGTAGTTTTTAAATGAACCTAACTTGCTAAAAAGGTGCAAGGATTAAAAAGGATTTTTATCAATTGGCTTCTAGATTTCAGAAGGAAAGATGGTAAATGGAATTTCTTACAGTTGTGGGACCTGATAAATCTTTATTGCTTATTGCAGCTACAAGAGAATAGAAATAATTATAACTGGCTCTAAGCTGTGATTGTTGAGGCTTGTTGTTTACAGTAAAAGGCATTTGGGACCATAACTAAATTTTATTTTGAGTTTGAATTTGGGTATAGCTATCTGCATTAAATCAGTATCTGAGAAAATGCCACAAGCTACTCAGCCTGTACCGTGGACAGGTGTAAGCCTGCATTTGGTAAAGGCTGGAGGGACAATCTTAGCCTCCATCTGGAATGGGATCCCTTCTGGCTCAGTTTACCTATGGGGTTCCTTTAAAAAGGAATGTTCCCCACCTATTCCTGAGTCTAGCATTGAGGTGGAATGGATACTGCATGGTTGGATATCTGTAACTAACCTGAATTTAAACAGAATCGAGGATATTTTATTTTTTTCCTTCTATAGCAGGTTTCTATGATCAGAGCAAGGAGTCAGTAAAAGATGTGATGAGCTCTTTCATGTTAGCCTACTGGAAAGTCTAATATTATTTTCATCTAGGATTAGAACATATACAGAAAGTTATGCAAACTGCTTAAGATCATTCTAAAAGCTTTATGAATCTCAAACTGTTTTAAAAGAAGGGAAAATACTTTTAGAAGAAATTTTAAATCTCTAGTGGGATTTTGAAAGGCCTACTCTATGAGAAAATATAAAGGACAGTGAAATAGTCTGAGTAATGGGTTATACTAGCCCATACTCACCCCACTTCTGGTCAATTTTCTCTTACTACTTTTTGGCCCTTGTTTGTTTAATCTTTTTGCTAGATTTGTGTCTTTTAGGCTCAGCACCCTTCAATTGCAGGTGACTCTTCCGCCGGGAACATTGTCATGCAATCTAAATAACCCATGGAACCTCCATGTTCAAGGACTACTACAAGCGGGCCCCCATTTGTGCTCCCCAAGGATATTCCTTTCTTTTGTGGGATGGGTGGGCCAGAGGGTGTGAATTATGGGGACGAGGGAGGTATGTGCTCCCTGGGATTTCTCACACCCCCTCTGACTATTTATAACATCACTAAGCCCAGAACTTCTCCTTTAAAACTAGTTAAACGGGGTTTTTCGGACAATGTTCTAAAAGCATAGCCTTAGATTATCTGCTGGCCTCTAGTGGGGGTGTTTGTGCCCTAGCTAACACCTCCTGTTGCATGTATATCAATAATTCCCAACAGGTAGAACTCCACACCAAAAATATACTGGAAAAGGCCAATTGGATGGAAGAACTTCATGAAGACCTTCGTGCACCAGGTTCCTCTTCTTCCTCATGGTGGTCCTGGCTTTTCCATATACTTGCCCCTTTCCTGGTCCTTGTCTGCTTAACCTCCTTGCTAAGTTTGTCTCTTCTAGGCTCAGTGCTTTCCATTTGCAGTTGATTGCTCAGGCTGGATATCAACCGTTACTCGAAGTCGCTACCCCTCACCCCTTGGATCTGGTGTCGGCCAAATTCTGGACATTGGCCACCAACCCCACCCCTTGAACGATGGCACCCTGAGAGGCAGGAACAGCTCTACATCCCTTCCCAGCTGGAAGCAGTTCAAGATGAGACTGTCACCCCTGCCCCAAATGAATTTGGGCCCCATCTCTTTAAGGGGGGAATGATGGGGTACCTTCGGTCTAGGTCAAACCAACTTGTAAAACCAGTCTGTGAAGTTGTAACTGCAACTTGTCCTTTCCCACCCTTGAGCTCTGTCCCTTCTCCCTATCCCACACTCCACCTAGGCAACACCCTGTGACCTCTTTGTTCTTACTTAATCTCTTCATTTCTTCTCAGGCCTGGCCCACACCCTCCTTTGTCCTTGCCTTTTGTCTCCTTCCACCTGGCCCAAATCTTATCTAAACTATCTATTCACATGCTCCTCTTGGTCAGCTCTGACCTTTGTCTATGCACTGAGGCCCCTCCCCTCTGGTCAGCCCTGACAATGGCAGCCCTACCCTTTAAAGGTAAAAAAATGTACCCCTCTCACTTGCAGGTCCCCTAAAGGACTCTTGCCAGCTTCTCATGGAAGCGTAACAATAAACTGCTACAACTCTCACTCAAAAAAAAAAAATCAGGGGGTCTGACAGCAGGAATAGGGAAGGAGAGAGATCCCTGAGAAAGGCAAAGTGTTCACAACAACTGGAACAGAAAATAAGCTACTTGAGTTACAAGACAGGAGTCACAAGACAGTTAGCAATGCTGAATGTCACTACAACTAAAATGGGGTACTTTTTTATTTTCAGAATCCAGGGACAGAATTCATTTGAAGCTCTGGGATAAGATTGAACCCAAAGTAAGAATATTAAATTTGAGGGACTGAAAAGGTTAAAGAGATGTAGTAGCAGAAACCAAGGAATCACTGTCAGTCATTTTGAAAATAAACTTCAATGCAAAATCTTGTCAAAGGTTTTTTGAAGGTATAAATAAATTATATCTACTAGATTGCTCAGGAATATTTGTTCTTCAAAGTAATAATTATTTTCTTTTGCTCAGTTGTGTCCAACTCTTTGTAACCACATTTGTAGTTTTCTTGGCAAAGATACTGAAGTGTTTTGTTATTTCCTTCTCCAGCTTATTTTACAGACAAGGAAACTGAGGCAAACATGGTTAAGTGACTTGTCCAGGATCACACAGATAGCAAGGGTCTGAGGCCAGATTTGAACTCATGATGATTAATTTTCCTAAATCCTGGCCTGACATTCTACCCACTGTACCTTCTAGTCATCTCTAATAATAGTATTTATATATTATTTTAAGATTTGTCAAGAACTTTATGAATATTATCTCACTTATTCTTACAAGAAGGGAAGTAGGTGCTATCATTATCCTCATTTTATTAGAAACTGAGACAAAAAAATGAACTCATTTGCCCAGGATCACAGAGTTAGTAAGTTTAGATTTGAACTTGGGTCTTCCCAACTCCCGGTGCAGCACTCTGTCCACTGAGCCACCTGGGCTAATATATTATTCAGATGTGATTTTTTTTCCCCGGTATAGAACTCACATTGCCTTTCCCTTGGATGTTGTTGTATTTGACTTAAATAGCCATTGTCCTGACTTTTCAGGTTATTTTTCTCTTCACTTCATGAGTAAAAATAAACTTAATGTGTTAGGGTCATATTTTTCATTTTAACAAATGTGCCAAAGTTTAGGAGGAAAGCAGCGAATTGCAGCATTACTGTAGCTAGTACCTAGTACATATCGTTTCCTCTTCATTTTTTAGGGCAATAAGAAAAATGGTTTGTACTGCTTTTGCCAAGCAGTTTAGAATAATATTATTTAGCTTGGTTAACACTATCATTTATTTAACATCAATATTAATGATTTGGAATAGGGAGTAAAACCCGAGTAATGAAATTCATAGCTGATACTAAGTTTTGAGCTGTTAAGAATGTCAAAGAAAGATAAATATACAAAATGACTTGCAGAGATTAGAATCACAGTTGATTAATTGCAGCAGATTTAATAGGGGTTGGATTCTTAAAAGCAAGTGGGAAGACCTTTCTTAAGGAAGGGATGTATCTTTGTAATTTATTCCAAATGGGGATATAAGCAAACCCCACCTAAAGTCATTAATTGTTGTTGCAAAAATACATTAGGCAAAAAATGCAGGAAGAGACGATCAGTTTATTAAGAGCAGAGTTATAGACTGATCTACATTGCACTGGGGTTTGCTTGTAATATGATGTCTCTATGAAAACTCATATCAGAGAATATATAGATATAGATATGTTTATATGCACACACAAATGTTTAATAAAAAACATATTTGCGTGTGCATATGTTTATACATACATATACCTTTAAACATCTATCTATATATGGTCTTGCCCCATACTAAAAGTTACTTAAGTGTTCACTTCTTGACTTACATCTAGGGACTCTCCCATAATCTTCCCAAAGGAATAGAAAGATTGTTGATATACTATGCAGTGTAAGCCAGGCATGGAACAGATATTTATTTCTTATAGAACAAAAAAATCCTTCGCAAAAAAGCCTCCAACAAAACACAAATTGACAGAAAAACTTTAGCTAAACAAGCAGCAGTAATAGCTACTGTTATAGCAGAAGGTCTACATCTCAATATCAGAACAGAAGGCAGGGCAATTTGTGAGTCTGATGAATAGATATTGTTATTTTTCACCTTAACTCTGCCTTGTACAAACAAGGCCTCTGCCTTCTGGCAAGCCAGGACTTGAGTCTCTACCACTCAGGGCTCAGTATACCCACAGCACACCTAGCACTGGGGTAGACCTTAGCATCTCTGAATCTCTCAAAATCACAAGGTCATTCCCAATCCAAGACATGTCCCTCTTGAGGTTGAGGATCAGTGAAAGAAATGCAAAACAGAAGAAGCAACCAGAAGCCTGGTTCAAGCTTATTTAGTGAACCTCCTGCCTTAGTTGCCATACAGGCACAGTCAATCCATTATCCTCCTGTAAGAGGGGCCACCTTTCTCCCATTTTTCACAGGAGGTCTCACAATTACATGATACCACCAAGAGGCTCAAAAGAAGAAAGAATAGCAGACACATGGTCACCTATTTTTTATAGGCCCAATGAGTCATCAGTTTTCCTGTTCAGTGGTCATTAAGGGAATTACTTGACCATCTCCCAAGCCCTGCAGCCTTTTCCACACTGAGTCACCCATAGCAGATCCAAAGGTCTGATAATACCCAATGTACTCACCTACTGGGCAGTGGCCAGTGCCAAATAACATGGCCAGCCAAAAGCAGGGAGCCCAGCTCTGACCATATCCAATTAAATTGCCTCAGTTAAATAATTACCATCCTCAGAAAAAAATGGAGTACATTTGGTACATTTGGCCATTCCCAATGCTGGAAAGTTGTGGAAGGGTCACTGAAAAGTTCGAACACTATCTTTTCAGGTACTTTCGTCAGTTCCTCAAAAGTCTTTTCCAGAACCACTACTCAAAAGCATGGATTATATGGCACTCAGTTTTCCTTATATTCCAAGTCTCACAGCCATACATTTCTACTGAAAAAACCATAGCTTTGACTATATGAACCCTTGTTGATAAGATGATGTCTCTGCTTTTTAGTATGTTGTCTAGATTTGCTATAGCTCTTCATAAGGAGCAAGGGTCTTTAATTTCATGGCTGCAGTCACCGTCTGCAGCAGTTTTTGAGTCCAAGATTATAAAATCTGACACTGCTTCCATTTCTCTTCCCTCTTTTGGCCAGGATGTGATGGGACCATTTGCTGTTATCTTGGGCTTTTTGATGTTAAGCTTCAAGCCAGCTTTTACATTCTCCTCTTTCAGTCTCTTCAAAAGACTTCTTAATTCTCCTCTAAATTTTGCCATAAGAGTGATATTGTCTGCATATCTAAGATTGTTGCTATTTCTCCCGGAAAAATGGCTTTTGTTTCACCCAGTCTGGCATTTCTCATGATGTACTATGCATATAAGCTAAATAAGATGACAGTGTGCAGCCTTATTTTACTCCTTTTCCAATCTCAAACCAATCAGTTGTTCCACATATGGTTCTGTTACTTCTTGGGATGCATGTAGGCGCCTTAGGAGACAAGTAAGATGATCTGGTACTCCCATCTCTTGGAGGACTTGCCACATTTTGTTGCGACCCACACAAACAAATGACTTTAGTGTATTCAATCAAGCTGAATAACAAGACAGTGATGTAGAAGGGACAAGGTACTCTATTGTTACTGATATTATTTCATTGGATCTTCACTGCGCTGTGTAAACCATGTTATTATTATTTCCATTTCACAGTGAAGAAACTGAGATAATTTTCTTCAAAAAAATGAATAAGGGAAAGACTGACAAAATTGATATATATATGTAATGTAACATTATTGTTCATTAAGAAATGATAAAGAAATTCAGAAAATATGGGACGACTTGTATAAACTAATGCAGAGAGAAATGTACAGGACTGGGAGTGAACCACATATAATGGTTATAATAATTTTAATGAGAAGAACAAGAAAAGGCAAGTAAACAAAGTATTAAAACTATTTATCTCAGTAACTTCATAAAAAATATTCAATAATATTTGACTAATCCCCCTTTCCAAGGCCCAAAATTTGTCTTTTTTGTTTGGTTGCAAAGATACATAAATGCATTAAAACCTTACTTTTCAGAGAAGTCTCTTTGTTGTAACAATATACAGTATCCTCCCTCTCCAACCATAACTAATTTCCCTTTAAGCCATGATGAAGTGACTGGAGCAAATTCAATAAAAGTCAATCAATCAATGAAGCTTTCATTAAGGGTTTACCTGTGTCTGGGACTGTGCTGAGTGCAGAGGTTATAAAAACAAAAACAAAAAACGAGTCAATACTGTCACAGACATTACAAATTCATGGTATGTAGGTATTTAATACCAATAAGTACTATGGTCACTATCCAAAAGATATAAAAAATGGTCCCTTATCTCAAGAAATTTACATCCTGGAGAAATGTAATTAACATATATTAGGCCATGGAGGACTAAGGCAAATGACACTCATTATAATAGCAGTTCTGTAAAGGGAAACATAGATGAAAACTAGAATAATCAGGGAAGGCTTCATGGGAAGTCCCATATGGTAAGAAGGGTGGGTACCACAGAGCACTTGATACTCAACAAATCGCACTTCCTGTGAACCAGCCTGCTGCCAACCCCAAGGTATCTTGGCCTTCAACGCCTTCTCCCAGGCCAATTTTCTGAAACCCCATTGTAGCACCCGATTTAAGGATCTGCATCATATCAAGATGTCTCTAAGTAATTAGAGATTAGAATGGGAAGGAAGATGAGGGCATTTAAATGAGTTTTTACTGTTGGAGAGAGATCTTGGCAATAGAGACAGTGTGGACCAGCCATGACATCCTTACTCACCTCGGAGCAAATGGTCACTTGTTTGTAAAATGGAGGCAATGTTACCTTTAGAGGGTGACTGAGAGAAAAGTGCTTTCCAATCAAAATGTCTCTCTAAATGTCTGTCTACCTGTCTGTTTCTCTCCCTTTCCCTCTTCCCTCTCCTTCTTGCCTAGAAAAACAGGCTAACCAAGTTTACAAATGCTAAAAAATGTCCTTGCTATTTATAGACAGATCTTAGAGATGATTTAGTCATGGCCCAAGTACAACATTATGAGCTTACAGGTATCTAGTCTTATCTAGGGGACTACCCAAAGAAAATCACTCTTTATAGCACACTGTCCCACTCTGAATTTATTCCAGCACAACCTCTAAATATGGCCTATGTCTGGGCCTCCAGACAGATGCAGGTACAAAGGTCAGGAAATTGTGAATAAGTGCTTTCTACACAATCTGTTCCACAGCAATGGTAGCCAACTATTTCATCCCATACAGTAATGGGAATGTAAATTTTTAAGATCTTCCCTGCCCCCAGGCTTAAGTTCACCTGGAGCCTGTGGTGAGAGACTTCTTTTTCAGGAGATACGATTTGATTGGCCAGTGGGTCAAGAGGGTTGTTACATTCTCTAACCCAGGAGAAGGCTATATAATCCCTGAAGTGAGGTGTTGTTTGGGGGCTCACTTTGAAAAGTGTTGTGTGATTTGATCAGATGATACTATGGGAAGCCATTGTTGAGAGCCCTCCAGCTTTGAAAAACACAGATGTTGATGGTAACTATGATTTGGTATGGATGTAATGGTTGGACAGTTTGGAAACCTGTCTGCTTGATCTGTTTCTCTTTTTGATAATTCTGTCTGAATACTCTGACCTTTTTCCCCTGAACTAGGTAAACGATATATGTTTGATTGATTTAAGTTAGCTTGTTAAGCAATTTTGAGTTGCTTTCCTTTAGCAAAGCAGATCTAAGAACCTGTGTTGGCAGCCACCCTGGGGATGCTGGGGTGCTTGCCGCTACACACACCAGTGAGATCCATCTTAATGGAGGTGCTAAGGAATGTGTCCAAAACCCTCATAGGAAAAAAACAATCACAGACCTTTAGTTGATCAAACTACTCTATTGTTCAATTCCCTATTCATTCATTTGAGAGAGAAAGAAACTAGGGACTAGAGTGGTGATCTGACTTATTCAGCAGTATACAGCTAGTTAGAGCATTCCATTTTAGATCCAGGACATCTTGTGATTCTAACTCCAAACTCATGTATTCATGAGGTACCTATCATAGTTTGTCTCATCCTTTTTATTTGGCTTTTGTTACTATATTTAATTTTGTGGGCTGTCCACTCTTATATGTCATAAGAAGAGACAGGGCCATTGAGGTGGTAAATGCTTTATAAGTATTTGATTCAAAAATGAATGAATGATAAACTATTTTACAGACATGTGGGCACTTTTTTTTCAAGTAGGCCCTTCTTACAATGTTTGAAATTAATGTTAAGTTAAAAAAATCTTCCAATATTATCAAGAGAAAAATTGAAATCAATACCTGCTATCACTTCTCCATCAAATTCATTGTGAAAAGTGTTTAGAGTGAAATTGAGTCTCTCTAGTAGGTCACCTCTACAAATCTTAAAAAATAAATTCCATTTAGGAAAGAAGGTTGATTGTGTTCAGGTTTAGAATTGATCAGAAATTCCTGTACTCTGTGTTTCCTGCCTATTCACTATTTCAACTTCCTGAAAATTTTGTTTACCAATAAACACTAGGATATGGAAATATATCTGCATCAGTGTATATTAGCAAATGATGATGGGCTTATCAGAAGGGATACTTACTTGAATATTGGAAGGATCCATGATCAGGGCACTCCCTTCACTGATACTGATGACAATTAGTCTTTTTGAGTTATTATATATTATCCTTTGAACAGTCTGGTGATGAATCTATTAACTTTCTAAAGCTAGTTTTCAGAAAAGAAAGAACATCACTGGGCCACTACAATAAAGTCTTATTGTTATGCTTCACTCAACTGAATTTTCTATTTGTATCAGAATTTCTAGGAATAGCTATGGCTACAGTAGCTTCCAAAGGTACCTGTCTTACTATCACAATGAGTGAATGAGTCAAAAAACAAACAAGGGAGTAGTAACTGAGACACCAGACGGGTTGCTTTGTTTTGTTTTCAGATATGATTTCTCCTGAAAATCTATAATATTTAGGACCAGAGATGGTTCAGAAATAACACGTATTTGCAAAATAACAGATTCAGAAATATTTTTGGAAGTAGTTATGGAAAGCATAGTGAAAATAAACATAAAGAGGGGTGGATAGGTGGCAGAGTGAATAGAGCACTGGCCCTGGAGTCAGGAGGACCTAAGTTCAAAACCAGCCTTAGACACTTAACTAGCAATGTGACCTTGGACAAGTCACTTAACCCCAATTGCCCTCCAAAAAGCAAAAAGAAAAGAAAAGTAAAATCCTGTTTGGAATCCTAGGTTGGTGCTGAAAGTAAGAAATTTTCTAAAGAACTCAGAGTAAATCTAGGTAAGAAAGGATGAAAGTCTGAACTGGGACAATGATATCAGAAATAGAGAGGAAGGGGTGGAGCCAAGATGGCCGAGTAGAAGCAGGAAATTCTATGAGCACCCACCCCAACCACCTCCAATACCTGTAAAATATGACTCTAAACAAAGTTTAGAGCAACAGAACCCACAAAGTGACAGAGAGAGAAACAAATCTCTTGCTGAAGGCAGCCTGGCAGGCTGACAGGAAAGATCTATCATACAGGGCTCGGCCAAGTGCATGCCCACATGAGTGCCTCCAAGCTCAAGGCAGCCCTGACAAGAAGCTCAGACCAGCCAGAGCAGATTTTAGGAGAATGAATGACCAACAGCTGTGGTGGTTTCTCAACCCATACATGCCAAAGAGAAAGTAAAAGGTCAGTGGGGAATTCTATTGGAACTGGGTGATGGAAGAGTGCAGTCCGGCCCATGCTCCCAGGGAAAAAGGTGGAAGAGGCATGGCAGCTGCATCTGCTGCCCTGTGGCTGGCTCAGGCGCTCCTGGCCTGCAGATCACAGGTGGACCAAGTAACCATTCAGAGGGTAATCGCTTCTGCTTTTTTGTGCTTGGATCTGTGTCACTGTCATGGGTGGTGGTTCTGGGGTGTGTGGCCAGTGTACCAAAGCTTGAGTTGTCTGTAGAGAGGACACACTCTTCATAGCTCTGACAACATCTGCAAAAACCCCAGCAATTTGGGACTTACCTCTCTACAATCTGGAAGTCCAGTTCTACTGTGGCAAAGAGATCAAAAGTCAAGTAACAGGCTGGCAAGATGAACAAGCAGAGGAAACACAATGAGATCATAGAATCCTTTTGGGGGGACAAAAAGGATCAAAACATGGAACCAGAAGAAGTCAATGAAGTCAAAACTCCTGCATCAAAAGCTTCCAAGAAAAATATGAATTAGTTACTGACCATGGAAGAGCTCAAGAAGGATTTTGAAAATCAAGTAAGAGAAGTGGAGGAAAAATTGGAAAGAGAAATGAGAATGATGCAAGAAAATAATGAAAAGTGAGTGAACAGTTTGCTAAAGGTGACCCAAAAAATACTGATGAAAATAACACCTTAAAAAATAGACTAGAAGGTAGAGACAAGATGGTGGCATAGAAGCAAGAAAACTTCATGAGCTCTCTCCATAACCTCAAATACCTATAAAATATGACTCTTAATGGACTTTAAAGCTACAGAACCCACAAAGTGACAGAGAGAAACAAATCTCCCACTGAAGTAAGCCCAGTAGGAAGACTGGAAGGGTCCATCACAGTGTGCTAGGAGCAGAGCCCAGCCCCACATGAGCCCACACCTTTAGTCCCAGGGTGGCCCCAACCAGGCTCAGCTAGAGGGATTTATGGAGAGTGCATCACCAGCAGCTATGTTGGTTTCCAGAATTTCAAACCATAAATGCCCAAAGCATTGGAAACAGCGAGACTGAGAGTGTGGTATGGCCTCTGTCCCCAGAGGGAGAAGCAGCTAAGGCTCAGGGGCTGTGCAGCCACTGCCATGTGGCTGCTTCAGAGCTCCTGGCCTGCAGATCATAGGGGGAACAAGCAAACCAGTCTGAGGGGTAATCACTCTAGCTTTAATCTGCCTGGAACTAGATTGCTGTCTTAGGTGGCATTCCTGGGGTGTGAGACCAAGTGCCAGAGCCTGTTGAGGCTTCAAAGAGGCCACCCAACTACTAGTTCCAGCAGGTGCAAAATCCCCAGTGGTTTGGAACAAAGCTCTCCTCTCTGGAAGCAAAGTTCTACAGTGGTGAAAAGCTCAAAAGTCAAGTAATTGAGTGGCAATATGAGCAAGCAAAGGAAGTAAAGCAAGCACAACAATCCAACTTTAGATTCTTTTTGGGGGGGACTAAAAGGATCAAAGCATGAAACGGCAGGAAGACTATGAAGCCAGAACTCTTGTTCCAAAAGCTTCCAAGAAAAATACAAGCTGGTTACAGGCCATAGAGGAGCTTAAGAAGGATTTTGAAAACAAAATAAGACAAGTGGAGGAAAAGTTGGGAAGAGAAATGAGAATGATATAAGAAAATCATGAAAAGAGAGTCAACATCCTGACTGAAGAAAATAACACCTTAAAAAATAGATTAACTCAAATGGCAAAAGAGGCTCAAAAAGTCAATGAGGAGAAGAATGCCTTAAAAAACTGAAATTGCCAGGTGGAAAAAGAATTTTAAAAGCTCACTGAAAAGAATAATTCTTTCAGAATTAGATTGGAGAAAATTTAAGTTAATGATTTTATGAGAAATCAAGATACTATTAAACAGATCCAAGCAAATGAAAAAAGAAAAGGTAATGTGAAATATATCATTGGAAAAACCAATGACCTGGAAAATAAATCCACAAGAGATAATTTTAAAATTATTGGACTACCTGAAAGCCATGATCAAAAAAGAACCTAGAAATCACGCTTCAAGGAAGTCTTAAGGAAAATTGCCCTGATGTTTTAGAACCAGAGGGCAAAATAGAGGTTGAAAGAATTCACTGATCACATCTTGAAAAAGATCCCAAAAAGAAATCTCCTAGGAATATTATAACCAGGTTCTGGCATTCCCAAATCAGTAAAAAAAATATTACAAGAAGCCAGCAAGATACAAATTGAATATTTTGGAAACATAACCAGGATAACACAGAATCCAGCAGCTTCTACACTGAGGGAGTGAAGGGCTTATAATATGATATTCCAGAGGCCAAAGGAGCTGGGATTAAATCCAAGAATCACCTACACAGCAGAACTGAGTTTAATGTTTCAGGAGAAAATATGGTCATTTAATGAAATAGATGACTTTCAAGCATTCTTGGTGAAAAAAACAAAGCTGAACAGAAAATTGTACTTTCAAGTACAAGAAGCAAGAGATACATGAAAAGGTAAACAGGAAAAAGAAATCAAAAGGAATTTATTAAAATTGAACTATTTATATTCCTACATGGAAAAATGATCATTGTAATTTATGAGACTTTTCTCAATATGAGGATAATTGAAGGGACCATACAAATATATATACACATACATATATATGTTTATATATATACATATATGTTTACATAGGAGGGTATATGTGTGTATAAATACATATGTGGGTATGTGTATATATGTGTGCATGTGTACATAGACAGAGGGCACAGGGTCAGTTGAATAGGAAAGGATGATATCTAAAAAATAAAATGAAGAGGTGAAGAGGGGAGAGAGTATATATAATGAGAGAAGGAGAAAGGGAGAGATAGAATAGGGTAAATTAGCTCATATAAAAGAGGCAAGAGAAAGCTGCTACAATGGAGGGGAAGAGCAGGAAGGTGAAAGGGAATGGGTCAACCTTAATCTCATTGAATGTGTCTTAAGGAAGGAATAACATACCCACTCAATTGGGTATCTTACCCTACAGGAAAGTAGGGGGGAAGGGGATAAGAGGAGGGATGATAGAAGGGAGGGCAGATTGGGGGAGAGGGTAGCTAGAAGGACAAACTTTTGAAAACACACAGTTTCAAAATAAAAAATAGAATAAGTGGGGGACAGGATAAGAAGCAGGGAAATATAACTAGTTTTTCACAATATATCTACTATGTAAATGTTTTGCATAACTATACATCTACAACTTATATTGAATTGCTTATCTTCCCAGTGGGGAAAGAAGGGAAAGAATCTGGAAATTAAAGTTTTAAAAAGCAATGTTAAAAAAATTACTTTTTTTTACATGCAACTGGGCAATAAAATATACATCCACTGGAGTATAGAAATTCCATGTTGCCCTACTAGAAAGTTAGAGGGGGGATGGAGGAGGATATGAGAGAGCAGACTGGGGAAAGAGGTATTCAGTAGAGTTGCTATTTTGCAGTGGGGGGTAAGGAAAAGACAAGGAGAAAATTTGTAACTCAAAATGTGGAAATGAATGCTGAAAACTAAAAATAAACAAATTTTAAAAAAGAAATAGAGAGGAAGTTAAATTACTGTAGAGGAAGAGACAGGGCGATTTGGTCACTTATTTGATGTGCTGAATAAAGGCTAAATTAAAGATCCCTTTCTTGGTATGTTACAATGATGGTGGCCTTGTCTGCTATAATGGAGGTAATGAGTCCCCCTCCTCCACCCAAGCCTCCCAGGATCAAGTTCTAAATGTGACTATATTTCATCATAGTTTTCACATATCTTAATCCTAATATTGTCATCTACCTTAAAGATATTTATCATTGGACACACAAAAGAGTTATTTTGAAGAACAAGTTCAAATCTACCAAAGCATTCTTGCAAATTAAAGGCTAAAGTCAATATAATTTTCACTCACAAAGATTCATATGCAGAGATGTGAATTTTTCAAATTCTATCTTTCTTCAACCTCTAGAAAATGAGAAAAATGAAGCATTAAATTGAGCCCTCTCTGTCATTTAGGATGGCTGATTCTGTGTCTTGCAAAATTAGAGTATAATGTCAGGAGGCATTTTGTTGATAGTTGAAGAAAAGATTAAATGTGACTGATATTCGCATACAAATGTCAGGGCAATAAGGTAGCAACACTCCTTGATTTGTGTATTCCATACACAAAATCTCTGAACCCTGAAAGAAAAAAAAAAAGAAAAGGAATGACAAAGATTTTTAGCAATGAATCTCAAGTTTTATTGAAACCAGATTAAAATAAAGTTATCATTTTACTAAGTGTACCAAAGCTTTTTTCACATTACCCCAGCCCAAATGTACCTTTTTCAAAAATTAAATGCCTAGAGAAGCTTTGTATCATTTTGTGTTTATGTCCAGACTTGTAATTCCATTGATGATTTTCCTAATGTCACACTATTAGTATGTGTCTGAGGCAGAATTTGAACCTCACTTTTACTGATTGCAAGTCTATCCTTGTAATATATAGAGCTATTTATCTATGACTGCAATATGCATATGCGCATATATAAACACATGCTAATGTACATATAGATTTACATATATGAAGCATTGCACACATGCCATATACACATACATGTGTGACAAAAATGGCTTTATCTAGAGTAAGTGCAAATCTAGATAAAAGTGAGTGAGTGGTGAGGAGTGGAAGCTTCTCACATGTCTCATGGGAATTCCCTCCCCCCATTTTCTTATATAAAATAATAGTCCATATTAAATGATGTTATATGCTGGATTTTTCAAGATTAATAAAAACAATTTGAATGTTTATTTACATAACAAATATCAATATATCTGAGAACCAAACTTACAAAAGCACATCATGATAAAAATCTAAGTTCTTGGAACCCCTGGATAAATTCAACAGTCTTCAAATTTTCAGAGACAGTGAGCAGGTTCATATAGGACTTGTAAACCTTCCCTCAGAGATGTATTATCTGTCCAATATGAGAACAAGTCCTTTCACTAAAAGAAGTAATTTGTTCAGATTGTTGTGTTTTTGTTTTCCTTCACCTGGACAAAATTGGCAAAGTTAAGCCAATAATATAGCAACATATTTAATTAAAAAGTTTGTGTCTGCCATTTAATATTTGGGAGGTGGGGGGAAAAGCTGCCTAGCAGTGTGAAGGTAGGAGACTTTGTTCCATTTTTGGAGCTACAGCAAATCACTTGAATGATCATTGTATCTTAATTATATACCTGAACAGAAGGGTTGCTTTTGTCTAAGACTGAATGTTTGCTGTAAAGATTTCTATGAGGGGGAAGAAATACTGCAGGAAGGAACAGCCTTAATGGGTAAAGCATTAGCTTTGGAATCAGATTACTTTCTCTATTTAATATCTTTCTGAAATCACCACTACTTCCCTAAATGGTAAAATAAAAGTAGCTATGCTTTCATTATCTCTCAATGGCCTTAGGTGGATAAAAAACGTGGAATTGGGGGAGGGGGGCAACAAACTATGAATCCCGAGTGGGCAGGAAGGCATATTTCAGAACACAAATCTTAAGTAAAAATGCATATAGTTCACAGAGTACCATTATTTAGGGTAAATATATGATGACATTACTTAAGTTATAAATTCAATTACATTATTTTTATCAAGATAAATATAGCTATGTTTTTTATCTTAGGGATTCCATTTTCTATGATTTTTGTTATTTGCATTTTATACTACTCTTTTGCTGTAATAGGTAATTTCACCACCTGATATATTTCTAAGCTGCTCACGGTTAAACCAAGCAGTTGGGAATCGAATATCTTACTCCTCTAGGATATAAAATCAATGCCAGCAAATTTGTCTGAGCTGGTAGTCCATGAATACATGTAGTTTCCTAAGCAGGTTTCATCATGTTTGCACTCTAAGGATATAAGGACAGAAAAACATAGAAAATCAGTTTCATTAGAAAGAAACAGTATACTCTATCTTATTTAAGAATAAAAAACAAGGACAAGCTATGTGGTAGGGAAAAATTTTTTTTACCATTTTGTGTATGACAGAGGAAGAATACAATAACTGTGTACTAGGACAAGCTGGAAAAATCTAGGATAGCAGGAGAAATCTGAGTCCTGCCTGTTAAAGACAGCATTGTATTGAAATTTCATTGCGGCTTTTGTTTGTTGAATAATTAGATTTTTATAGGTAACTGTAGGAATAATGACAAGATAGAAATGGAATAAGGGATATCATACACGCTTTGTCATATATATCCTGTAAGGTAACCAAATGGCACTGTGGAAGACAAAGACTCATCTTTCAGAGTTCAAATCTGACCTCAGACACTTACTAGTGATGTGACCTTGGGCAAGTCATTTAACTCTTTGTCCCAGTTCCTCATATGTAAAATGACCTGAAGAAGGAAATGATAAACTGCCCTGGTATCTTTGCCAAGACTACCCCCCAAAAGGTGTTACAAAGAGTCAGACATGACTTAAATAACACTAATAACAACTTAAGTGTATAGGTTGCAAGAAATCCTTCTGGCTTTGCTTTTGTCAAATTTGAGGATCCCAGATGTAAGCCTGATGCTCTTAGAAACTAGAAGAAAGAACATTTGGGGGATGCCATGTAATGGGGGACGTGCAGATTCGTTAAAAATTAAACTATAATCATGATCCATCACTAACAATGACCAAAGTGTGTTTATCAAAATATTTTCCACATCACCCACAGATCACTACAGAGAAGGAAGCTTTTCTCATAATCAGAGCAATTCACTTTCTAATGTTAGAAAAAAAAGAGGAAATTCATGAGAGAGAAATCAGAAGCTCTCATGTGCCTTCCCACGTCTTACAGCTGCTTTAGGTCAAATGAAAGGAAATAGAACATAGGCATTCAAGAAGAGTTATGTATGAGAAGTGGTCCTTCTTATGTCAAGAACATATAAATGACATTACAAGTTTTGTTTGAGCCTTTGCAAACTCAGTGAATTTTTAAAATGTTTTAGTTGGCAAATGTATAAAGATGTAGAATCTGTATGGTGTGAAACATATTACTTAAGACATGATACCACAAATGTTGTAGATATCTTTATTTATTAATCACATATTATTGACCAAGCACTATGTTCAGCACTACTTATTGTTGTTTGGCCTTCATTTTCAAAGAGGACTAATGACATCATGGGGTGGTCTTGACTCATGTGTGAATTGGATTTAAGTGAGGCACAGCTGCACAAAGTTGTCAGTTTCACTCTCTCTTCCAGAATCATCAAAGTCTAGTAGCAAGATAAAAGTCAAGACAACTGGTGATAGACCAAGGTGCAGTGAATAACCTTGGCATCCTAGATGTCTGACTAAGCTCTGAGAGCTCCATAGCTCCTGCTTCAGCTATTTTCATTGGCCATTGGGACAAATTGTTCTCACCTGCCCATTCTACAGGGGAAGTCTTTACCGGTTTGGGATAGACACTCCCCTAACTTTCCAATGGGTTTTAGGCCCACTGGTTACTTTCAAACTGGTTAATCCTGCCTGCTGAGATGATTTACCAGGGTGTGACTTCTGTCCATGCTACAGCTTCTTGGAGCCTCAGAGGAGAGTTGGGTGTCAGGTAGAAACTACAGGTTGGTGAGCAACCACAAAAAGTGCTCAGCAAACTCACACACCAGACATGTTAGTTCTCCCTGAACACCCCATGCACCACACTGGTAATACAGTTACACAAGTGACTTCCTGCCCTTAAATAGCTTAATTTCTAGTGAGGGAGACTATACAAATAGAGTATTGGCATGCAGAGAAGGAGATTATGGTGTTGCAAGTGAATAAGATTGTGAGTAGAACCATAGAGAAATCAATTGAGAAACTCTTCCCAGAGGCACTTGCAGGGTTGATTTGATTGCAATTCTTAGAGAAAAAAAGTGAAAAATGAAGAGAGAGATAAATGGTATACATGAGACAGACAAAAATGAAATGATTCAGTGTATAAACAAGCAACCATATCATCTCTTGTTTGAATAAGGATGGCAGGTACCCATAAAGACATTTTTCCTACTATATATAAATACAATTGAGATAAATAAGATACAATTTCATCACAGATTGTTTTGTAAATTTTTGTTTTTCTGTATCACAATGTAGATTATCATATAGAAATCTGCAACATTTTGGGATATTAAAAGGGGTCCTTTTAACTTGAAAAAGTTGAGGATTATTGCTATATGCTGCCTTTTAAGACCTTGAGCAGCATCCCTTACAGCTCATCATACTAACCTCTTCCTAGGTAAACATAAAACACAGAAGAAAACAGACACACAGAGAAAATCACCCAGGTATCCAGATTGCCCAGAGGTCTCCTCTTCTGCCACTCAGATATTTAACCTGAGTCTCTTGTTCCATCTCCTTTTATCACAATCAGATCTACAGGACAAAAGAGAGTTTAGAAAAACTGGTACAATTATATGCAACTCCTAGGGTGAGAGGTTGATATACTCTTTAGAGTTATTGCTATTTCCTTTCTGCCCCACTGATTCTTCCTTGTGTGTGTGTGTGTGTGTGTGTGTGTGTGTGTAAAAAAATTAGTGAAAACTATCCAGCTAGCTGTATATACTTTCAGGCATAAAGGCTTAATTAATCAATATTAGAAGATGATTCAACCCAATTTAACAAACATTAATTAAGCTCTTCTTATATGGAGGGACTCATCCTGGTTCTCAGAATATCAAGATGAAATAAATAAAAGTACCCACATACTGTAGGAGAGAAAAAAACTCATATATAAATAACTGAAAATTAACAAGTACAAAAAAGAATATTCATATAAAGTGATGAGAGAGAGAGAGAGAGAGAGAGAGAGAGAGAGAGAGAGAGAGAGAG
>NW_027185764.1:55144357-55184195 GCF_028583685.1 Petaurus breviceps papuanus | reverse complement strand
AGAGAGAGAGAGAGAGAGAGAGAGAGAGAGAGAGAGAGAGAGAGAGATTATTGTCAGCTAAAGGGTTAGGACAATTTCTTCACCATCCAGAGAAAATTAATCTTAACTTTGTAATTGTGTAATAAATGGATGCCATCACGAAAAGAACAGACAATAAATAAGAAGCTAAATTTATTAGGGAAAAAATAAATAGCAATGGTGTAAGAGAACTCAAAAAGCAACATCAATTTAAAGTACATATCTGAATATTTTGGAATAAGAATAAGAAATGGAAAAAAAGAAACTTCAGGCACAAAGAAGTCTTTGAGGTTTGGATTTTTGTTTTTTTGTTTGTTTTGTTTTAGTTTTTACAAATACTTAAATTTCAACCTTCAACCAAATTACTAGACCCAAAGAGGTTTCATCTATATAAAGTTATTTTTACAAATAGAGTAATTTATATAATTATTGAGGATGGAAGCTATGGAGGGGAAATTAAATTTTCAACGTATCTGTTGATAATTCCTTTGCTATTTATAGTAGGACACACCAGCAAATATATATAATAGAATGGAAGCCCTCCTTATATTACAAAAAGTTAGTTACTATTGTAATAATGAAAAGATTAAATAGGTATCCTTGCTGAAGGACCCAAAAGCAAATCTTTCCTTAGAATATTTCTATGTAATATTGTTTACTGCACTGGTAAACAAAAAGGGAGAGCTATCAATCATTTTATTCAGGGGGTAGTGTATGTCCTCCATATTCCTGCTTTATGTCAACTGGGCTACCAGAGAAATCCTTCCTCCTTGATGTACAATTTTCTGCCTAGCCTGGTCCTTTTCCTTTTGGAGCATGTCTTTTTCTTTTCTTTCTTTTTTTTTAAATCATTCAAGTAGCAAAAAAGCAATTATCATGACTCATTCAACTAACTAAGGGTCCTATGGTGTTACTGCCTTACGTTGATGCCTAGAGGATAGTAGGATCATAGATAAAGAGACAGAAGATTCATTAAAAATAATTTAGTACAATTTATACCCTCACTTTACAGATGAAGAAACTGAGATGCAGGAAAATTAATACATATAGATATAGATATGCACACACACACCTAAAATATTTATAGTAGCACTTTTGGGGACAGTAATGAATTGTAAACAAAGTAAATATCCATCAGTTAGGAAATTATTACAAATTATGATAAATAAATAAAATAATGTAATATTACTTTGCTATAATTATGAATTAAATGTATATAGAGAAGCATGAAAGATCTCAGTGAATTGATATAGAGTGAAGTAAATAGAGCCAAGAAAAGAAATTTCAAAATGACTATAATAATGGAAATGGAAAAAATAACCAAATACACAAAAACAAAAAGTTGGATGTTGCAAAATTAGTCAGAAAATTAAAATGTGCTAGTATGGCTTTAAAGAAGAGATATGAGAATATACTTAACCCTATTTCTTTACAGAGGTCGACAAAGACCTCACATTGTGCATATTTTTAGACCATTTCAATACAGTCATTGATTGTTTTCTTTTTTTTATTATTTTAAAGATTATATTTGTCATATGGGATGGCTCCCTTGGAGTGGGAAGAGAAGGATATTGGGGTAAACAATGAAAAAATAAAATAAAAATTATTAAACATTTGTGTATATCACTTTTTCTTTTATTTAATCATTAATTTATTTATTTTTAATTTTCAACATTCACTTCCATAAGTTTTAAATTTTCTTCCCCTCCCCTCACACCTCCCTCCCCAAGATGTAATGCTATCTGATATAGGCTCTATGGATACATTCCCATTAAACATACTTTCACATTAGTCATGTTGTATAGAAAAAAACAGAAGGAATAGGAGGAATAACAAGAAAGAAAGAAAATAATCTGCTTCACTATTCATTCAGACTTCATAGTTCTTTCTCTGGATATGGATGGCATTTTCTCTCATGAGTCCATTAGAATTGTTTCAAATCCTTACATTTCTGAGAAGGACTAAGTCTATCAAATCAGTCATCATACAATGTGGCTAGTACTATTACAGCATCCTCCTGGTTCTGCTCATTTCACTCAGCATTAGTTCATAAAGTCTTTCCAGTTTTTTGTTTTCTTTTGTTTTTTCCAAAATTTTATTTTAGACTCAAATCCCAGGACACAAATACAGAATAGAGTAAAGAGGGGGCGGCCAGGTGGTGCAGTGAGTAAAGTGCTGGCCCTGGAGTCAGGAGGACCCAAGTACAGTTCCTGCCTCAGACACTTAACTCCCACACAAAAAAACTTAGTTGTGTGACCTTGGGCAAGTTACTTAACCCCAATTGCCATCCAAAAGGCAAAAAAAAGTGAATTTATATGGGGCAGCCAGGTAGCACAGTGAGTAAGAGCACCAGCTCCAGTGTTGGGATGACCTGGGGATCAAATCCGGGCTCAGACACTTAGCACCCACCCAGAAACACCTGGCCATGTAACCTTGAGCAAGTTACTTAAACCCGATTGCTTAAAAAAAAAAGAATAGAGTAAAGAAACAAAAACATATTATATACTTGTATATTGGAACTTAAATACAAAGTTAGAAAAAGGTATTTCATGTGCATTGCAGAACATGAAAGGACTATATAGTGTAGAAAGGAAGAGGAGGAATGAAATTCAGAGATTAGAATTGGTTTTCAGAAATTGAAACTGAGGTTGTGCTGTAATTTGCTTACTATGCATTTAAACTATTCATCTATAAAAAAAATTCTCCTCTCACTCTTCCCTTTTCCATTTGCTACATGCTTCAGAAAAAAAGCGTTGATGAACTAGTTCAACCAAAACACAAAGGTCTGAGCTCCTTAGAAGGATATGCATTGAAAATGAGCATGGTGAATTAATAAACCTTTCCACTAGATTTTTACAGCTTTCTTCCATAAATTGAAGGTTCTACAAATAAATATTGATGGTATCTTACTTTTCTGTGAAAACAATGTCAACTGCTAAAAAACAAAATCCATACACAAGAAAATGCAATTTTAATATAAATCAGCCAAATATCAAATATTGGATGCAATTTAAGGAAAGTGGGAAAAATGTATTGTAAGAGAGGTAAAAAATAAACTTAATACTATCTATGTATCTCTTTTTAATGTGACTTACAAAATCAAGTTGATATATGAATGAAAAGAATGTCAAAATCTAAGAGATGCATTTTCCTATAAAAAAATACAACTATCACTATTTTTTTTCCTTTTGGAGGGCAATTGGGGTTAAGTAACTTGTCCAAGGTTACACGGCTAGTTTTTTTTGTGTGTGTTAAGTGTCTGAGGCCTTAACCAAACTCAGGTCTTTCTGACTCTGGGGCCACTATGACACCTAGCTGCCCCCCAAAACTATCACTATTTACCGAAAAGGTAGATATAATTTCATACACTTTTCTTTCAATATAGAAGCAGAAATACTGTAGGAACATAAACTAATGTCACCATTTTCTTAAAAAAATCTTGTCCATTTTATGATTCAGTGTCTTCATTGCTTCTTCTTGTAAGAGTTTCATCCTTTAGCTTCTCATCAATGCCATTATCAGTGATGAAAAGAAGGAAGAAAAAAATGATAGAATTAAATTAGTCAGTTTTATACCAAGGCATCAGGTAAAGATTTAAAGGGTAAAATGAGGATTAAACTATTTAACTTACTAAAAAATGTTTTTGAACGTAACAGAATTTGAGAATTAGCTATGAATTAAATAAATACTTCTCCATGTTATCATTTCCCCCGTTTGCATAGCTAATCAAGAATTGACTGCTTATTTTTGCTTAAAATCATGATATGAAAAGACGTATTTATGATTCTCGTTTATGGCATCCATATATAAAGAAGCTATTTAAAATAATTACACAGAAATGTGATCTGCAAAGAGTCCATAGAAGAAAAGAAAGAAACGTTCTGATGAAAAGGCCAAGATATAAAAGAAAAAGACCTTACTTTCACTGTCATTTATACTTTATCTACTCCTTTAAAATATATAACTTTGCTATCCAAAGAAATCAATCCTGCAGTATGTTTAAAATCAAAAGTGGCAATAAATTTATAAAGTATTTACCAGAAATAGAGAGATGACAAATGGGGAAGAGTATGAGTGTGTGCATGTGTGTGTGTGTGTGTGTGTGTGTGTGTGTGTGTGTTTTGGGTAGGGGTTGGTGGTTGCTTAGCAACAAAGCAAGTCTACATATTGAAATAATCTAAGTCTAGGAGCACCAGTTGTACTCTTCATTTACCAAAAGTATATATAAAGACAAGTAAATGAGACAATGTCATCATTGAATGAAGTGGTAATAGATGCAGCCAAGATTTGAAAAAAGTTACAATGTGATGCTTAAGTTATTTGCAAAGGTCCATGTGATCCTTCGAGGAGTCCAATATCCTACAAAGTTTATCAAATAGTGGACTTCTATATCATGTTAAAGGAATATTTTCTAGGATTATCACTTAGGAGAAAAACAAACAGTCTGCATATATGATCATAAAGGAAGACTGGAATTCATCTGTTGTCAGTTCCCTTCCTTTCACCCAAACAAAAAGTGCAATCAAAGTTAAGGAAAAGACAATCCTAAACACCATTATAGAAATCAGCATTAAATTCCATGAAAAAAAATTTACTTTCCAAAATTGGATTTATAGAGGAAAGATCCTAAAAATAAAAGAACTTGTCTCATTTCAACCTCCATATTGAAAATTAGTGGTGCCTCCCAAATTACACCTTTCCTTACGAAGTGTCAGAGCATAGTTGTATTTCTTACATAGTCTGCACTTCTGCCAAGTTAACCTATTTGCTGTGTCCCTAAGTAACAACTCCTCTCACTTCCAACACAATTTGATTCAATTTACTTAAGTTCCAAACATTACATAATACTAGACATTACATTATACTAAACACATATACATATATACACACATACTAAAATACAGATATACATATGTATGTACCTGCACATGTATGTGCATATACAAATGTATGTAACTGTACATACATATATACGTATATTCACTCTACTTGAGGCACAAATAATTATAATACATGTTACAAGATGATTAGATGCATAGCAGTAGTCAACGTGAGTGACCTGAGATATTTAAGGAAAGGAATCCTAATGTAGGGATCAGTGAAGGCTTCATTTCTACTTTAGGACTGATTTAGTTTTGTAAACAAGGTCAGAGAAGGAACTTGAACCCAAATGTTTCTATTCTGAGACCAGTTGTTTTTTTTTAATCCTCTACACTATTTTACCATGCACAAATTTTGTGACAATGTCATCTATGTCTTTATCCAAGTCATAGATTCCTGACATACTCTGCTAGAGTGTGCCTGCCATTTTGATATTGAACTTTTAAATGCTACAACTTTAGTCTAGCCACCCAACAAGTTCTGAACCATTTAATTGTATTTGTTTCCAGTCCATATCTCTCCATCTTTTCTCCAAGAATAGAATGAGATACTTTATCAAATGTTTAGCTAGAATCTCAGTAAACTACATATCATTCTCCTCATCTACCAGTTTAATAACTTTGTCAAAAAGAAAAATAAGGTTAGTTTGCCATGTCCTGTTCTTGATGAAGCTACTCTGAGCCTTTTAATCATTTCTCTGTTTTCATGATCACTAACCATCTCTTTAATTATTTGTCCTGAATTTTTCTAGGAATCAAAATTAAATCACTGACCAATATCTAGGGAATCTATTACTTCCCCTCTAATCTCAGTTAAGAAAGCACACTTTCAATATAATCACAAGGTGGTAATGAGTTGTTAAATTGATTGTATAGATTTATTCCTTGATCAATTTGTGAGGCATGACCTCCCTTCTGTTTCATTTTAGAAAAGAACTGGAATTGGCTAAGCAAACAAATTAGCCCTACCTCTGAGGGCTTTAAATCACTAAGCATTCCATAAATTTCTGAGTTCAAGAGTTGGAATGTCTGGAGCTGTCAGTTGGTGACTTCTTTTGGAGGAAGTAGGGAATTTCTCTTTTGTCTCCTCTATACCATGTAGCTTTGAAAGGGAGCCCATAAACTAATATTACAGCAAGCAGCAGAGACACACACCCCAGACAAACATAGATAAAGACTTAGTCATCCATGAGAGGAAGCAGATTCAATGAACTAGCCCGGGCAAGTGAAAGAAAACTATAGAGACAAAGAAACTTTCAAAACTCAGCAGAGCATCCTGCTTAGCACACATACTGTACCCAAAGAGAGCTCTGTGAATATTTTATGAAAAGAAAAAGGATTTCTAGGTCCTGAAGTCCCAAGAGATGTGCATTCTACCTGTATGCCCTGACTAGCATTAAATTCTAAGTTTGAGGCAGCTAGGTAGTGCAATGAATAGAGCACAGGCCCTGGAGTCAGGAGGACCTGAGTTCAAAATTGACCTCAGATATTTAACACTTAATAGCCTGTGACTTTGGGCAAGTCACTTAACCCCAATTGCCCTTCAAAAAGAAAAAAAATAAAAGCATCTAAGTGTGAGGCTTCTCATAGATACTGTATTTTGGAGACCATGTACCTCGTTTAGAAGAGTAATGTTTTTAAATGTTATTCTTATATCATATGATTAAATGCCTTTGCTAAAAGATAATTGAGTTTATTGGTTTTTTGTAAAAAGAAAGCATGCCAGTGGGAGCTCTTGAGCTATTATATTAAGTGCAGACCCAGAGTCACCCCTAGAGATTGAGGTAGCCAGAAATTGCTGGTGACCCATCCTGAGAGTTTAAGTGAAGGTTAAGGGAAAAGCATAGAAGGGGTGCTCTATATAGTTTTCAGATTTTGTTCTCCTTTTAAAAACTAAGACGTTTTCCCATCCTAATTCTCGCGTTATCTATCCCATTTTACATAATTTTTTCAAATATCTAAATGGGTCAGTGTAGCAGCAAGCACCCCAAGCGTCCTCAGGGTTGCTTCCACCACAGGTTCTTGGATCTGCTTTGTTAAAGGAAAGCAACTCAAAATGGGTTAACAAGCTTACTTTAATCAGTCAGACATATATCGTTTACCTTGTTCAGGGGAAAAAGGTCAGCACCCCGAACTTCAAAGTACACAGACAGAATTATCAAGACAGAAACAGATCAAGTAGACAGCTTTCCAAATTGTCCAGCCATTACATCCATACCCTATCAACATCTGGGTTTCAACATCTGGGTTTTTCAAAGCCGGGTGGGGGCCCTGGACAACGGCTTCCCAGATACAGATCAAATCACAGAACACTTCTCAAAGTGAGCCCCAAAACAAAGCTACACATCAGGGCTTATATAGCCTTCTCCTGGCTCAGAGAATGTAACAACCTTATTGACCCACTGGCCAATCAGGAAGTATCTACTGAAAACAAGCCTCCCACCCCAGGCTCCAGGTGCACTTTAGCCTGGGGCAGGGAAGATCTTCCAAATCTGCATTCCCATCACAGTCAGTAATTGAATCTGTTTTCCAGGGTGCCCCAGGTGACTTACATTCATCAAGGGCAGCTAGGCGCTAAAACGTTACTTATCTTAGGTATCAGTTCTCTGTTACTTATTTTTGTTTGGTCATTTGTCACACAGAGGTCAGTCTCCTTGATAGAGACGAAAAGTAAAGCAATGATTGAAGAACTCTGTCAGTCCCCCACTGCCAGTTACCATCATCGCATACACTCAAGCAACAGTCTCTTTTTTTGGATCCTGCATTTTCTCTCACTTCTTTTTTCTAGACCTGTGATTTCACTTATGTAGGAACCTCTCCCCCCACACACACACACACACCACTTCCCCACCCCTGTCCCATGTGGAAATTCCCTTTACAAATGCATATAAATACCTTCTCTGAAATTTATAGTATGTTGTCACTGGTACAATGAAAGGTTAAGTATTGTCCAGGGTCACAGAGATAGAATGTATCAAAAGTCGTATTTGAATCCAAGTCATTCTGACTCTCAGGATAACTTACTTTCCATTTACTATGCCCATGCTGCCTCCAAATACAGCGAAAAACAAAATAAATCAAAAACCATTCTTATTTTTCTTAGGTTTCTTCACCATCCTCACAAAATTCTGAGCTTTAATATGACTGGCACTAATTTACAGGATTGTCATTAATTTAGAGGATTGTCATGCCTTAATATCCATTCTTTGTTGGCCTTTCTGCTTCCATCTTCTGGACTTTTTTTCCCATCTAAATTTGTCATTGAATCCTCTCTCTGTATTCCTAATAGTCTCTTCATACAACTTCTCTTTTGTCCCTTACCAGAATGGTTTCCTTTTGATCTCTCTCCTCTTCAATCTATTTCTCACACTACAGCTGAAGCAATCTTCATTTCGATTCAAAAACTCAATTCAACAAGGATTTATTAAGTACCTACTGTCTTAGGTACTGGGGATACAAAAGGAAGAAAAAGAGTTTATATTTTACTGGTTCACACTACTGCCTTAAAATCTTCTGTGGGCCCCCAATACCTAAAGCACAGATGTTTGCACTCAGGGAACCATAGGCCATAGGTCCATTTTAGGGGGTCTTTGAATTTAAAGGGAAAAAATTACATCCTGATTTAATATTGATTTCCTTTATAAACCTATGTGTTTTGAACATAAATTTTGAAAAAGAGTACATAAGCCTAATCAGACTTCCAAAAGGGAAGCACAAAAATATTAAGAATTCCTGATGTAAAAAATTAAAATTTCCTGGCATTCACAACTCTCTATAAACTAATTTCTACCAACCTTTCCAATCTTATTTCACACACACACACACACACACACACACACACACAATCTATGCTTCAGAAAAACTGGACCAATAAGCTGTCTCTTGATTTTTTATGGCTCTTCCATGAATTTCACCCAAGCCCTGCACTTATGTATAATGAACCTTTTGCATATCTCCAATCATTGAAATCTTGCCTTTTTTAAGAGGTCTAGATCAAAGATCATCTCCAAACTACAAGTCTGCTTTTCTCCCAGAATATTTGTGCTCCCTAAGAAAAAAAAGATTCTGGTTTGGTGTCCCTCTGGGAATAGCAAGAGGCAATCTGAGAGTTGTTCTCAAACAATCAGTTTAGGATAGGAAATAGCTACCATGAGACCTGACTCTTGGCTAAGCTGGTTTGCCTCTTGTCACAGTGAGTAGCTCTGAATTGTGCTCTATCCTATTTTATTGGTACATTCCCCAGAGAAGCAGTAAGTGCTTTTATACTTTAGCGATCAGTCATAAACTTTTCAGCTATTCTAATCTCCAGTGAACGTGAAATAACCATTTTGCTAATATTTGAAGGAAAACAGCAATGCTTGATGAATAAATTCAAATAGGAAGGAGGAATCAAATACTGAAACTGGTTTTGTGTAACCTAAAACAATGTGCAAAAACAAAAAACAAAAACAAAAACAAAATTGAAATACATGTTCAGTCAGCTGGGGTTTTCTACAGAAAAGGACAACATTCAAGCTAGAAGGCACCTTACAGTTTGTACAATGCAACTGCCTCATTTTACAGATGAACAAACTGGGACTTGCCCCAAATTATGCTACTAGTGTACAGGACACAAAGACTAGATTCTATGTTCCCTGATTTCTAATCCAGAATTCTTTCTTATCCTATAATTAGAATGTAACAATAATGGATTGATTTTTTTTTCTGTTTTCTTTCAGATGTTTAGAATGAAGTAGACAATCTAAATTTATTCAGTGTGCACAATGAGAGATGAATAGATTTTTTTAATACAGAATTTGATTTTCATTTATGATTAGCATTTTAAACCTCAACAGTGAGGTTCATGTGAATAAGACTATTTTTTTCCAATTTGAATGATTATTTTAAACCACCCCCCCCCTGCCTCCAACAAAAAAAAAAATAAGGTGCATTAAGGAGGAGATTAGGTTGAGAGCTACTTTTCTATTTGAATTTTGTTTTCCTGATCTTGCTCAGCTACTTCTATTTATTTTTTCAATTTGAATTAAGAAACTTGCCTTATTGTGCCAGAGATGTAAAGTTTCTGTGTCTCTTTTTGTAAAGTACATTATCAGAACTGGATTGCTCACATTTATTTGTAATATTCCAGTCACACTGAGAGAATGACAGTGAGATGGTATATTGATATACTCAACAGCAAAGTAAAATTGAGACATTCTTCAAAGTGACAGAATGACTTGGCAAGAGACAGTTTTATTTCAAATATTGTGTTTTGTATTTCTTATATCCACATTTGACTAAACATCTACATTAGCAAGAGAGGGTATCCCATTTAATCGAAATTCACTGGAGTGTAACCTCTCTGACAGTCTCCAAAACATACGAGTGAGAAGAAGCACATTCTTCTTCAACTGGGTACCCTATCTTTGCAATATCATAGTGATAAAGAGAAGGGCAAAAAAGCAAACTAAGACTGCAGATAATTTAGAGATTTCTATTAAGCCATACTTTTTATTCATGATGTTGATTCTTGCCATCAATGCTATATCCATATCCACATAATGTTACATATACATATTTATGCATATGTATGTGTGTATATATATATTTGAAGCTATAACTTGGGAATTTTATTATCAAATGTAGAAATAACACTTTATAACCATGCTTAGTTTAGGATCTAGAATTCAATACTGAATTTTTTTTCTTGACACATGGTTATAATATAATGTAATATAATATAATATAATATAATATGGCAATTTCATCTCTTATAAAGAAAAAAAATAATGCTTTCAAAACTTGTCCACTAACTTTTACAAACTCTGATATATTAAATGGTCTTTGATTTACAAGTTGTGTTGACTTCATAAAATTTGGAGTTGGGGAAGGATTCTTAAAAACTCTACACATCTACACTCTCAACCACAAAACAACTAGTTCTAAAATAAGAGATGTATAGCTTCATATTTCTTTCTTTGCCCTTTAACATTATTTTCATAAGGAGTAGGATAAAAAAACAATAACCTTGTTTTATGCTTTGGTGTGTAGTAGATTTTGTCACTGGTATTCAAGATAGTATTTCCTCTTTTTAGAACTGCCTATAAACTAATTTTGTTTGTTGTTTTTGAGTCGTTTCAGTAGTGTCTTACTCTTTGTGACCCCGTTTGAGGTTTTCTTGGCAAAGGTACTAGAGAGGTTTGCCACTTCCTTCTCTAGTTCATTTTATAAATGAAGAAATCAACAGGGTTAAGTGATTTGCCTCAGGTCACATGACCAGTAAGTGTCTGAGACTTGATTTGATCTCATGAGGATATTTTCCTGATTCTAAGCTTAGTGCTCTATACACTGGACCATATAGGTGTTCTTGTAGCTCAGTTAGAATTTATCAAATGGAGATTGACGTCTACCTTTATTTTTTTTTTAATATATGTCATCTTAGTTTAAGGGAACAATTAGATGGTTTCTGTTGGAAAATTGATTCTATCAGGGATAGAAAAAAAAAGTACATATTCTGGAAGTAATCCATTTCAGTGCAATCCTACATTTGAATTCAGATATAAATTAAAATTACTCCAAAAATATTGCATTCCTGAGGAAAATTTTACTGGCTTGACCTTTTGTTAAAGCCTACATTAGGTCAGACTGTGTACCTTGGAGTTTGAGTGTAATTTTATTTGTTTTTTTTCTTCTGGAGGCAATATGTGGATTTTTGCAATTGAAACTTTGTTTTCTTTTTTTAGAAGCTCTGGGAAGTTTACTTGTATTAGTTTTTGCATTATGATACTGAAGGTTTTTTTTTATTGTTGTGATCTTCCAATAGATCTACAATATATGAATCTTGGCTTCGAGGTAAATATATTTTCAATTCTGTGGAGATCATGTTTTCTTTTAATGCAATTGATTTTTTATTTAATTTTCCTCTTCCAGATTGTCCTTCACTTCTGTGTATTTGCATTCCCTGCCAGTTATTCTCTCTTTTGTTATTTCTGCTGTACTGGCCATAAGTTCGTGTTTTACAGTTTTATTT
The DNA here is from genome assembly GCF_028583685.1 of Petaurus breviceps papuanus. Classification (NCBI taxonomy): domain Eukaryota; kingdom Metazoa; phylum Chordata; class Mammalia; order Diprotodontia; family Petauridae; genus Petaurus; species Petaurus breviceps. Next base: position 55,172,288 of record NW_027185764.1, on the reverse strand, counting down.
CTTTTTTACACCATTAAGAAACATTCTATTGTGTTTCCATGGTCTCTTGGGAATTCACAGGGTGCTCTGACTCATCAATTATTGATTCATTTTCCTTTGTCTTGCAATCTTCATCCTCAGATATTTTGACTTGTTCATATTATCAAAAGGACATAATCTCTTCTGTTATTAATGTTATTTGTGCTTGAGTTTTCTTCCTCCTGAGATCTTCTGTAATTTTTATCTTTTTTTAACCTTTTATTTTCCTTTATCACCCACTTTCTTACTCATTTCCTTTAATTAAATTTCTGTGAGACTTCACCTAAAAGTTGTTTCAGCCTCTTCCAGTGCTGATCAACTCCCATTTCACTGACTTCATTTTCTGGCACAAGTGACTTCTGGGAGGGATCAAAATGACCCCAGTTACATATCAATCCCATTTTCCTCAGACGTGCTAGATCTTCACATGCACCAAACACACTGATATTCAGCTCTTTTTCTCTCTCTATTTCAATTCTTTAGGTGAATACTATTATAGCACAAAGTACTGCCCTATGGCTGTCCCAACCAGAGTAAGTATCTGGCTTTTGTATTTCCTATAAGGAGGAGCATAGGGTTATGTAGACTTGAGTTAATATGTAACCCTAAGAGTTAATTTGTGCTTTGCCAGAATGTAGTGAGTGGTAGGGGGAGGGGCTGTTGAGCAGCATGTTAGGGATTTTCTTTTTCTGCTACTATTCATAATAATATGTTTTTTGTTTTGTTTTTGACCACGTTAAGGAGCTTAGTGGTCTGGACCATGAAGAGAGCTGAAATTACTCTTGAAATTGTCTCTTGTATATAAATTCCATTTTTATATGTTTGATGAATCATGAAAATCAGAGAAAATATCTAGTCTTCCATCTTATTGATCATGTTCCATAATTGAGAGGAAAAATAACAACAAAGATTTTATAAGTAGCCCCTCAGATTTCTTCAAACCCAGATTATTAGATCCTATTAGGAAGCTGAAGTTCTATTTTCCAGTTTTGTGACTTCAAGATTAGTATAGGAATAACTAGAGAAATATTGACTACAAAACAAAAGAAATCAAGATTGTGTTGGAGAGAATAGGGCAGTTGGAGTTATTGCTTCCAACAAACACTTATGACTCTTCCAGAAATATGAGCTTTTCTCACGAAAACCCATGTTTCACACAAGAGCTCACTGTAAAACTACTGGGGATGTGACCTGAATAAAACAAAAGGTGAATTTAGCAAGTTATGCCTGAGTAAGACTGAGATAGGAGTGTGCCTTAAGTTTCACTGTGTTAGTGACATTAACACAATTGGAAGAAGTATAGCAGTGCTAGCCCAATATTTTACTCAAGAATTATTTTCATAAGTTAAAAATATTTAAATTCTATTTTAATATAAGATAATATGTAAATAAAGTATAAGATGCTATATTCAGACTCATAGCTGGCCACCTAAAGAAAGTAAAGAGGTACATTCTGAAGTAATTGCTTTCAATACTCAAATACTTCAAATGAGTTGTGATTTCCTCATGCACACCTTCCACCAAAGTGGATCAAACCATACTATGTCTTAAGGCAGTGATTTCAACAAAGTATATGTAAAGGTGTTATTTCTTATTACAAAAAGAAAGTTGCATTTCTTCAATGTTTCATAAACAGTCTACAAAAATAAGTTCTTGGCTCTTTATTATAAATCTTAAACATACAATCATGAATGAAAAGAAGGAAGGAATGAAGGAACAAAGGAAGGAAGGAAGGGGCATTATTTACATTCTTACTGTGTACTAAGTATTTCCCAATACTAAGTTGTAGAGTCAAGCACCCCAGCATCCCCAGGGTGGCTGCCAACACAGGTACTTGGATCTGCTTTGCTAAAGTAAAGCAACTCAAAATGGGTTAACAAGCATACTTTAATCAATCAAACATATATTGTTTAACTAGTTCAGGCGGGAAAGGTCAGCATCCCAAACTTCAGTGTTTACAGAGCTTACAAGCATAAGTTACAAGAACATTTCAGCAGAGAGGCCTCCAAACTGTCCAACCATTAAATCCATACCAAATCACAGTTTCCAGAGAGGGAAGCATCAACATCTGGGTTTTTCAAAGCCAGGGGGCTCTCAACAATGGATACCCAGAGTATCATCTGGTCAAATCACAGAACACTTCTCAAAGTGAGCCCCCAAAACAAAGCCTCACATCAGGGTTTATATAGCCTTCTCCTGGGTCAGAGAATGTAACAACCCTCTTGACCCACTGCCCAATCACAAAGTATCTCTTGAAAAACAAGCTTCCCACCATAGGCTCTAGGTGCACTTAAGCCTAGGGGCAGGGAAGATCTTTAAATTTACATCCCTATAACATAAGTGTTCTGAATACTAAGAGAAAAAGTAGAAGAATCTCTACTTTCAAGTAGCCCATGCACTAATCAGAAGATAAAATACATATAAGAATTTAGCTGTAGGATGTCTAGGAAGGCTCCAGAATCATAAGGTCCCATATCAGGGTCCACATCAAGGCCTAGGAGTCCTTAAGGTGCATCGACAGTGCCCAGAGATATGGAGATATAGCAACAAATTAAATGCCTTTGTATTCATGTTCACACTTTCTAGAAAAAAAAATGTCTCTTTTAAAATAATCAGGTTATCCCAGCACATTTTATCAATTCACAAAGTGGTAAGAAAATTTCTAACTTGAGTATATGCCTAGGATCCTAGGCAAAAGTGTAAGTCTAAAATATATAGACTTCAGACATCCTCCTCACTCTCACTGGTAAATCAGGACTCCAGACCTTGGCTTTAACATCTCACTCGAGACTTTGTGATCATTCCTGAGGGTAAGGATGTATTTATTTAATGCCAAAGCACATGAGCCTCTATTTGTTTCTTTCTCCTATTGATTATGAGTTGGTACAAATTAGTTGACCAGGTTTAATTAATTTTTAAATAGGATTATTTACTCTGTTGGTGTATTTGTCATAGCTGTACAAAAATATTCCCCTAAAAGTATAGGACATACCCTTCATCCAGGATGTAGGTAGTATGGAAGAGAGTGGGTTAAAGCACATGTGGCAGAGAGTAACTCATAGTTCCCATTTGTTGGAAACATTCCCCTTTGCTTCATAGGGAAATCATGAAGTTCTCCTTATATATGATGCCACTTTTATCTTAGGCACCAAATAAAATCTAGGATCTGCTTTTCTTCATCACAACCAATCAACAGATTCAAAATATAGGCACTTACTTCAGTTGCTCTCATCACAAGAACACAACTTGAATAACAATGAAAAAGTTCAAATAATTTGACCCTCTGAGCTTCACAAGGTACTTTTGCCCAAGACATCTATTCCCTTCATTCACTTCATATGTACTCTCTTTCAGTGATTCATTCTGTGAGGGTTGGCTAGAAGGCTATACAATCACTTAGGATGTTAGATGCTTGAATTCTGTACTTCAAGCTAGTTGACTGGTTTAATACAAGCTCCACAGGCTGTGACCAAATCCATTAACTAATCCAAACTGACTTTGTTTCACAATCAGTTGAAATGTATGGGATATCCATGACTTGTTCACACCAAGTTGATAATCTAATTGATTGTTTTAATCCAAATGTGTTCTGCCCTAGTGTCTGAAAAAAGTACCAGGACATAATAACTTGTTGGTTACTTTAGGATAATTTGATTAACTCAATTGACTTCTACTCTTATAAATAGGAAGAGTTTCTCCATGACATATCCCAGTTTCTCTTAATAAATACTGTGTTATGGCTTGGCCCTTTATCACTCTCATATTTACTCTTACCCTCACCCTAATTTTCTGGGGCCCATGTTAACGCTGAAGTTCACATGAATGTTAAAGCATAGAAACAGTAATATTCTCAGAGGGTTTTAAAAGAGGATTTTATTATTTCAAGGGAATTGATGGGATGTAGTTTTGGAGGTGGTGTGTCCTTAGGTTTTTAGTGTCTATCGTTTGGCCCCAAAATGCCTAGAAATTTGGTATGACATTTATAAATGGATACTTACTCATGGAAAAATAACTTCCCAAGATCTAAGATTTCTCATTCCTAGAACTAACATGAATCCAGGGACACAATTTGTCTGTGAACAATGAAACAACACATTCTTTTAGGAATCTAAATTCTAGGAAAGATCCATGGTTGGGATAGACAGGTGTCAGTGAAGATCTTCCAGGGAGAAGTAGCAGATTAAGCTTCCTAAGTTAAAATCCAATCTCAGACACTTGCTAGCTGTGTGGTGCTGGGCTTAACCCTGTTTGCCTCTGTTTCCTCATATGTAAAATTAGCTGAAGAGGGATATGGCAATCCACTCCAGTATCTTTGCCAAAAAAACTCTAAATGGGGTCATGAAGAGCCAGACACGACCAAAGAAAGAATCCTATATATAGCTTATTTTGTGTGTGAGTGTGTGTGTGTTTGTATGTTTCCTCCTCCATTAGATTACATTGTCTTTGAGGGCAGGGGCTGTCTTTTGACTCTTTTAGTTTCCCCAGTGCTTGTCCCTGTGCCTGGAACATAGTAGGCTCTTAATTGTTTATAGATCAATTATTAATTGATAATAAAAGTACTTCTTGACTTTACCGGACTCTAGTGTTCCTACTATAGGTTGAAAATGTTGGCTACCATCTTGCCTAAGAAAGGCCCTGGTAGAGTAGCTTTTTCTTCCTGTAGGAAGTTGGTATTTGACTTCAGACTCAGAAATTCTCCAACTCATGAGCTAACCCACTGAACAGGAAGCATCCTTTCTCCGGGATCACTAGTAGCTGAGCTTTTGCTCAGAAAAAGGAAGTGCAGAAGGCATCCAAAGTTCTAGGTCTTAAGACTCAGGCTTGACTGGGCAAGCACATGTCTCCTAATACCATGAACTTAGACTGTAAATTTAATTTATTTTGGGTAATAGGAATTCCTCCCTCACTGCTCTTACAGGATTTGAAGACAAAGTTTATGAAAATTGAGAAAAGTATGAAAAAATGTGAAAAGGTGCTCTAGATGATTAAAATAAGCGAAATTCTAATGAATTCAACCTCACCCTTATTAGTTTTGAAAAGGTTAAAAAAATGTCATAATTATTATAGAATCTATGGAGCTTTGAATTTATCCAACAATTCTTGGGGGGAAAATTGAATTATGCCTCCCAACTATGCTTATTCTTTCAACTAGTAAATGAAGCATATATACCAAAGAGATCAAAGAAAGAGAGGTAAGATCTATATTTACAAACATATTTTTTACATCATTTTCCATTATAACCAATAGAGTAAAATGAAGGGTGTACTCATATTGAGTAATAGCAAAATATGTTGCATATGAATATGTGAAGGTGGGAATTGATTAGAGCAATCAATCAATTGTCACACCCCATTTTATCAGAAAAACACATCTAGATTGAATCAGTCAATCAGAGGTATAAGAAAAAATCTTGGACCCCTCTGTCAAATCAATAAATCATTCAAAATCATTTCAACTGGATGGATCATGTGGTATGGATTTTTTTTTGTATGTACTTGCTTATGATCTGCAGAACTTGTATAAATTCATCCAGCTACTTTGGAATCAAGAACTGGAGAGCCTAGCTGCTGAGAAAGAAACATAGAACCTAGCATTCAGCCAAAAGATTAGGGGAGGGAGAGAAGCCTCAATTTTAGCATCCTACTCTTCCATCTTGACCAGAAGAGGACCCAGGAAAATTGAGAGGGTCAAAAGATTTAGTCTACATTTTAGACTTTTTTCATTGGCATCTTAGCAGATCTTTTAAATATCACCATTCTATATCAGAAGCCAAGGACCAACTAGACATACTAAAGAAAAGATAAGGAAAGGTACATTCAAGATTATATAAAGGTTCCAGGAAAAAAAAAAACATATCATGTGTAAGGGGAAATTTTTTAGTACTCATACAAAAGGGAGAAAGGACTTCTAGCTAACAATGATTGTAAATTATTACTTTGCTACATATCCTTTTTAAATTTGGGACTCATATTCTGGTGGGAAAGTGTCACAGACCTTTGGCAGGGTGTGTTTGTGTGTGGAGGGAATCTTTTGTACCAACTGTGCCAATTATATCACAATAGAAAATATCCCTGACTACAAACTGATTAAGTCTTTCTGACTAATTTATATTACTGATAATTATTGGGCTAAGCTTAGTGGGGACTGATGAGTTATAGCATTAGACAACAGTCTCCCTCCACTCCCACCCCCCACTGCTTAAGGTTTACCCTAAAGCCTTTAGAAGAAGTAGTAGATATCATCTGGGGATGAAGCCTAACATTTGAAGTAGGGGTTGGGAGAGTAGGTCTGAGTCACATGCTACAAACATAATAGTATAGTTTTGTGCCATAAGAGATAATAAAAGGGATAGATTCAGAAAAAAAAAACTTGGAGTAACTTTTTTAAACTGATGTAACATGAGCAGAATCAAAACAATCTATATATTAATCACAATATTGTAAAGGAAAACTTCAAAAAGAATAATAAATTTGATTTAAAACAACAGATCTTGAGTCCAGGGGACTCATGATGAATCATAAGTCTTAATGTTTGTCAGAAAGTTGATAAGACCATAAATATAGATTTGGATATACATTTTCAACTATGACCAATTAGTAAATTTGATTTGACTATACTTATTTATGAAGTAGGGCTTTTATATTATTTATAGGGTAGTGATAGTGATGCAATAGGGAAATAGGAAGGGGAAGGGATAAGAGAAAGGGGTGGGAGGGAGAGATGATAAAAGGGAGGATGAATTAAGGGATACAGTAGTTAGAAAGAAAAAAATAGATTCTTAATGAGGGACAGGATAAAAAGAAATAGGATAGAGGGAAATAAAAAGTTAGTAATCATAATTGAATGTGAATGGTATAACCTCACCCACAAAATGAAAGTGGATAGCAGAATGGTTTAGAAACCAGAATCAAGCAATATGTCATGTACAAAAGGTTCGCTTAAAACAGAAAAACACACAAAGTTAAAATGAAAGGTTGGAAGTGAATCTATAATACTTTAGCGGAAATAGAAAAGGTTGTTGATACTAGAAATATAATAGAAAATATAATATAATAGAAATATAATAGAAAAGGGGTTGCAATCATGATCTCAGATAAAGCAAAAGCAAAAATTTCTTTGTTGTTTTTGTTCAGTCATTTATTCATGTCTGACTCTTTATGACCCCATGAATCATAGATAGCATGCCAATACTGTCCCTGCGGTTTTCACAGCAAAGATACTGGAATGGTTAAGCATTTCTTTTTCCAGTAGATTAAGGCAAACAGGTTACCCAGTTAATGTCTGAACCAGGATTCCAACTTAGGTCTTCCTTACTCCAGGCCAAGCACCCTATCCACTGAGCCACATAGTTTCCTCCAAAAGTAATTAAAAGGTCTAACTAAATCTTATTAAAAGAGATAATCAGGGAAACCACATTTTGTTAAAATGTACTTTAGACAATAAAGAAACAAAACATTTTACACCAAGTTTCTCTGTTTCCTTCATATCTCAAATATATAGGAAACTGAGTCAAATCCATAAAAATAAGACACCCCCATTCCCCAATTCACAAATGGTCAAGGGATATCAACAGGCAGTTTTCAGAAGATTAAATCACAACAATCTATAGTCATAAAAATGTTCTGAATCACTATTTATTAGAGAAAGGAAAATTAAAACAACTCTGAAATACCACTTCACACAACATAAGTGACAAAATGCTGGATGTGATATAAGAAAATAGGAAATTGAGGAAGTGTTCATCAGTTGATGAATGGCTGAATAAGTTTTGGCATATTATTGTGATGGAGTACTATTGTACTATATAAGAAATGATCAGGGTGGGGACTCAGGGGAGGGTGGAATTTCAGGAAAAAAAAACATGACAAGACCTGTTTGAACTGACATAATGTGAAATGAGAAGAATTGGGATATAATTGTACAAAATGACAACAATGTTGTAATAATGATCAACTGTGAAAGACTCGGCTACACTGAACAATACAATGATCCAAGACAATTACAAAGGTCTTAGGATGAAAAAAAGTTATCCATCTGCAGAGAGAGAACTGGTCATCGATGAATGCAAATTGAAGTATAATTTTCTCACTTGTTTTTTTGTGATATGGCTAACGTGGAAATATGTTTTGCAGCATTTCACATATATAATTAATATCTTATTTTTTGCCTTCTCAGTAGGGGACAGAAGGAAGGGAGAGAATAGAATCTGGAACTCAAAATTTAAAAAGAGGGGCAGTTAGGTGGTTCAATGAATAGAGCACTGGCCCTGGAGTCAGGAGGACCTGAGTTCAAATTTAGTCTTAGACACATGATACTTACTAGCCATGTGACCTAGGGCAAGTCACTTAATACCAACTGCCCTACTTTTCCCCCTCCAATAAGATCAAAATAAACTTTTTTTTAAGAAAAGCATGTTAAAAATAAGTAAATAAGTGGGGAAAAGAGTTCATTGTATCTATGTAGTTAGATCCATGCTGCTAAGCACAGAGGTTTATTGACCTTGGGCAAATTATTTCAGCCTCAATTTCCTCGTATGAAAAATGTGAATAATAATAGCAAATTCCTCAAAATGTTGTTATGAGGATCAAATAGAATATGTAAAGCATTTTGCAAAATTTAAAGTACTATATAAATTTTTTATTTCTATTTTCAGCTCTCTGGGAGGTTCTCCAGTTCAAAAAAGTAAATAAGCATTTTCTTCATCACTCCTATTTCACCATAGCTCCTAACCCTGGACAGTAAAGAACTGAAGAATTGTCATTTCCTACCTATCAGCTGTTGTTTTTTTAATACACAATTATTCTCTTATGTTATTAAAACTCAGCCCTCTTTACACTTTAAAATTTTTCATTTATATTTGAAATTTCTTCCTTCGATTGCCTGATATTTTGTATCAGGAAGTCAATATTTTTGAGTAAGAAAAAAAGTGTGTATGTATTTTTTTTATAATTTAAAAGCCTTTAGAAATATCTTGCCTAAAATTAGATTTAAATTTTTTAAAAAATTACTTCTATTTCTCCTTGGGAACCATTTGATGAATAATAAATAGTGCTATAAACATTCTTGAATCTTTAAACATTAACATGGAGAAAACGATGAAGCCATTTGTCATAGCAATCCACAGGTTATAAGCAAAGATTTCTGAAAACCTAAGACATATTTTCCCCCCACACTGATGTAAAGACATCCTCCTTTTTCACAGGGACAAAAGTAAAATTCAACACTAGGTAATAAAGAAAATTGGGTGATTTTCATTTCTAAGCAACTATTCCCTAGTAACCTAAAAATATGATCTTCAATAATAATGCTTATGCAAAAGTCATTATTTGTGTCTATTAGTGAGGACTGCATAGTATGAAAAATGGACAGAGTACTAAAATGAGAAAGAGATCACAAGTCAGTTTGATGTTCAAATTTGATTTAATCATGATATAGAATTCTTAGTTCTTGTTTGAAAAGATACACACTTTTTTTCATCATGCAAAAATACTCAGTTGAAGAAAGCATATGATAATTTCATTAATACCTTTTTTAGGAAAGAATATTATTCAATATCAGATTCAGAACATGTTTTTACATGATTATTGTCCCTGAGAGAAAGTGTGTGAATAGGGGATTGGTTTTGGAGTCAGGGAGACCTGGATTCAAGTCCTCCTTCTGATATAAACTGGCTGCATGATAGCAAACTTTTCATGTACAAAGGCAATTTTCTGAAGTTACGTTATAGAAATGTTGCAATTTTTCATCCCTATAGGCAATTTTAATATTAAGAGTCCTCTACAATAATTAAATAATATATCCATATACACCCTCCCCATTAATAACTATCTTGGGTTGAGATATAAGTTTCTGAAACTGTATCTAGGATTGCCTTGGTTTTCTCCATTTAATGAATAGTCTGTTTGTGATACTCTCAAGGAATTCCCAATCATAATTCTGCAGAAATGTCCTTCCACTATCTTGAGGAAAGAGGAGCTCATAGTGCCTGAATAGGGTAATACTATTTTTTATTCTTTACAAAACATGTCATATGCTCCCCTCCTCTCCTATAATCATAATGATGCTTTTTTTGAACATCCAAGAAACCTTCTGTTTTAATGTAAAAAAAGTGTTTATTCTTCATTATTTTCTATTTGCATAATATACTTTAATTATGTAAGTGCTTTTCCTAACCACTGACTCACTGTTCCAGATTGTTTATTATGACTACTAAATGATCAAAAACACTGTCAAAAAGACAGCAATTACACTTAGTGCTCAAACATATTTCTACCGTCTTTATGTGGGACAGGCTTCTGACTGAAAAATATTTGTTAATGTTTGCATTATTGAAAAAGATAGTCAGCCAACTTGAAAGGCAATGAAATCTCAGGGAATGGTGTTGTTGCTGCTGTTTTTAACTTGCAAAAATGAAATTAAAATGTCATTACAATAGAAACTGGAGGAATGGCGAAGTTGTTTTCTCATATTGAAATCATGAAAAGTGGGCAATATGTCTATGGCAAAGGTCCCAGGATAACATATCTGCTGATTCTGTGGTTGTATCATTAAATTATTCTGAGGGGAAAAGAGCTATCTATAGATTCTGTTGATGTAATTCTTTCTAACTACACTAATTTATGGGAGTTGTGTTGCACTGACAGGCAGGCAGGCAACAAAAATTGTATTGTGAACTTACTACATGGTAGACAATGTACTAAAAGGTAGGGATACGATGCCAAGCAACAGGAACAACAAATTTAATCCCTATTTTCAAGGAGCTTATGTTCTAATGAAGGAAGACAGTACATAAAAATGGAGTTTAAAAAGATAAGAAGTGGAGTGCTCATTTCAGGGAATGAAGGTGAAGTATGTGGAAGAGGAATAAAGGGGTGTTAGTCTTGATCATTCCTCAAAATGGAGGACTCAGAAGGAACTCATTCAATGGGAGAATGGGTTTATACAGCAGAAGGATATACCTGGGTGAGAATGTCTTGAATGTCACTTTAAAAACAAAATAAAAAAGTGGCTAGGTGGTGCAGTGAAGAGATCACCAGCCCCAGAGTCAGGAGGACCTGAGTTCAAATGCAGCCTCAGACACACTACCCATGTGACCTTGGGCAAGTCACTTAACCACAAATGCCCAGGCCTGGCCCCCTCCAGAAAGCAAATAAAGAAATTATTTTAATTGGTCTCTTGTCTAGAAATTTAAATATATATTTGCTATATGAAGTCATTTTTAATAGTTCTAAGCCACCTGTTTGATGGGATGAAAGAGATTAGGTATAAAACCCTATGTACATGAAGAGAGTCAGAGGAGAATTAAGAAAGTCAAAAAAATTGTAGCAAATATTTGGATGATCAAGGCAAGTAGAAACATAAATACCTTCTGATAAGTTACAGAATACCAGGAAAGAAAGAGTAAACAGATGAATAATTTGAAAAACTTATCACAATCCTAACATCAGATGACACAGAGGCATAATGTGTAGTTAGTAGTGATATAGGAATTGGAGATCTGTCTCTGACATAAGGAGACCAGCTAATTTATGGCTGATCTACTTAGTAATGGTAATTTCATTCTTTAAAAGGTGGAAGAACCAATTACTAAAAATTTCCCCCTGGATCATATTCTCACCAATGGAGAGGAAATGATTGCAGAGATGGAATATTAGGAATTTGGGTGAAAATTTCTCATACTGAAATCATGAAAAGTGATTTACACCCTAGATTTTGGGAGAGCAGAATCTAATGAGAAGAGAGGAAGATACAAAATATCATTACTTATAATATTGTAGACTTTAAACTGGAAGGTTCTTTAGAGCCAACTAGTCCAAGATTCTCATTTTGCCCAAAGGTAACAAGTGACAGAAGCAAGATTCAAACACAGATGCTTTGAGTTCAAATGTAGCACTTTTTCAAGAGTATTTCTCAAATCAGTGAAATAAAATTATAAAATGGGAAGTTAGTTCAGGAGGGATTTCATTTCAAATATGATACTCTGAAGTCAGAAAAATTATTCCATTGGCAGGGAGAGAGGGGGGGGAAGTTATCTGGAAAAAATAGTATGGACATAGGATAAATTTGCCAACAAACTCTGCTTTTTAAAAAGTCATGTACATAAGATGGAGGCAAAGACAGGTAACAGGATAAACACAAAATGTAATGTGGTACTTTAAGGATACAGTCAAGTGCTCAAGCTCATAATGATCTGAGAGAAAAACTAAGGACTACAAAAAGAAGCATTTGGATTTTTAACTCATTGGATAATGTAAGGATTAAAAAAGGGATAGGACTAATATTCAGGAATGATGGAATGATGATAACAACTAATACAGTGAAGTCAGACCTGCTCATTTTTTTTTACTTCTGTTTTCTCTAGCCAGGAGAAGGACATTTGGTGGAAAATATAGATAAAAAATTGTCTATAGGAAAATGATGCTCAACATAATAAGATAACATCAAACTGTCCTGAATTCAGTTTTTTGAAAAAATCAAACTGCATCGTTGCGTCCTAAAAGAATGGGGCAATGTGATTCCCGAGTCAATATCAATGATATTTGTAAGAGTGGTTTGAATCTCACCTTTATCACTTAAAAGCTTTGTGACCTCAGAAAACCATATAACCTCTGAAGTCCTCATTTCCTCATCTATAAAATAAAAGAGTTAAACTAGATGCCTTCTAAGATCCTTTCCACATCTAAATCTTTGATCTTTGTCAGTAGCAGAATCTGTAGCCTGGTTTTGGGGACTGGACTACTAGACCAAACTTCTAATCACAATACCACACCACTTCTCAGCATGACAAAAAAAATCTTAAAAAAATATATATCATATTAGACTCTGGCAAAACACAAATAGAAGGTGCAGAAATTTCAAAACAGATCATTTTAACCCTATAGAAACATGAGGTGTCATAGTAGCCAATTAAATGTTTTTTTTAATTCTTTAATTTATTAATGTGTTTGTTTCCTTTTAATTTACAGGATTCAATTCCACAATTCCTTGAATTTCACATTTTGTCCCCCTCCCTCACCTCCCCCCCCTCCATGGCCTCTTATAATCAAGTATAGGATCTGTAGATACTTTCACATTATACAATGGTCAGGTTATAAGGATGGATTGTACCACCTGGGATGAAAAATGAAAAGAGGACATAAAATCAAATAAGAGAACAAAAAAGATCAGGTATTTTGCTTCCACCTGGATATAAATTTAGTTCTTTCTAGTTCTTTCTCTGGATGCACGTTTTTCTCTCCATCATGCGTCTTTTGGGATTGACTTATATCCCTGCATTGTTGAGAAGAGTCCAGTCTATCAAAGTTGGTCATCACACATACGTTGTGTCCGTAATTGTGTACAAATTCCTCCTGGTTCTACTCTTCTCACTCAGCATCAGTTCTTTTAAGCCTCTCCAGGTAAATATGAAGACCGCCTGCTCCCCGTTTCTTATAGCGCAATAATATTCCATAACATGCATATACCACAACTTGTTCAGCCATTCCCCAATTGATGGACACCCCCTTAATTTCCAATTCTTTGCCACAACAAAAAGAGCTGCTATAAACATTTTTGTACATATGGGTCTTTCTCCCATTTCTATGATCTCTTTGGGATGTAACCCTAGGAGTGGTATTGCTGGATCAAAGGGTATGAAAGTATTTATAGCCCTTTGGACATAGTTCCAGATTGCTCTCCAGAAAGGCTGGATCAGTTCACAGCTCCACCAACAATGCATTAGTGTTCCAGTTTGCCCACATCCTCTCCAGCATTTGTCATTTTCCTGTTTTGTCATCTTAGCCAATCTGACTGGTGAGATGTGGTACCTCAAAGTTGTTTTGATTTGCATTTCTCTAATTAATAGTGAATTAGAGCATTTCTTCATGTGCTTATGGATAGCTTTAATTTCTTTCTCTGAAAACTGCCTGTTCATATCCTTTGACCATTTATCAATTGGGGAATGACTTGCATTCTTATAAATTTGACTCAGTTCTCTGTAAATTTTAGAGATGAGTCCTTTGTCAGAGACATAGGTTGTAAAGATTCTTTCCCAATTTCCCACCTCCCTCTTAATCTTGGTTACATTGGCTTTATTTGTACAGAAACTTTTCAATTTCATGTAGTCAAAATTATCCATTTTACATTTTATAATGTTCTCTAATTCCTGTTTTGTCATAAAGTCATTCCCTCTCCACAAGTCTGATAGGTAAACTATTCCTTGTTTTAGCAGACTGCTTACAGTATCAACCTTTATACCTAGATCATGAACCCATTTAGACTTGATTTTGGTATATGGTGTTAGATAATGGTCTATGTCCAATTTCTGCCATACTATATTCCAGTTTTCCCAGCAGTTTTTGCCAAATAGTGAGTTCTTATCCCAAAAACCAGGGTCTGGGGGTTTATCAAACAATACATTACTGTAGTCATTGACTTCTGAATCTCGTGTGCCTAATCTATTCCATTGATCCACTCCTCTATTCCTAAGCCAGTACCAAGTAGTTTTGATGACTGCTGCTTTATAGTACAGATTGAAATCTGGTAAAGCTAGTCCACCTTCCCTAGCATTTGTTTTTCATTAATTCCCTTGATATTCTGGACCATTTATTCTTCCAGATGAATTTTGTTACTATTTTTTCTAACTCTATAAAGTAGTTTTTTGGTAAATTAATTGGTATGGCACTAAATATATAATTTAATTTGGGTAAAATTGTCATTTTTATTATATTAGCTCGACCCAGCCATGAGCAATTGATATTTTTCCAATTAGTTAGATCTGACTTTATTTGTGTGAAAAGTGTTTTGTAGTTATGATCATACAGGTGCGGGTTTGTTTTGGCAGGTAGATTCCCAAATGTTTTATAATGTCTACAGTAACTTTAAATGGGATTTCTCTTTCTACTTCTTGCTGTTGAATTTCGTTGGAAATATATAGGAATGCCGAGGATTTATGTGGGTTTACTTTATATCCTGCAACTTTGCCAAATTTATTTATTGTCTCAAGCAGTTTTTTACTTGATTCTCTAGGATTCTCTAAGTATATCATCATATCATCTGCGAAGAGTGATAGCTTGGTCTCTTCTTTGCCTAACTTGATTCCTTTGATTTCTTTTTCTTCTCTAATTGCTACTGCCAACATTTCTAGTACCAGATTGAATAAGAGGGGTGATAGTGGACACCCTTGTTTCAACCCTGATCTTATGGGAAATGCTTCCAGTTTCTCCCCATTACATATAATTCTTGCTGATGGCTTTAAATAGATGCTACCTATTATTTTAAGGAAGGCTCCATTTATTCCTATACTTTCTAATGTTTGTAATAGGAATGGATGTTGTATTTTGTCAAAAGCCTTTTCTGCATCTATTGAGATGATCATGTGGTTTCTGCTAGTTTTATTGTTGATATGATCAATTATACTGATAGTTTTCCTAATATTAAACCATCCTTGCATTCCTGGAATAAATCCTACCTGATCAAAGTGTATTATTCTTGAGATAAGTTGCTGTAGTCTTTTGGCTAGTATTTTATTTAGAATTTTTACATCTATATTCATGAGGGAGATTGGTCTATAATTTTCTTTCTCTGTTTTATCTCTTCCTGATTTAGGTATCAGTACCATATTTGTGTCATAAAAAGAATTTGGTAGGACTCCTTCTTCACTAATTTTCCCAAATAATTTGTAGAATATTGGAATCAATTGTTCTTTAAATGTTTGATAGAATTCACTAGTGAATCCATCTGGCCCTGGAGATTTTTTCCTAGGGAGGTGACTGATGGCTTGTTCAATTTCTTTTTCTGAGATGGGATTATTTAAGTAATTTACTTCCTCTTCAGTTAATCTGGGCAACTTGTATGTTTCTAAATATTCATCCATTTCCCTAAGATGGTCAAATTTATGTGCATACAATTGGGAAAAATAATTCCTAATTATTGTTTTGATTTCCTCTTCATTGGAGGTAGATTCACCATTTTCATTTTTGATACTCATAATTTGGTTTTCTTCTTTCTTTTTTTTTATCATATTGACTAAGGGTCTCTCAATTTTGTTGGTTTTTTCATAAAACCAGCTCTTGGTTTTATTTATTAGTTCAATAGTTTTCTTGATTTAAATTTTATTAATCTCTCCTTTAGTCTTCAATATTTCTAGTTTAGTATTTAATTGGGGATTTTGAATTTGTTCTTTTTCTAGGTTTTTTAATTGCATGCCCAATTTGTTGAGCTCCCTTTTCTCTAATTTAATCACGTATGCACTCAGGGATATAAAACTTCCCCTAAGAACTGCCTTTAATGTATCCCACAGATTTTGGTATGTTGTCTCATTATTATCATTCTCTTGAATGAAATTACTGATTGTTTCTATAATTTCTTGTTTGACCCACTCATTCTTTAGGATCAAATTGTTTAATTTCCAGTTAGTTTTTAGTCTGTCTTTCCCTGGCCCTTTATTGCATATAATTTTTATTGCATCATGATCTGAGAACGATGCGTTTAATATTTCTGCCTTACTGCATAGAATTGTGAGGTTTTTATGCCCTAGAACATGGTCAATTTTTTAATATGTGCCATGAACCGCTGAGAAGAAAGTATATTCCTTTTTATCCCCATTCAGTTTTCTCCAGAGATCTATCATACCTATCCTCTCTAAAATCCTGTTCACCTCCTTAACTTCTTTCTTGTTTATTTGAGGTTGGATTTATCAAGTTCAGATAGGGGGAGATTAAGGTCTCCCACTAGTATAGTTTTGCTATCTATTTCTTCCTCTAATTCCTTTACCTTCACCTCTAGGAATTTGGATGCTACACCACCTGGTGCATGTATGTTAAGTAGTGATATTGCTTCATTCTCGATGGTGCCTTTTAACAGGATATAGTTTCCTTCCTTATCTCTTTTAATTAGGTCAATTTTTGCATTTGCTTTATCTTAGATAAGGATTGCTACCCCTGCTTTTTTTACTTTAGTGAGGCATGATATATTTTACTCCAACCTTTTACCTTTACCTTGTGTGTATCCCTCTGTTTCAAATGTGTTTCTTGTAAACAGCATATTGTAGGATTATGATTTCTAATCCATTCTGCTATCCGTCTCCGTTTTATAGGAGAGTTCATTCCATTCACATTTACAGTTATGATTGTTATCTGTTTCTTTCCCCTCATCCTATTCCTGCCCCTGTTAATGTTCGTATTTTCCCTCCCTTCTCCCTTCCCCCCCTTAATAGTTTTCCTTTTGACCACCACCTCCCTCAGTGTTCCCTTTTCGGCCCCCCTCCCTTTTCCTCCCCTTTTCCTCTTACTACTTCCCTCCCTACAAACCACTCCCACCTCCCTTTTGTAACCCTTTCCCCCTCCTACTACCTGTAGGATATCGTTATACTTAATGAGGTATGCTATTTTTTCTTCGCATCAAGAATGACAGGAATAGATCTCATGTGAAGCTCCTCTCCCTCCCCTCTTTCCCTCTAAAATGATGTGTGTTCTCCTTGTTTACCTTTCTAAGTCACTGTTGCTTCTCATAATTGGAGATTGAATTTTCCATTGAGTTCTGGCTTTTTTATTAAGAAGGTCTGGAACTCTGTTATATCATTGAATGACCATCTCTTTGCCTGGAAGAATATGCTCAGTCTCGCTGGGTATGTGATCCTTGGTTGTAATCCGAGCTGTTTTGCCTTCCTGAAAATAGTATTCCACTGCCTCCGATCTTTCAGTGTGGAGGCTGACAAATCCTGTGCAATCCTCACTGTGGACCCTCAATATTTGAATTGTTTCTTTCTGGCCACTTGAAGTATTTTCTCTTTTATTTGGTAGTTCTGGAGTTTGGCCACAACATTTCGAGGATTTTTCAGTTTGGGATCTCTTACAGCAGGTGTCCGGTGGATTCTGTCGATTTCTATTTTCCCCTCAGGTTCTAGTATCTCAGGGCAGTTTTCCTTAACGAGCTCTTGGAGAATGTTGTCCAGGCTCATTTTTTCATCATAATTTTCTGGTAGGCCTATGATTCTCAGGTTATCTCTCCTGGATCTGTTTTCCAGGTCAGTTATTTTTTCTTTGAGGTATTTTACCTCTTTTTCTAATTTTTCATTTTTGTTGTTTTGCTTGGCTAATTCTTGGTTCCTCATAGAGTTATTTGTTTCCATTTGTTCAATTCTGGTTTTTAGCAAATCATTTTCCTTGGTTAATTTTTGAAGCTCCTTTTCCATATCATACACTTTTCTTTTTAGAGAGATGTTTTCCTCATTATAATGTTTTTCGAATTCTGCTATTTTCGTTTTGAGAGAATGATTCATTTTGTCTTTTATCTCTCTCATTTTGCTTTCAAAGTTCCTTTTGATCTCATCTAGGAGAGCCTTCTGTGCTTGGGATCCGTTCCCTGTGGAAGTCTCAGCTATGGGTGTGGAGTCTACATTGTCTCCCTCTGAGGTTGGTTCTTCCCTCTGAGGATAGTAGGACTCCAGAGTCTTTGTCTTTGTAGTCTGCTTTCTACCCATTTTGAGGCAGTGTCCTAGCCACGCCCTTCCTCTAGGATCCCAAGCCTTTACTGTAGAGGGTTTTGCCCTGGGGCAAGAGTTACTATATTTTTAGGGTTAGAGGGGGGGTTTGGAGCAAGTGGGGTTCACTCTGTCATCCTTGTGTTTGGAGGTCCTGAAAGGGGCTTTTTTTTTTTTTAAAGATTTCTGGGCTATGAAGTGGTAGCCCCAGGAGTGTTTGCTGTCCAGTATAGGGGCCCCTGTATTTGCTTCTTACCTTGCTCTTTCCAGTCCCAGCCCTTTGATGATAGGCCTGGTAGTGGACCTTGTGGTTGGTGGGAAGACTTGCCCTCCGAGTTGATCAGGCCCCTTCCAGGCCTGCATCCGCCAGCCGCGCCACGCCTTCCTGCACAGGCCGCTGTGCCTTCCCGGCCTGTGCCCGCCACGCTGCCACCGCAGCCGCGCCTTCCCAGCCTACGTCTGCTGCCAGGCTGCGCCCGCCGCACTGCCGCCGCGCCTTATGACTTGCGTCCCCCGCGTCGCCGCCACGCGCCTTCCCAGCCTCGAAACTCTCACTTTGTCCTTTGTGTCTATGTGTTGATAAATCTGGAAACGGCCCCAGCTGCTGCTGATCTGGAGTCCCTCTGGCCGGTGGCTGGTCAGGCCCGCCCTGGGGCTAAAGCCTCGGTGTGGGGCTGGACTCGGCTCCCAGAGTGCTGCGCTGGCCGATTCCTGCCGGCCTGCCGCGCTGTCCTCAGCAGGAGGTTAGCTCCTCTGTGTCATTATGTGGGTTCTGCAGCTCCAAAGTGTGTTTAGAGTCCCCTTTTTACATGGATTGGGGAGGGTGGAAGCTGGAGCTGCGGGAAGGTCTTGCTTCTACTCCGCCATCTTGGCTCCGCCCCCCAATTAAATGGTTTTTAAAGTACATTTTATTTCAACACATCTCTTCTATGAAAAATAACATTGAGAGCTTTCAATTATTACATCACATACTGCATTCACTTTCTCTAGAAATATAAAGATCCTTGAATATAAATATGTGTTTACCCAGCAAAGTATTCTTTGTAATATCGTTGACTTTTTTTTTCAGATTGTGTAAATGGATTGAGAACTGAATTTTCAGTCAGGAGGATCTGAGTTCAAATTCTGCCTCAAACACTTGACTAGCTATGAGACCCTGGGAAAGTCCCTCTCAGTCATTACAAAGGTAAAATCAACAGTTTTTCTCAACATATTTTCTATGGAGAGTGAGAGACAGTGATGAGTTGAGAATGACACCTAAGTTGGGACCTGGGGGACTAAGAAGGCAGGATACCCTTTAAAAAAATTAATTGAAACACAAAGTGAGAAAAGAAAAATTACCATGTACACAGTAGACCATAAGATAGGATTCAATATAAAACAATATCCATTTAAAGAAAACCTATAATAAATACTACAAATTCTTTCCAAAGCTGCCCAGATTTCTTTGCTTTCTTGTCGGTATTCTTTGTTTTCTGCTGTGTACTTTCTACTTTGTTTTTCCCTCTGTCTCCCTACCACTCAAAGAAGGTTATAATTAAGCATGAATATATATATATATATATATATACATATACATACACACACATATATATACACATATATACACAGACACATATGTATCTATAGACATATTATATAAAATATTATATATACACATGTATATAAGACCATAATATGCTTATTTTTGTATACTCAGTATTTTTTTAGTAATTTAATTAGGATAGCATTGAATAAATTAATTGGGCAAAATTGTCCTTTTAAAAATTACATTGGCTTTACCTATCCATGAGCAATAAATATTACTTCAGTTATATAGATCTGAGTTTTTTGAATATAAAGTATTTTATGTTAATGTTCATATAGTTCCTCTCTCTATTTTGGCAGAAACACACTAAGGTGTTTTATACTGTCTAGGTATTATAAATGGTCTAAAATGATATTGAATAATACTGTTGACAATGTAATTTCACTATTTCTCACTTTTGATTAAATTGATTTTAACTTTAACTTTGTCTGAGCTCATGATTATTATCCCTGCTTTATTTTTTCATACTAAATTCTGCTCCAGGAAGGATGCCCTTGACAATAATAAGGACGTTTAGAAATAGGATCTGTTCTTAGGGGAAAGATAATAAGTTCAGTTTTTTAAATAGCATTTTTCCAATTACATGTAAAGACAATTTTAAAATTTATTTTAATAAAATTTTTAGTTCCAAATTTTTCCCTCCCTCCCAAGACCCCCATACCCCTAAGATAGTAAGCAATTTGTTATAGATTATATATATGCAATCACGTAAAACCTATTGCCCTGTTAGCCATGTTGGGAAAGAAGAAACAGTTTGCAAAAGGCAAAAAAAAAAAAGAAACATGTTATCCATACCTAGAGAAAGAACTGATAGTGTCTGAATACAGATTGAAGCATACTTTTTTTTGCTTTATTTTTCTTGAACTTTTTCTTTTATATTTTCTTTCACTATACAACTTTTGAAAATGTCTTGCATAGCTAAACTAGTATGATCCATATTAAATTGTTTGCTTTTGCTATTTTGGGGCAGTGGGTAGGGGAAAAACAGGGAGAAAATTTGTAACTCAAAATTTGGTGAAAATGAATGATGTAAATTGGAAGTTAATAAAGCATTAAAAAAAACATAAAAAATTGTTTGCTTTTGCAATGAAGGGGTGGGGCAGGGAGGAAGGAAGGGAGAGAATTTGGAATTCAAAGTTTTTTTAAATGACTGTTTAAAATTGTTTTTACATGTAACTGGGGGGAAATAAAATACTAAATAAAAAAGAGTTTAAACAAACACAAAAATAAAGAAAGTGAAAATAGTATGCTTCAGTCTACATTCAGACTCTATCAGCTTTTTCTCTGGATGAGGATAACATTTTCCATGAATCTTTTGGAATTGTCTTGGATCACTGTATTGCTAAAAAAAAAAAAAAAAAAAAAAGCTAATTCAAATATGGTTGATCATCACACAATTTTGCTGTTATTGTGTACAGTGTTCTGATTCCGCTAATTTCACTTTGTATCAGTTCATGTAAATCTCTCCAGGTTTTTCTGAAATCTGCCCAATGAGTTCAGTTTTAGACATGTTGAGTTTAACATGTCTACCAGACATCAAGTTCAAGATGTTAGAGATATGAGGCTGGAGGTCAGCAGAGATGCTAGGGTTGAACAAATAGATTTGAGATTCCTCAACAGAGAAGTGAAAATTAAATCCAAAAGAGCTGATGAGATCACCAAGTAAAATAATTGGGAGAAAGAAGAGGGCCATGAGAGAGCTTTGTGGGATACCTAGAGGTATTTTATGTATTTCTATATGGAATTTCTTTTTTCTAACTTTTTCTCATCAGAGACTACAAGAAGGTTATTATTTTATAACATGAATTTTTGCAGAAATTATTAATCATTTTGATATTATCTTTGTATTTGATTTCCTCTAACAAATCATGGTATCATAACCTAGCTCTCCCAATCTCTATCATCAGTAAACAGGTACTTTTGACTCCTCTCTATGTTAATTCCTTCAATTTTTTCTTTTTGTAATTTTGCTACAACCCTCTATTACATATACAAGGCATTTCTAGAAGTATACAAATTAATAAAAGCAACAATGGACAGACATCCTTAAGTTAGCCCTTGGTTTGGGTGTATCTTGGGCTAATTCTTAAATAATTCTCTCAGTTTGTATTTATCTTAGGGCAGTACTCTACAGGAGGGACAAACACCTGAAAGTTAGCAAGAGCAGAGCTTTCTGAACAGCAGGGTTGGTTTGTTTTACTCTTCCTCATAAATGTTTTCTCTTTAAACTTGTTAAGAAGGGACATTTTCAGTGGATCCTTTGGGTGCTCTCTTGGATTCCATTCCTATAAACAATGAAAATGTTTATGTTAGTCCTTCTTGACATTTGTGCCTATATAGTTTGCACCTACAGCTTTATCATCTAATTGTGAAATTCAATAGAGAGGGAAAAAGGATAATTATTGCACACATGTGCACACATGGACACACACATGCACACAATTAAAATGACTAGAGATAGGCCAAAAGAAGCATAGCCATAAAGTGACATTAGCAATATAAATAGTATGTGTACTATTTTTTTTTATTTTTCAAATTCAAACCTTCCCTTTATCATTATTACTCTTGAACTTTTCTATCCTTCATGCCCTCCCCTTCTAATTTGAAAGTCCTCTCTTTAGTCTAGTGTGATCAAACTAAATATCCTGACAAATGTTTTTATTTTTATTATTATTATTATTTATTATATATGAACAAGGTACCCTTCAATATGATTTTCCTTTATTCCTGCCAAACACTAATCTGAAATTATCATGGTATACAATTACAGAAACTCAAAAGGAACAAAATAATCATGTCCCACAGTATCCTGGTGATATAAGCGGCTGACAAATAATCTTTGTAAAAGAACAATATCAAAATTTGCTAAAAGAACTACATCAAACTTTTATTTCCTAGACAAGTTCTACGGAAATATATATATATGTGAGTGTGTGTGTGTGTGTGTGTGTGTGTGTTTGTGTGTGTGTATATGTATATATATATATATATTCAATCTGTTTCTTAGTAAACTTTTTTCATAGTAGAAAATTAAATGATGAGGAAGAAATAATAATGAAAAGAAATAGGATTCTGCCCCCCGCCCCCATAAATGTTGCAAGATCAGAAGGACAATGCCCATATCCACTCAAATGTGTGACAGGACACACAGATCACCAACCTCAAATTTTAGTCCACTTAATCTATTTAACATGCTCTGTTATTTAATCTTACCAGTCCAACCTTTAAAATGACATAAGGATATATTTGTTATAACAAAGAAATATTTCATTATTTAATCAAATTTCAACCTCTCAATCACATGAGTTTAGAGACTCCATCAGTTCATAAAAAAATTATAAAGCTAATAAACTTGCAAAAACCTCTTTTCCCAATAGTAGTTACTCAAACCTCTCTCTATATGAAATTTTTCAATCTCCTGTAATTAAATATTAATATTAAAAATATTAATATAAAATTTATTAACACTGAAATCAATAATAAAACACATTTTCAGTACTTAACTATGAGAATAATCACAACTATAGTCACTTCAAGTCCTCACTTTAATGACAGATGACCACTCTTCTCTTTGAGAATACTGTAACCACATTCATTTCAACCAAGATACTAAGTAAAATCTTATTTCAAGATTCATATCATATTCTTCATGCAAACAAAGGTTAAAATTGTTCCATCAGAAAGATATCCTTCTCTTTACCCCAACTGCCTTGCCTTCCCCCATCCAACAGAAAAGACATCCTCCTAACTTTTTTCTGTGTTATCCAGCTTCTCTTGAATTCTCACTCTTAACCTCACCCCAAAATTTCTTCACTTGAAATTATATTTTTGTTTCTTCATAAAATGACAATTGAGAGTTCTAACAAAAAATTGTCTCCTCCCCCTGCCATTCTTCTTTTTACAAACTCCTCATAGTTCCTCGTAGATTAAAATCATTCCCCTATACACTTTCCCTAACTCCCTAGAGAGATACCTCATAGAATGACATTAATAACAATAATGTAGCTCCTTCCTGCTGCAGTTTTAAAGTGATAGCAATAATTTCTATATCCTCTGTAGAAAACTTTTTTGAAAGTTGTTATACAAACTTGGTTTGAGCTAAAAAAAACTTATTACTAAATTTTTGCATTATTTTGGCCATAATTTATTGAAGAATAATTTAGGGCTACTTGACTTTTCAGAACTCACAATAATTTATTTAATTACACTGAAGTATGCCTGTATTCCTTTTACAAACACAAATCTCCACCCTCATCTCCCGGGGCAGCAAGAACTCTGAGCCAGAACTTCTTTCCATTACAAATCTTTTTCTTATCATAGTGGCAGCAAGTGGTTGGAGCCAGAAAATCTATTGCCACAGTTTCCTTTGTAATCCTCTTCATTTTAATTTAAAATATTTAAAAACATTTATCTGAGAGGGGTTCCATAGGTTTAATCACATAGGCCAAGTGGCCTATGAATGAAAAGTTAAGATCCTCTGCTCTAGACTAAAATAGAAAATGAGTAGTTATCCTTTATGTAAAAATATGGCAAACCTTACTGTCAGCATGGCAAAGGTTTCAAATTATTTCTAAATTATCAAGAATGAGTTACACTTAGAGTATGAGTACCTGGCTTCTGTTGATATAAGTATGACACTAAATATCCTTTGTCATTTGTATCCTTTTCTTTTGTCAGATTTCCAATCTCTGTCTATTCTCTACTCCGTGAACGCTACCTATACCTAAATGTGTAGAACTAAACCAAGAGAAATGTCCTTTCTTATCCTTTTCACAAATTAATTAGATAAAAATTGTCTACTCAGTGAAATGTATTTCAAAGACCCAGTATATAAGGATATTAGTACTAGGTTTATTATTCAATCTTTTCAATCATGTCTTACTTTTCATGACTCCATTTTGGGGTTTACTTGGCAAAGATAGTGGAGTGGTTTGCCATTTCCTTCTCTAGCTCATTTTATAAATGAGGAACCAAGGCAAACACAGCAAAAAGTGACTTGCCTAGGGTCACATAGCTAGTAAGTGTCTGAAGCCAGATTTAAATTCATGAGGATGAGTCTTACTGATTCCAATCCCAGAGCTCTATCTACTTTACTACCTAAGTTGCCCTTAGTACTAGGTACTCAGACAAAAAAGAAATTAAAAGCATGACTGTTATGTTTGAAAAAGCACAATGACACTGAATGAATGAGCTTAGAACAGATTGTGTTCCTTCTTGTGGCAAACCTTGTGAAGAAACCATCAAACACAGCTATGCCCATTCATCCCATTAATTAATATGCATATGTATGTAAAATATTAACTAATTAATTATATTTAATACTTTTAATGGTAATTGTAATTGATTTCAAAGACAATTTATATGGCAAAGGTGTTATCTGTCTTCTTCCACAGAGGAGGTGAGGAAGCTTTTATTATTTACAAAATTAACTTGCTTAGTCAAAGAAAAGTCCACAAGGGGAAAATACAGTTTTTAAAATTGCTTCGAGGGGGTGGAGCCAAGATGGCGGAGTAGAAGCACAACCTTCCTGCAGCTCTGGCTTCCACCCTCCACAATCCATGTAAAAAGGGGACTCTAAAAAAAACTTTGGAGCTGCAGAACCCACAAAATGACACAGAGAAGGTAAGCTCCCGCTGAGGACAGCCTGGCAGGCCAGCAGGAATCCAGCACAGCGCTCTGGGAGCCAAGCCCAGCCCCATGCCAAGGCTTTTAGCCCCAGGGCGGGCCTGACCAGCTGCCATCCGGAGGGTCTCCAGATCAGCAGCTGCTGTGGCTGTTTCCAGATTTATCAACACATAGACACAAAGGAAAAACTGAGGGGTCAGTACAGTCTGGACTTTGGGACCAGTAAGTGGGAGTGCATGGCTTTTACCCCTGGGGCAAAAAGCCACTGAGATGCTGGCACGTGCCACTTGGTGGCTTCAGCTCTTGGCCTGCAGAGTGTAGAGGGACCAAGCACCATTCTGGGGGTAATCGCTCTTGCTATAACCTGCTTGGATATGCATTGCAGTCTAGGGTGGAGGTTCTGGGGTGTGTGTCCAGCTTACCAGAGGGTGTGGAGACCTCAGAGAGGGCACCTATCTAATACCTGTGGCAGCTGAGAAAACCCCAGCGTTTGGGACAAAAGCTCCCCTGTCTGGTGGCAGAGTCCTACTGTGGCAAAAAGCCCAAAAGTCAAGTAATTGAGTGGCAAAATGAGCAGGCAAAGGAACCAAAGCAGACAGAAGATTCCAACAATACACTCCTATTTTGGGGACAAAAAGGAGCAAAGCATGGAACAGGAGGAAAACAGTGAAGTCAGAACTCCTGCACCAAAAGCTTCAAAGGAAAATGCAAGCTGGTTACAGGCCATAGAGGACCTTAAGAAAGATTTTGAAAACCAAATGAGAGAAGTGGAGGAAAAATTGGGAAGAGAAATGAGAACAATGCAAGAAAATTATGAAATGAGAGTCAACAGCCTGACTGAAGAAAATAATACCTTAAAAAACAGACTGAATCAAAGGATAAAGGGGGCCCAAAAAGGCAATGAGGAGAAGAATGCCTTAAAAAGCTGAATTTGCCAGATGGAAAAAGAATCTCAAAAACTCAGTGAGGAGAATCATTGCTTCAGAATTAGATTGGAGCAAATGGAAGCTAATGACTTTATGAGAAATCAAGCTGTTGTTAAACAGATCCAAACAAATGAAAGAATAGAAGACAATGTGAAATATCTCATGGGAAAAACCACAGACCTGGAAAATAGATCCAGGAGAGATAATTTAAAATTTATTGGACTGCCCAAAAGCCATGACCAAAGTAAGAACCTAGAAATCATCCTCCAGGAAGTTCTCAAAGAAAACTGCCCTGATGTTTTAGTACCAGAGGGCAAAATAGAGGTTGAAAGAATCCACCAATCACCTCCTGAAAAAGATCCCAAAAAGAAAACTCCTAGGAATATTATAGCCAGGTTCCAGAACTCCCAGATTAAGGAGAGAATATTACAAGCAGCCAGGAAGAAACAATTTGAATATTGTGGAAACACAATCAGGATAACCCAGGATCTGGCAGCTTCTACACTGAGGGATCAAAGGGCCTGGAATGTGATATTCTGGAGGTCAAGGGAGCTGGGATTAAAACCACTAGTCATCTACCCAGCAAAACTGAGTATCATGTTTCAGGGGAAAGTATGGTCATTCAGTGGAATAGAGGACTTTCAAGCATTCTTGCTGAAAAAACCAGAGTGGAATAGAAAATTTGACATTCAGATACAAGAAGCAAGAGAAGCATGAGAAGGTAAACAGGGAAAAGGAATCATAAGGAACTTATCAAATTTGAACTACTAACATTCCCACATGGAAAAACAATAATTGTAACTTATGAAACTTTTCTCAGTAGTTGAAGGGTTTAGAAATATATATATATATATAATTTGTCTATATATGAGGGTATAACATATGTGAATGTGTGTATATATGTTTACAGGTATACATAGATAGAGGGCACAGGTCCAATTTAACAGAAAGGAATGATACTTAAAAGGTGAAATTAAGAGGTGAGAAGAATATAATGAGAGGAGATGGGGAGAGACACATTGGGGTAAACTATCTCATACAGAAGAGGCAAGGGAAAGTGATTGCAATGGAGGGGAAGAATGGGAGGGCAGAAGGGAATGGGTCAACCTTGTTCCCATTGGGTTTGGCTTGAGGAGGGAGTGAAATACACACTAGATAGGGTATCTCAGATATCTCAGAAGTATTCTCCCTCCAGGAGAACAGGGGGGATAGGGGATGAGAGGGGAGATGATAGAAGGGAGGGTAGGCTGGGGGGGAGGGAATTTGGAAGCACTCACTTTTGAAAATAGATGGGAACAAAGTACAGAATAGAA
>NW_027185764.1:55121362-55144257 GCF_028583685.1 Petaurus breviceps papuanus | reverse complement strand
GAGAGCAGATTGGAGGAGGGGATATCCTGTGGGACTGCTATTTTGGGACAGTGGGTAGGGGAAAAATGGGAAGAAAATTTGTAACTCAAAATCTGGCAGAAACGAAGGATGTAAATCAGAAGTTTATAAAGCATTAAAAAAAAACAAAATAAAATTGCTTCGAAATCCAGAAAGAAAATGTTATCATTCTGTGGAAAGTTTGTAAGTAAATAGTAAGTCTTGATTTATCCCTATAATCTGAATAAAAAGAAAGCAAAAACATTGTAATATTTTACTAAATTCTTTAAAAAAATGTTTTAGTTGTAACAGGCCATAGAAAGGTCTCATACAGTTGTTTAGTCATTAAATTGTGATTTTCTTTTTTTTCTTTTTTTCTTTTTTGGAGGGGAGAAGGCAAGACAATTGAGGTTAAGTGACTTGGCAAGGTCACACAGCTAGTAAGTGTGTCAAGTATCTGACTATGGCTTTTAACTCATGTCTTCTTGATTCCAGGGCCAGTGCTCAATTCACTGTGCCACATAGCTGTCCCCCATGCAGTTTTCTTGACAAAGATACTAGAATGGTTTGCCATTTCCTTCTCCAGTGAATTAAGGCAAACAGAAGTTAAATGACTTGCCCAGGGTGACAAGGCTAGTAAGTGTCTGCAGTTTTATTAAACTCAGGTCTTCGCTCTAACCATTGAACAATCTAAACTTCCTGGTCTCATATTACAGAGCTTTTACTACTTTAATAAACACACTTTCGTTCCTTTGCTTTCCTATAACAAAGCTTTATTATGAGTTGAGGAAACTAAATGATCCTTGTCAAAATAAATAAAGGAAGTTCATCTCAAAATTTCACATCTTTGATTTTATAACGTTATTTTATAATACTTACCAACATTCATTTGCACAGTTTAGTTCTCAGTGTCTAACTCCCAAGTCATTAGTGTGAATTAGTATCATATTAAGTATGAAGAAAGATATGTGGAGTCGTTTTAAAAGATAATTTATTCTTAGGAATAGATAAGAGGGGCAATTTATCCACTCCTAAATTTACAGCTCTCACAATTAAGGCAAGCAGGTGACAATTATGTTTTTCTGAGTGTTGCTTTGGGGTGGGGGGTGGGGGATAAGGGCAGTAAAAGAGCTGCTACTGCAGCAGCATCTTAAACTCACTTCTCTATTACAAACCCAGAATGATTTCAAGCTCAGTGTAGGAGAAAATACCCTGAACTGGGAGCCCAGAGACCATTCTTTTCTGGTTTTTATCACAGTGTCCCTGTCTAATGAAGAATGAGTGAATAAAAAAAATTTATTAAATACTTACCATGTGCCAAGAACTGTGCTAAATGTTGTGGAAACAAAGAAAAAAAGTGAAACAGTTCTTGTTCTCAACAAATCTCTTCATCTGTCAAATTCTAATGATAGCTAGCATTTACATAGTGTTTTGCATATGTTTACCTTATTTTATTTCCACAAAAATCTTGCAAGGTGGGTGCTATTACTATCCCCATTTTTGAGATGTAGAAACTGAGGTTCAGAAATGTTAATGACTTGCCCAAGGTCTTTCAGAGGAAAGATCTAAACTCAGTTCCTTATGACTCCACATCTAGAACTGTATCTACTATGCCACCTAGAGACTTCTAACACTGCCAAATGCCCGATTTAATCCAAAAGAGCTAATGAGGTAATAGATTAGAAAATGCTTAGAAGTCCTCTAAATATATTATTTTTATTCATTGTTGTTTTTCTCTCTGCTCAACCACATTGCCTATTCACAGAAACAGAGAAATGGGAATTTTACAGAGAGTTGGTTCCAGCATACTTGGTTGTTGTTCTGCAAGAAAATTTTTGCTACCATGAATTCTCAGGTAAAATTACTTGAAATTGCATACTGTATCAGCAATGCCATATTCACAATGCCTATGGAAATTATAGATATGCTGATATAATTATCCATCACAAAATACATCATGCTTGCCATATGGGGGAATAAGCTAGAAAATTTATTAAGATACCAAAAGACTAGAGTCCCAAAACCAGAAAGTGAAAGCCATCAGAGTAGTTATGAAATTGGCACAGGTAGATAAAGTAGAAAGCACCCACATTCTCAAGCCTTTAAAACAGAACAGGATACCTCAGGCAAAGGTCCTCCTCTCCCCACTCACAGCAACTACCCAGCGTCCCAGAAGCGCGCTCCCAGCAACTCCGGCCCTTGGCAGTCCTCAGCAGGAGTCCTTAGCAGAAATTCTGGCTGACTCAAAAAGGGCTTTGCACTGCCGCTGCCTCTGCTGCTGCTGTCGCCGTCACCGCCACCGCTAGCCACTGCAGGAACTCCAGCTTGGCTTCCACTTCCTCTTGCTCTGCCCCTTCCTGCTACATCAGCAAGTCCAATGGGGCATGGAAGATCTTTAAATCCCATAACCTTTACACATACCAAGTCACAAAGTGTGCTATAATTGTCAACATGACAGTTCTTTAAATTTTCCTAAACTAACATCTTTTATATGCGTACTCCCTCTGGGTAATGAATGATTTGAGTGAGTACTATATAGGATATTAATTCTACTAGGAATATATTGTTTGGGAAAGAAGAGTTTTCCACTATGGAAATGATTCAAGAATTGGTGCCATGTTCTGAAGGTAAAAATTGAGAGAACAGATTAGTAAAATCCAGATTATTGAGCAATGAACCAAATAAGGCACATTTACCAGAATTCAGCTAGAGAATGGTATGTGATAATTCAGGTACAAGAAGAGAAGGGAAAATAAAGTTAAATTTAAAATAAATAGAACACAACTATCAGCAAATGTGACACACTAACACAACTATCAGCAAATGTGACACACTAAAACAAGGTATTAAAAACAGAGGCATACAACCTTGAGAAATTACTAAGCCGGGTCTATGGAGAATGGGGCACTTTACTCCCACTTGTTCTGTGCTCAGGCAGGTGGCTTGGAAAAGGTTCCCTCATATTAGGAGCCAGCTTCTAATTAGAGGGATTAGGATCCCCTTCCTCAAATGCCTCATCTCATTAACCTCCCCATCCTAGCAGAAATAAAAATAGAAGTATTCAATGTTCTGTATAAATCAGGAATGGGACAGGTAATATTTCTGCACCACACAAAAGGAATGCTAAATACATGCATATTAACAAAATAAATTAAACAAGATTTTGTAATGATAGTTCACTACTGTTACACTCTGCTAGAAGGCTGACAGTTAAGCTCATCAGATCATACAGTGGTTTTAAGTAATGTTAATCAGGAATTTTACCTTTGAATGTACCTCAGCATTGTCCTTAAACTCTTCTTGCAAAATGACCAAGCTTCCCTTCAAGGTGGTGTTCATCCTGTTCACTGGAGCAGTTGCTTGGTACATATCCCTTTTTTTATTCAGCTCTGACCTCTTGTGGAACCTCTGCTTACTGAAAGAGTGCTATTGAGAAGGAGCGGAGGGAATAAACTTTCATACAGTGCCTACTATGTGCCATGCACTGTGCTAAGCACTTATACAATATTATCTCATTTGATCCCAGTGGAATTTCCTTTTCTTTCTCTCACTCCCTTTCTTATGGTATCTTTAAAATATTGTGGCAAGATAAAAGATAACAAAGGTGAAGAATTTAGAGAAGCAACAAAAGACTTGTATGAACTGATATAGAATAAAGCAAGTAAAATCAAAAGAACAGTATATGTGAAGACTAACAATATAAGTTAAGATACCATAAGGAAAAAAAAAACTTGGGCCAATATAATGGACAATTCTAGTTCCAAATTGCTGAAGTTAAAATACACAGTCTTACCTTTTTTGTAGCAGAAAAAATTTCTCTTAACAAAATGTAAATCACAAAAATTAGAAAGTTACAGGTACATTTTGCTAGGTTTTCCTTAAGTGATTTTTTTTCTTTGTAATAGTAAGGTTCCTTGAAAAGGTATTTATTAGCAGGTGACTGACATATTAAAACAAAATGTATCATTTCTTTTTTAAGAAAAGGAATGTCTTTACCTTGCTATAGGAGGTGATGAGAGGTGCTTTACAGCCACTTAATGTTTCTCTCTTCTCACGGTGGTATAATAGATTTTAATAAGCACTAGATGAATAGGTGAAGCATTGATTAGTCTTTGAAAGTAGTCTAAATTAACATCAAAGCAGGTCACATTTGAGACATAACAACTTCAAAGAGAGCCTTTTAATTAGGGACTCTTATCTTCGTTGTACATAATAAATGACCTAAAAATCAACTTTTGAACAGGTAGATTTTTAAAAGTATGAGGGAACATTACAAGGAAAACTTCATACATTATTAGATTCCACCTGTTTGATTTATCTTTAAAGAAAAAATATATTTAACATCAACCAGAAAGCTATGGTAAAATTATCGATTTTAAAGGAATTGTCTCATAGTCGAAATTTATGGTAAGAAAAATGGATAATTTTGCATTTTTTTCCTCATCTGTAATGATACTAAATTTATATAATGGATAAAGTATGCTGTAGAGAAATATTCTCATATTTCATTAGAATAACTAGTAATACAGAAAAATACATTATGGTATTCAAAACCAGATACTATAAAATGGGGGTGATAATAATAGCACCTACCTCCCAGGGCAGTTTTGAGGGAAAAACAAGATAATATTTGTAAAGCACTTATCATCATGGCTAGTACATAGGAGGTGCTGAATAAATAGTTGCTTTCTTCCTCACCCCATATATTCTCTCAGTTGTTAAATCTCACCATTTATAGCTTCACAAAACCTTTAATATCAAATTTATTCCTGCCACTCACACAGCTACCACTTGAGTTGAGGCCTTCATCATTACCTCTCACCTGGATTACTAAAATAGTCTCCTAATTTGTCTGTCTGCCTCAACTCTAGGCCCACTCCAACACACCCATTTCTATCCATGAATTGCTAATAAAATAATTTTCCTTAAGAACAGACTTCACCATATCACTCTTTTACTCTATAAACTCCAGTGGTTTTGCCTCTGGGATAAATATCTATTCCTGTGTTTAGTTTTTAAATATATCTTCCCAGACTCATTGCACATTACCCTCCCTCTGATATTCTGAGATACAATCAAATGGGCCTTCCCTCTCATTCTCTTCTATGACATGGCATCTCTCATCTCAGTACTTTTTACTGAGACACCTTTAATTCACATACATCAGTGTGTTCCTGTCTTACCTCCCACTCATAGAGTCCCTCCCTTCCTTTAAGATAGAGCTTGAGAGCCATCTTCTGAATGATGCCTTTCCTGATTCATCCAAGAGCTAGTGTTCTCCTTCCCAAACTGCTGGGATTTAATGATTTATTTAGAGGTTCAAGAGATGCCATCTCCTAAAGTTTTTTATCAGAAATGCTTGAAAGTCATTTATTCCATTAAAGATCCCCTCTGCTTGCTTCCCCATACCCTCTTCGTAAAATATTATACTCAGTTCTCTAAGGTAAGTTATTTTTGTTTGTAAGTCTGTATCTTCTGTCTCTTGGAAAATGATCTCTTCTCATTTGTAGTAGAAATTGTCACATTTTGATGGATGCTTGTTATGTGAACTGCTTCTTTCTGGATGATAGCAATACTTTTCCCCCCTTTTGTTTTAAGAGTTCTATATTTTGGTTGTGACATTCCTGTGACCTTTTCTTTTCTGTTCCCTTCAAGAGGTGTTAAATGTTTGCTGTTTGTTTGTTTTTGCATCTTTATTTTGTCCTGTGACTCTCAAAAATCTGGGCAATTTTTACTTATGATTTTTTTATAATGTAGCATCTGATGTTTTTTCTTAAATTGTGGTTTTCTGGGAGTTCAATTATTGCTAAAATTTCTTAACATATATTTCAGTAATAATGGAACTCAGAGAAGCATGATTCATTATGGTTTCATTACTTTTACTCTTTTTTTTCCAAATTACCATGTATATACACACATATACGTACACATAAACATACACCTAAGTGCATATACATGTATGTATGAATATATGCCTGTGTAGATATCAATATTATTGATATATACACATGTAAAGGCATGCATATATATATATGAGAGATGTATATTTCTAAGACTCATTAAATGATTAAGAAAGAGGAATGAATCTGTACTTATTCATTGCCCTTTTAACTGCTAGGAGGAAATATTTTCTTTTTTAATTAATTTAGTTTTATTTTTAGTATATGAAATTAAAAAAGCATTTTCATAACACAGTATAATAAAAAGATGATTGTACATGAAACTACAAATCTACTATGTATAACTTGTTATTCCTTTTAAATATATAATGAAATTATAGTGGAAATTTCTTTTTTTCCCTTCATGCCCACCCTAGAGATGGCTACTCTTAGACAGATACACACATACATATATACATACATACCGTGTTTCCCCAATAATAAGACACTGTCTTATTAATTTTTTTGGAAAGAAAAACACCAGAGGGCTTATTTTCAGGGGAGGGCTTATGTTGTCCTGCCTCAGCTCTCCTCTGCGGCACTGCTCTCAATGGTGCCAGCAAGCAAATCACTGGGGAAGAACAGAATGACACGCTCACTGCTGCAGCTCTGATTGGATGCAGCTTGGAGCGCGGCATGTGTTTCATGAGGGGGGGGGGAACGGTGCATACAGAGGGTACCATAATGTAGCATGTAGCCCAGGGGATCACCTTCACTACAGTAGCAATCTCAATAGGGCTTATTTTCGGGGGAGGGCTTATTTTAGAGGAATCTTACACAGTAAGGGGAGGGCTTATTTTCGGGATAGGTCTTATTATCGGGGGAAACACGGGTATAACATACACATTGTATGTATCATATGTACATGTACATGTGTATATGACACATACACATGTAATGTGTGTGTGTGTGTGTGTGTAACAGAACACCCTAGCATACCCAGGATGGCTGCTAGCACAAGTTTTTTGATCTGCTTTTCTAAAGGAAAGCAACTCAAAAGGGGTTAACAATCTTAGTTTAATCAAATATATATCAT
Organism: Petaurus breviceps papuanus; assembly: GCF_028583685.1. Classification (NCBI taxonomy): domain Eukaryota; kingdom Metazoa; phylum Chordata; class Mammalia; order Diprotodontia; family Petauridae; genus Petaurus; species Petaurus breviceps. The sequence goes on along the minus strand of NW_027185764.1, from coordinate 55,137,285 downwards.
TTACCTAGTTCAGGGGAAAAAGTCAGCACCCTGAACTTCAGAGAAAATAGAAACAGAAGCTACAATTAGACAAAACAATACAGATAGAGAAAATAACACAATTCAACAGAAAAACAGACAGGACTTTAAGCTATCTGACCATTACATACATACAATGTTAGTTACCAGAGAAAGAAGCACCAGCATCTGGGTTTTCAAAGTCTGGGGGACTCAAAGGCTAAATCACACAACTCTTCCCAAAGTGAGCCCAAAGCAAAAACTCAAGTCAGTGTATATATAGCATTTTCTAGGGTCAGAAGACATCACAACCATCTTGACCCACTGCCTAATTACAAAGTAACAAAACGTTGGGCCTTCCTAAAAAAAAAGCCTCCCCTCAACAAGCCTCCCCTAAATAAGCTTCTCCTGTTGGGCTCCAAGGTGAGGTGCATTAGGGGCAGGGAAGATCTTCAAATTCCCTTACCATTTGTAATGGACATGCAGATTTAAAGATCTTCCCTGCCCCTAGGCTAAAGTACACTTGGAGCCTGGGGTGGGAGGCTTGTTTTTCAGTAGATACTTTTTGATTGGCCAGTGAGTCAATAAGGTTGTTACATTCTCTGAGCCAGGAGAAGGCTATATAAGCCCTGATGAGTAGCTTTGTTTTGGGGCTCACTTTGAGAAGTGTTCTATGATTTGATTACATGAGACTCTGGGAAGCCATTGTTGAGAGCCCCCCAGCTTTGAAAAACCCAGATGTTGATGAAACCCAGATGTTGATTTGGTATGTATGTAATGGTTGGACAGTTTGGAAACTGTATACTTGATCTGTTTCTCTGTCTTGATAATTATCTGTATACTCTGAAGTTCAGGGTGCTGACCTTTTTCCCCTGAACTAGGTAAATGATACATATTTGAGTGATTAAAGTAAGCTTGTTAACCCGTTTTGAGTTGCTTCCCTTTATCAAAGCATATCTAAGAACCTGTGTTGGCAGACCCTCTGGGGATTCTAGGGTGCTTGCTGTGTACCATTAGAGTGTGTGTCTGTGTGTGTGTGTGTGAAAGCATTATATATATATATATATATATATATATATATATTCCTATTTATCAGTGTGTTCTCTGGATATAGATATTATCTTCCTTCATATGTCCTTTGTAGTTAATTTGGATATTTACAATAGTCAAAATTACTTATTCACTCAAAAGTTCTTAAAAAATTATTATTGTTACTATATACAACACACTCTTGATTCTGCTCCTTTCACTCTTCATTATTCCATTCATGTCTGTCCATGTATTTCTAAGATCATCAAGCTTATTATTTCTGATAGGATAGTAGTATTTTCAATGACATGAGTTTGCTGTGGCTCTCCCTCTCAAAGTCTGGCCTTCTATATCTCTCCCTCAGGGGCTAGTGTACTCTGAGGGATTGTGGTATCTCTCTTCTTTAATGCCATCAGATTAAGTTACCACTTGCTGTATACCCCACATTTGTTTGAAGCCACTTATTAACACCATCTATTCCATTTCATCAGGTAGCTTTAACAAAGGAATGTTTACCTCTAAGATATAGCCTGAACAAACATCCACACATTTCCCCAGTACCTTGGTGTTATAGTCTCCCTTACACCACCTTTGCCTCTGGAGGAATAGGTGCAAATTGATTTCATTTGTCACCGAGTTCATGTCCAGATGCAACTAGGTGAGTCATTCCATTAAGCTGTGGTCCCAAAGGTTGCTCTTACAGATTGTTCCTCAGTCCTTGGGACATGCATACTGTGTCCACTGCAAAACCTGGCTTGAATTCCAATTACAGATACTTTGTGATTCATTTTCTCAACCGAGTTCATAGATTCTGCTCACTATGTAGAATACAAAAAACAAATAAAAAGGCTGAGGAAGAGGGCCTATTTTGGAGGGGGGGGGTCATAAATGCTCAGTAGAAAAGAATGAAATGAGGTCTTCTCTCTTATACTATAATATCCTGAATGGGGGAAAGACTAACTGAATTTCTTCAAATGCTAATGAAACAAAGAGATGGCCAAAACTGACTTGGGTTTTTTTCAGACATCTAAACATTCCAACCACAAAGTCAATTAAAATGCCTCTTCCCAACAATATAGTTAGGCAACCAAACTAGTCACAAAATTAATAATAATAGTGTTGATGATAACAATATCTACCACTTATAAGCACCTAGGATTTGCAATACCCTTTGCAAGTGTTACCTAATTTGATACTCACTATAACCTGGTATGGTAGGCAGATACTATTATTATCCTCATGATTATAATAATAATATCTAACAAGATAAGGAAACTGAGGCACAAGAAAATTAAATATATTGCCCAGGGTCACACAGATAATAAACATCAAAGACAAGTTTCAAACTCAGGTCTTTGTGACCCCAAGTCCTATAACTGTCCATTGTGCCAACTAGCTGCCTTTAATCCATGTGTGATGTTGGTGACTTTGCACAGCCCTCCCTCACTTAAATCCAATTGACTTGCATGTCATGGCATCACCTCCCTAATGTCATAGTTCTCTTCAAGAATGAAAGACAAACAACAACACAAACAACAGCTACAACAATAAATCCAAGGTACTTTGCTATCTATTTCCTTTACTCCTACTCTAATACACAGAACATGGCTAGAGAATGAAAAAAAAATTGCTTAACTAGCTCCATTATAAAAACAGCATGTTATCTAGCCTCGACTGTAAGCTTACTGATACACAAAAATTCTTTTACTATATGTAATGTTGTATTATTTTAAATAGAAATGAGGAATTCAGAGACATAGGGGAGATACACATGATATGATACTGAACAAAATAAGCAGAACTATTAGGATGATATACACAATGATATGAAGTATATCTATGAAATGATTACTAAAAGAAAGCCAAATTCAGCAATGTTTAAAAGTGAAGGTTGTAAAGAACCAGCAAGGGAACAGAGCTCTTACATCACCACGTTGAGGTAAAGGATCACCAGTTCAGAATACCGCCTACATTGTCAGAAACAGTCACTGTTCTTGGATGATTTTGTTCAATCATTTTTTTGACACAAGGTAGGAATAAGTCTGAAATAGGGGGAAAGTTCAAATAGTTGTGCTATAAGTGCAAAAGTAATCATCAAATCATTTAAAATATGTATATTTTTATTTAAAGATGTAAACTTTGAGGGAGACAGGTTGAATAAGATAAACAGGCATCTTGGCAGTTCTTAAATTTTATCTCCTGGCTGAACACACACCTAGTCTGAATCCCTGTTTCTTAATTGATTCTCCACTTTTGTTTCAGTCCTTTGAATTACAATGCTTTGAATAAACCATGATACCAACCTTATCTGGCTTTCTGGTTTATGCTTGAGTGACTCTCTATTCAGATACCTTTGCAAGGTCTTTTTTCTGTTCTCATGCAGGACCAATAGGTTCTTCCTTGGATAGGCCATAACAATCAGAGTAACAAGAGCCATGGAAAAATACAGATAGCCAAGAACATAACTACTCATAGGAGAGATGACAAAAAAGGAGAGAGTGCCATACACCAGGCTGCATTGCATGACTCAGCCTCATCTGATTAGCCCCAATCAATGGGCATTTCTCCCTCCCCTCAGGTCTTTGCTACCATAATAAAGAGCTCTTCTCTATGTTCAGGTGCATGCAGGAACTTGCCCTCCTTTGCACAAATGCCTAGGAGTAGGAATTTTGGGTAAATAGTTATAAATACTTTGGTCATTATCTTCATACATTTCAAAATTGCTTTCCAGAATGGACGGACCAAGTCATAGCTCTATTGATGTGCATTCGTATGTCTCTCTCCACAACTTCACCAGTATTGAATATTCCATCTTCTGTCATCTTTGCCAATTTACTGGCTGTGAAATGCAACCTCAGAGTTGTTTTGATTTGCATTTTTCTTATTATTCCTGATTTATAACAATCTGTCCATTGTTAATATATTTCTGATCAGCTTATATTGATATGTTTCCTACCAGTGCATTAAAATTCAGAGGTGTGATAAATGGAACTGAAATCCAAATAGAAATCAGTGTCAAAGATATACTGGATTTCTACTTTTTGGAAATCAAACAAATTGTCATAGTAATAACAATAGCTATCGTGTATGTGGTACTTTAAGACTTGTAAAGCACTTTAAAAGTATTATCTCATTTAATCCTCACAACAACCCCATTTTAAAGATAAGGAAAATGAGACTGAGAGACCTTAAGTAACTTAGAGTCACAAAGCTATTATCTAAAGAGAGATTTGAACTCAGGCCTTCCTTCCTTCCTTCCTTCCTTCCTTCCTTCCTTCTTTCCTTCCTTCCTTTCTTCCTTCCTTCCTTCCTTCCTTCCCTCCTTCCTTCCTTCCTTTCTTCATCCTTTCATTTTGTAGGGCTGATTTATCCAAAGAAATCTAAATTTTTATCTCTGAGACCTCCCAAGATAACTCGGTTTTACTTGCCATATTTCTTTCTTAAGAATCATGGCTTAAACCCAAATCATTCTGGCTCTCATTGATTAGACAACAACAGGGCAAGACCCATTGGGTCACTGTTTGGGCCATGACTGGGCCAAGAGAATGAAAATAGCAACGGTTTCTGTTTTGACCAGAAATTCTGAGTGTCCTCCTGTTCCAGATTGAATTTTTTTTATATATCAAAAGAAGTTTATTAAGGAGAAATACAGAGTAATTGAATACTTCTGTCAAGAAGTGGACTCCAATTTTCTTTTTTCTTTTTTTTCAATTTTATTTCATTAAATTTGTTTATCTGTTTTTACTTTACAACATTCAATTCCACAATCCCTTGAGTTCCAAGTTTTCTCCCCGTCCTTTACCTCTTCCTTCCACTCCCCCACCCCCACCCCATCCCACCCATGGCGGCATAAAATCAGATATAGGCTCTACAAATACCTTCATGTTAAGCATTAGTCAGGTTGTAAAAAAGAATTATAACTAATGAAGTAAACAATGAGAAAGAAGGAACAAAACAAAACTAAACCCAAAAGAGAGAGCAAATAGTTTGCTTCAATCTGCATTCAAACTCCATAATTCTTTTCTCTGGATGTGGATATCCCTTTCCTTCATGAATCTTTTGGAGTTGTATAACCTTGCATTGCTAAGAGGAGGCCAGTCTATCAAAGTCAGTCATCACACATACAATGTGTCTGTAATTGTGTACAAAGTCCTCCAGATTCTGCATTCCTCACTCAGCATCAGTTTATAGAATTCTCTCCAGGTTATTATGAAGTCCATCTGCTCCTCTTTTCTTATAGCACAATAGTATCCCATTACATTCATATACCACAACTTGTTTAGCCATTCCCCAATTGATGGGCATCCCCTTGATTTCCAATTCTTTGCCACCACAAAAAGAGCTGCTGGAAATATTTTTGTGCAAACAGGTCCTCCTCCCACTTGTGTGATCTCGTTAGGATACAGCCCTAGAAGTGCTATTGCTGGGTCAAAGGGTATGCACTTTCTTATAGTCCTTGAGGCACAGTTCCAGATCGCTCTCCAGAAAGGTTGGATCAGTTCACAACTCCACCAACGTTGCATGAGTGTTCCAATTTTTCCACATCCTCTCCAGCATTTATCATTTTCCTGTGTTGTTATCTTAGCCAATCTGACCAGTGAGGTGTGGTACCTCAGAGTTGTTTTGATTTGCATTTCTCTAATCAATAGTGATTTAGAGCATTTTTTCATATGTTTATAGATATCTTTAATTTCTTCCTCTGAAAACTGCCTGTTCATATCCTTTGACAATTTATCTTGATTTTTTTTTTTTTGACAAATAAAAGAGTCCGTTTTTTGCCTCCTTTCTTACCTAGCCTTAATCACTGAATGGGTATCGCCTCAGTCAAACAGAGGCATTGTAAAGGTAATGGGAATTTGATGATCTTCCCTGTACCTTAATAAGCATAAGGGAATTTAAAGACCTTCCCCATTTTGAAAATATGCTCTGCCCCCAATAGGGTGAATGTGGTCACATAAAGCCTGTGGTGGGATAAGTTTGCTGAAGGGTGCAACAGAGCCCTTAGGCAGCTGGGAGTCAGAATCAACTAGACCATTATGAGGAGAGCATGTATCTGAGGGAAACATATACTTGTGAGTAAAAGTTGTTTTTTGCTACATGCTGTGACAGCTAGGCTTGTGTTGCTTTGTGGTAAGGCTAAAGGATTCTGTGATTCTCTGTGCTATTGTGGCTTTTGACTTTTTTGCTACTATGATGGAATCAACTTATTGGTTTTGGGATTTGGTATTCTGGTGTCTGAATAAATGTTTTGCTTCTATCTTCTATGTGGAGAGTCTGTTGTATTTTGTGATCAAACACTATGCAGGTATATTTGTAATGATCATGGGTGTTGTGAATATCGCATTGGTGCTACAGGCCTATTAAAGATCTTATCTTAAAAAGACCAAAGTCTCCCACTACATCCAGAGCCATTTCCAGTCATCTTAATCTGTATCTGTCCACTGGATCGAGATGACTCCTGAGGAAAAAGTGAGGCTGGTGACTTTGCATAGTCTTTCCTTACTTAAATGCAATTCACTTGCATTTCATGGCATCACCTCCCTGATGTCATGGTCCTCTTCAAGAACAAATCACAAATAGTAATATGTATAATCTATATTAAATCGCTTGCCTTTTCAAAGAAAGGGAAAGATGGGGAAAATTAGGAATTCAACATTTTTTTTAATGACAATTGTTTTTACATGTAGTTGGAAAAAAAAATTTTTTCAAGTTCCACATCTCTTCCATTGTATTCTCAGGAATTATTTCTATTTTTCCAGGGTCAGATTAAAATAGTTGTTATCTTTCATACTTATAAAGAAAGATACAGAGACTTAACTGAAAGAACAATTTCCCACCCTATCTTGAGCAAAATATTTCAACCCTTCCAGTGCTCATTTAGAAGGCATCTATCACCCCCTGCTCTGCTGGTTGTCAGCTGTGGCTATGGGCAAGTCACTTAATTCCTTTCTAAAGCCAAGCACAAGCAGCTCTCCAGGGGACTGCTGCTGTGAATAACTTTAAGGTTCTGATCACATAGTATAGTTAACTCTCTATTTATTCAACAGTAAACTAAAGCAAAACATTCACAGAAACCAAAGTGCAGCGTTCACAGCAATATAACATAACAACTTATTACTAAAGTGGCTACATGATCTTAAACAAAAGATATCATTCAGTAAGTCACAATCTGAATCAATCGGAACCTATCTAAAGTCTTCTTTCATCTTGGAGACTGACTTCAAATCATCCTTAACTCAATCATCCTTAAGGAGCAATCATCCTTAAGGGGTACAAAGTAAAAAGTACCAAGATCTCCCACCCCTAGGTCACATTGTCTTAATCTCCTCAGACAGCACTAAGTACCCAAGTAAATATCCTTTCATCCTGACTTGAGACTGACTTCCAAGTTCCATCATTTTTCCTCCATGCTCCCAGCTTTTGCCTGAATTCACCCAACTATCACCTGGATTCACAGGTAGGCAGCTCCCAGCTCCTGGTCCAGCTTGTTTGGTTCCTGGTCCAGCTCCCAGGCAAAACTACACACATCAAGCTTAGCAGAGTTACAACAATATTCATATACATTCCTGGCACTATCATCAATTCTTTCTGAGTGAAATCAACACAGACCAGCAGACAGGATCTCTGTCTGAGAAACCAAACACATCATCAATAAAGTCCCAGGAACTCGGAAAACATCAGTAAAATCCTCCTTCAGGACTTCTGTAAACAGACAACAGGAAAATCCTCTTTCAGGGCTTCTGAACCAGCAGTAAGGTCCCAGGGCTTCTGTAACAGCAGCAACATCTTCTATCAGCAGACAAGTCTGACAAAATAACATCAACACAGACAGAACAGATAGAGAGAGTGCCAACACCACAAGAGTCCTTCCTCCCAATTCTGCTCAGTCCTAGCTTGGGCTTGAGCTTTTATTTGCTCCCCTCCTTCTGTTCTACCCTTCCTCTTATATCCTTCTTGTTCCAGTCTTTGGCAATTTCTTCCCACTGTGGGCTTCACATGTTCTGTTTCTAACAAAGACTTGATAAAATCACAGGCCATGCTCAAAGATACTTAAATAATTGAAACAAGGAGCTAAGTACAATTTTGCTTGCCATTATACCCTTCAATCTTCATTTTCCTTGTTTGTAATATGGGAATAATTATACTGCTTACTTCAAAAGATGTTAGTACAGACACTGTTTTGTAAACTTTGAAGTGCTACATAAATGTTAGTTTGATTATAAATTAAAGAAAATACCAATAAATTCACAAATCCCCATAAAATCCACTTAAGACCCCTTCATTCCAAGATATTATTCCTATATTTTGGAATGGTAGCTAGTACTTAATACTCAGGAAAATCTTAAAGGGATAAAACATTGCAACAACAGTCATGCCTCCTACCCCATCCCCCAACAAACCTGTTCTGTGTTTCTTTTTGTTGTTTCTTTCATTTTACTTCTTCCCCTTTATCAGAAATTCAAGAAGGAGAGCTGAGAAGTGATGAAAAGATAGCGTTCTTCTGGCCACATCCACATTGTCACCAATGTGGTGACACCTTCAGCGCACATCAATATTGAGATAGCCAGACTGGGATATTAAAGGCTCTGTTATGTTTACCAGCAGGTGTCCTAAGTCTTAGCTCACAATTGAGGTCTGGCTATCTGCTTTGCATCTGTTTAACATGCCTCTAGGCTGCTCTTAGGGTTAATGAGAGGCCCTAGAGAGAACAGCTAAACTCTGCTAACATATCTTTTATGTACCTCTATAATGCTTTAGGCATAAATATGGTTGTGTCTACACTTCCCTGGAGAGGCACATAATGTGCTTGTGTGATCAATTGGCAGTTTAGGTTGGCTGTGCTGTAAAGTCTCACTGGATATGGAGTTTAAAAATTTGATTTCAAACCCTAGCTTGTAACTGCATGTGTGTGACCTTGGAAAAGTCCCTCATATCTTTAGTCTTTATCTGAAAAATGAGTCCAGACATTTAGATTATCTCTAAAGCTCCTTCCAACTCTAATATTCTATGCCTATGACTGCCTGTAAGGTTTTCAGGAAGCAAAAGTCCCCAAATTAGCATGTGTTTATATTGTATGGATCTTTAATAATGTCCGATGAACTTTAATTTTCATCTTTTTATGCCTAGCTCCTGGCATTTAGTATTTGATAAATTTTGATGAATTGAATTGAATGATCTAATGAAATCAGAAATGCTTTGAAAATTATGAATCATTATACAAAACTGACAAATTTGTATTCATGGAGAAAACACAAGGTTAAGTTCTGTACCATGGCATATTATTCCATTTCTGGTCTCTTTAGAAAGGAGTGGGGCGGGGGTGGGGGGGAGGGTTCTGTATGTTATAATCTTACATATAATAGCACAATAACATTAGCTCATCAGAAACTTAATAAGACTAAAGCCAAGATTCTCATTAGAATTTGTAACAAATTCTCTAGGAATGTAAGCATTAATATTAAGATTCCTAGATCACAATTTAATGTAAATACAGTTTAAAACCTTGCTAAAATAGTGCTTTTTCTTTCTCTCTATATATCATATGAACATGAAGCTTATCGAATTTGTACGTGCTTCTATGGAAAGCTAGACCTTTCTGTTTACTGCAGCACATTAAAAAAAGAACAAGAAGCTGACAAGAGGTATTTGAAAAGCCTCCCAGGGATTGTGTTTCACTACTGCAGAGACAAGGGGAGTGTGGAAAGAGCTTGATAACAGCCCATTTTCATGGCAATCATAGAGTGGGATCCAGCAGGGGTTTGCATCTGTTATATATGTGATGGCCTTCATTTCTCGAAACTGTCAACGATGTAATCAAACACATTTTCACACATCAGGGAAGGGCTCCATATGGCTCATATACTGCCAGTTACTGGACACAGTCCTGATAGGTACCATGTGACACCTATACATTTTGAAGGAGGCTGATGAGTAAGCTTTGGCCAGAGGATGCTTAAAAAAAAAAAGAACTAAAAATAGTGCTTTAAAAAATGTCACAGAAAAATATTAACCTCCCTTCAGAAAGTACCTTTATGCTAGACATTTTTATTATATTATATTCTTTGTTATATAATATTATTATATCCCCCTTTGTGGTTTTAGTCAAACTAGCCTTGTTGCCAATTCCACTATATGACACTTGATCTCCCTCCCTGTACTTATACACAGGTTCTCCCTTATGTCTAGAATGCACTACTGCCTAGCACCCTTTAAAACAGAGGTGTCAAGCAATGCTGAAGGGAGCAGTGGAGGAGGTGGTGGGGGCAGCCACTCCAAAACCCAAGAAAATGTCTGGTAAAAATGGCTGGTTTCAAAGTTCCCAGGTTCGTAGCTTTGCTCCGATATTGAAAAAGAACTTGCCAATTCAAGCTTCTTCGACCTTCTTCAAAAACAGTGAGTCCTCTTCCAGGATATTCATCATCAGAGGATTACAGTGTGTTGAATTTAGCTTCTTTACACAAGTCACAGAATCACTGCTTTCCAAAGTAGGCCTACCTAATCCAAATACTGTCCTTTGTCCAAAGAAGATTCCCAAGGAGTTCATGAAGTAAAGACATGGAGAGATCAATCCAGTGTCAGCCCTCCATCAACTTGCACAAATGCAGCATGTGCATCTTGACCTTAAGGAAACTAACCAAAGGTAATGTTACAGGGCCCTTATTTTGTCTTTTGTGCTATGGTAGATGGTATTCAATATAAAATGGGATTGGGACAAAAAAAAAAAGGAATCTAGATCCAATGTGGCCAAGCTTTCCCTTGATGAGTGTTCACAGCTGGATGATCCTGAACCAAGGAATGTAGAAATCTCAGCTCTCTAGGCTTGACCATTTTGGTCTCAAACCCCTAATGAAGCCTAGACAGAGTTCCTAACATGACTATGTTTTCTCCTTCTTTAATGATTCCCTATGGTGACCCACAATTGACCTGATTCTTCAAAATGGTGATAGGAGCTGTGAGGAACAACACTGAAGAGTTAAAAATTGTGGAGAAACAATTAGAAAGCTTTGGCTGTAAGATGCACCAAAAGCCAAGAAAAAAGCATTGGGTAGCTGCAAAGTAGGTCTAACTGTTGTTCCACCAAAGACCTGTAATAAATGAACATACATTTGTATCTCTATATTTCATGTGTATGTAGATGTTTTTTATGATAAATTGCAAATTATTTAAAAAAGAAAAGAAAAACAAAACAGGGGTGTCAAAAACACATTCTATGCCCCACACCTTAATTTAAATTGTTAGGGAGGGGGTAAAGCCAAAGTGAAATTATATCAATGTTGTCTTCTAAACTTTAAAATAACACCTCAAATGAAAATTTTGAGATGAAAGCCAACAAAAGGTTGGGGTGAGACATTTTTTATGCCCCAAGAAAACTTAAGAGGTCAGAAGAATAAGTCTATGACACTGAGATGGAGGCCTATACAGAGCCCAAACATGCTGTGACAGCAAAAGCAGTTAAAGCAGTAGCAGTTTCTTGGTACAGAGAGGTGAGGGGATCAGAAAACTGATTAGAAGAAGATTATAGGAGACCTTTTGCTGAACTGAGTAAAACTGGCACTGATTAGCAACATTAATACACATATACAGGTCTAGATTGCGGTTCCAAGACAGGAGGGAAGGCTAGAATCTGATCAGAGCAAAGAGTGTTAGCATTTGTCACTATATGGGTACAGGGGCTTTTCCCAGGTAAAAACCAGAGTGTGGACCAGGAGTTCCATGATCATACCTCTCCCAGGATCATATCACCTTGAAAACACCAAAAATGTGCAGAGCTCTGGAACTAGCTCAGAAAAGAGAAGCACAAAAAAGCCTGGGGCTTGGAACAGTACCTTCCTACCCCAAGATGGTCAGAACCCAATTTTAGTAGGAGTCCAAAGTCAAGAAATAGACTAGAAAAAATGAGCAAACAACAATATAAAATAATTTAACCATATAAAGGTACTACAGTGGTAGAGGAGAACAAGATATAAACTTAGAAGAACATGGTAATGTGAAAACAGAATAAACACTTAGAAGAACATGGTAATGTGAAAACAGAATAAACAAAGCCTCAAAGAAAAAAAAAAACAGTTAATTGAACCTAAGCCCAATAAGAATTCCTGGAAAGTAAAAAAAAAAAAGAGAGAGAGAGTTAAGACTAGTAAAGGAAAAATTGGGGAAAAAAATGAGAGTGATAAAAGAAAATTATGAAAAGAGAATTGACAGACTGGTAAAACACACACAAAAAAATACTGAAGCAAACAATACCTAAAAATATAGAATTAATCTAATTATAAAAGATGCACAAAAATTCACTAAAGAGAAGAATATTATAAAAATCAGAAGAGGCCAAATGGGAAATGAGGCACAAAAGCTCAATGAAGAAAAGAATCCTTTAAAAAGTTTAATTGGACAATTGGATGCTAATGATTCATTTCCCATCACAAAACAATAAAATAAAGTCAAAAGAATGAAAAAATGGAAGAAAATGTGAAATATATCATTGCAAAAATAAATAACCTGGAAAATACATCAAAGAGATTTGGACTATGTGAAGACTGATTCAAGAAAGAGTCTAGACATCAAATTTCAAGAAATTATGAAGGTATCTTAGATCTAGAGGGTAAAACAGAATTTTTTTTTAAAAATCCACCAATCATAATATGAAAGATCCCAAAATGAAAACCCCAAGGAATAGTATAGTTAAGAGCTCCCAGGTCAAAGAGAAAGTACTTTAAGCAGCCAGAAAGAAACAATTCAAATAGTGTGGCGCTACTGACCAGATCACACAATATTTAGTGGCTTCCACATTAAAGAAGAGATTTTGGAATATGATTTTTTGGAAGCCAGATGTGCTAGGATTACAACCAAGAATAACCTAACCTGCAAAATGGATAATCTTTCAGTGAGGAAAATTAATATTTAATGAAATAAAGGACTTGCAAGAATTCCTGATGAAAACATCAGAACTGAATAGAACATTTGACATTAAAACAAGATTTGAAAGAAATATAAAAAGGTAACCTTGAAAGAGTAATATAAGGAACTTAATAAAATTAAAGGATTTAGCCAAATGGGACAATGATATATGTAAATCCTAAGAACTTTATCATTATTGGGGCAGTTAAATTGAGTTTACATAGAGGGCATGGATCTGGTTTGATTATGTCAGAATGATCTTCAAAATAAATAAAGTGGGAAGAAAGAGGGATGTATTGGGAGAAGGGTGAAGGGAGAGATAGAATGGGGAAATTTTTCTCAGATAAAGGAAGAATGCAAGAAAGAAATTTTACCATAGAAGGGAAAATGGGGGTAGGGTGGTGGGCAAATTTAAAACCTTACATTCATCAGAATTGTTTCAAAGAGGTAAGTATGTGTGTATGTGTGCATGTACATAAACACACAGACATATCCAGTTTCCCAAAAAAGGAAAGAGGAAGCGAAAGGGATAAAAGAAGGGGAGAGAGTATGATGAAATGGAATTCAGCAAAATAGACTTTTGAGGAGGGACAGGATAAAAAAAAGAGAGGAAGAAAATGGAATGGGGGAGGGAAGCACATTTAGTAATCATAACTGTGAATGTGAATGATACTAGCTCACCCATAAAATGGAAGCAGATTGTAGAATGATTAAAAACCAGAATTCAACAATATATTATGTAAATATTATTTTGGGGGGAATGTCCCAATCTTGTTTTTATAATATAACATACAACCATGGAAATAACATAATATTTATATAGGGCATCAAGTTTTTTTTTTTCAAAATACTTTATATGTTATCTTCTTAAGTTATCTCACCACTTAAAATACACACTGGAAGCCTATCACATGCTTTACCTTTTTCCAACTTATTCATCAGCTTGCTGCACTGTGACTTTCTCAGAAACATAGATGCCATACAAAATTTTCTAATATCATTGTTTTGACTGTGGTGGCCTATTGAATCAGAGCAGTTGAGTTTGAAACAAGATCAATATCATTTCCTTCGAGAATGAACTCGGGGCGGCCAGGTAGCACAGCGAGTAAGAGCACCGGCTCCAGTGTTGAGAAGACCTGGAGATCGAATCCCGGGCTGAGACACTTAGCACCCACCCAGAAACACCTAGCCGTGTAACCTTGAGCAAGTTACTTAACCCCAATTGCTTAGGGGCGGCCAGGTGGCTTTAGCGAGTAAGGGCACCGGCTCCAATGTAGGGATGACCTGGATCAAATCCGGGCTCAGATACTCAGCACCACACCCAGAAATAATAACTGGCCGTGTAACCTTGAGCAAGTTACTTAACCCCTATTGCTTTAAAAAAAAAGAGAATGAACTCATCTTTTTGGGTTTGAGAAACAGCACAAGTAACCCCTGGTCTCACCCCCACTTCTATAATACATTTTTCACCCAAGAAATTTCTGATTTCAACAAGTGAGTCATTCTCTTCAATCACAACATTGATGGGGAAGTGAGCATATACAGACCTCATCTTGTAATGAAAACCAAGAGTAACACCTTTGATCATGTTTTGTACATGACTACAGATTGTGCACATGGGGGCAAGTTATTTTTGATTTCCCCCCAACTTGTCTACCCAGAGCCTATTTTCTTCTTTCCAAGGACACTGAGCTCAACATTGAGATGGTTGAAATCCCTAAAGAGGATTCCTCTGGGCCCCTTCACAATAAATGTCCAACCCTTAAAAGAGATGTCAACATTTTCTGGGATGTTGAAAGTCGGTTGCTTTCAAAGGTCTTCATTCTGGTAGCAAATGGGCCAAAAAAAGATGAATATTTCTTTAACTCACCAAACAGAAGAGTCATCAGTATTTTGTATCTATTTCAAGGGCAGCCCTTCTTCTGAAGGATTCTGCAGTCACAACAAACAAATCACAGCAAATGGAAGTGAACCTAAAATCCAGCTTGAAGGGGAGGTCATAAAGCAGACTAGATGCACAATATAAAGAGAATTTAACTTGAAGAGACTTTTTCAAGCTTTTAAAACATGTTAAAATTGTCTTTCTTCCTCCACTAAAACACTTTTCTTTTGACTCATGTGTTGTGGAGGTGGCCCAGAGGCTGTTAGCAGTAAACAAAGTATACTCACAATGGGAGGAGGGGTGGGAATGATATGATTTTAGGCAAGAGTAATAGTCAAGACAATAAATGAAAATTTTATGTCAGGTTAAGATCTATCTAAAGAAACTGAAGAACAAAAAACATATTGGCTTACTCATAAGTTGCTATTTAAAAGAAAAGGAAAAATATTTGCAATCCCTTTTAGCTTTCAGAAGTAATCTGAATATAACTTTCAGCAAAACTTATCAGTATGGCCATCAACATTGTAGTTTCATAAGCAGAGACATTGGTTAATTGGTTGTTCTGATAGAGAACACTGATAGGCTTGTTTGAAAGGGACTCTACTATGACACAGAAACTAAGGGGATATCCATTTATTAGGGTATGGAGAAACAAATTGTTGTATATGAATGAAATGAAATGTTATTACATTATAATAAATAACAAAATAGATAGGTCCTGCAATATTTTCTGTTCCTATCTGAAATTAAGTAAATTAAGGTGAGATGAACCAGGAAAACAACTTATACAATAAAAACAATAAAGAAAAATAACATAGAAAGACTTGAGAACTCTGTTCAGTAAAATGGACAACTATACTTCCACAGGAAAGATGATGAAACATAGCACCCACATCTGGGCAGAGAGAAGACAGACTTAAGATGTAAAATAAAATGTGCATTTTTGGTTACAGCCAATGTGGAAATGTTTTGCTTGACTATATATTTATTACAAGCATTTTATTTTTCTTTCTTATCCTTTGTTGCTTTTGTACTGGGGAGGGAGGCCAGAGAATGGGAAGAAAAGAAGGAAAGAAGGAAGGAAGGAAGGAAGAAAGGAAGGAAGGAAGGAAGGAAGGAA
>NW_027185764.1:55097359-55121352 GCF_028583685.1 Petaurus breviceps papuanus | reverse complement strand
AAGGAAGGAAGGAAGGAAGGAAGGAAGGAAGGAAGGAAGGAAGGAAGAGGAGGGGAAGATGAAAAGTCGTTGAAACATATTTTATTAAAAATTTTTTGTTTCAATTAATTAGCATTCTTTTTCTCTCCCTTCTACCTTGCCACCTATATTAGGGGGGAAGGGAAAACAAAACCCTTGGAACAAATATGCACAGTAAAACAAAACAAATTTCCACAATGGCCATGTCCAAGAGTCAATAAAAAATGCAGAGGAAAGAAAGAAGGCCAGAAAGAAGCAGACAAGCTAGACAACTTTGAAAGCTACTGGGTGATCTCATTACATATTCAAAAATAAATACAAATTGTGCATAATCTACAATATGATTGTTTACAATCCTCATTTTATCTTCTACTATGGATGTGGAAATGCTTGTTTCATTTAGTATTTAAGTTCAGAATTTTAAAAATAGAGAAAACAAAATAACAACAGCAAAAAAGAAAGTGACCTTAGAAATATTCTGTTTGGTTGTGTGCCAATACAACCTTAGTAACCCATAAAATTAAGGTAATTCAAAAAGATACTTGTCTTAGCAAATAATATTAGTATAAAGCAGGCTAGATTCACAATATAAAGAGAATTTGGCTTGGAGAGACTTTTTCAAGCTTTTAAAACATGTTAAAACTGTCTTTCTTCCTTCACTAAAATCCTTTTCTTCTGACTCATGTATTGTGGTGGTGGCCCAGAGATTAGAGGCTATGTTAGCAGTACACAGGCATGGAAGGTTCTTACAGGCTTCCTTCCAATATATAGGCTTGGCAATGTAACATGTATCTGTGGGTTTATAAAGGTTTGTTGTCAGAGGATTAACTAATAGGTGAAATTTTGGGCCATAACAATTCAATCCAAATAAGTAGAGGAACTATAATTTGCAACAATAAAGGATAAACTCATAATAATAAAGTGAAAGATACTTTAAATATAGAAGTAATGAAAATTGTCTTAACACTAAAAACACTTTATTTTCCATCAAAGATTCTCTGAATACAGTTTTCTGACATTTTCTCACAGTGCTTACTACAGTTCTAAGTATAAATATTAAATGTTGTTAGCATTGTTTAATGGATAGAAAAGCAGGGATACAGAAAGGTCAATTCATGGATGAGTTTGAGAAACTATATAATTTCCTGGGAAAACAGCAAAATAAAAAGCATATGACCTCTTCCTTCTTGGAGTTTCCAATACAGATGGGAGATTCAAAATTTATAAAGATTACTGTAATTTTTATAAAAAAGATTATCATGGTGATTGCATAAGAGACATGAATAGAGTGATAAGCAAATTTCAAGGATGGAAGTCATTTGAAACTGGATGCATAAGGGAAGGTTTCATTGCTTTTTGTTATTGTTGTTGTTACTGTTCACTCATTATAGTTATGTCTGACTCTTTGTGACACCATTTGGGGTTTTCTTGGCAAATGTACTAGATTGGCTAGCTATTTCCTTCCCTAGAATATTTTACAGATGAGGAAACATCATCTTCATTGAAGGCTTCATTATGGCTTCACTGAGGAGATATCATTTGACCTGCAGCTTGAAAACCAGATGGGATTTCAATGTGCTTAGATATGGAAGGAGGGCACTCCAAGCACAGGGGCAGAAAAGGCACAATCAGAAGTTTTAGTTGCTTTATGAGTTGCACCATTATGTAAAACAGAAAGTCCAGGTTCTACAATCCCAAGAAGTCTATGTGCATAGTTGAACAGCTTTTGACAACCACATTTAATTTTTTAAAAAAAGATGGAAATCTGTCTTGGATGAATGTTAGATGGATGACATAATGAAAGACTAAGCCTGGAAGAGACAACTGGTAGCAAAATGTTGCAGTGATCCTTGTTTTTGTTTGTTTGATTGCTTTTTACTGCATTTTCCCCCTGGATTATGTTTGGTTACTAATGTTTTCTGACATGACACATAAAAGTTTCTTTGAGGTTGTTGTCATTCTTTGCTAGTTTGCAGTTCCTAAACTTTTACTGTACTTTGTATGTTAGAGTTTTGTCCTAAATAGGCATCCAGCCTGTTGAGTAATTTGAATATTAGTATATAACATTGGGATTAGATTCTTACCAAGAGTTCTTAGTCTTTTAAGGAAAAATTTCCTTAGTCTCTATGGTACATATTCCTCATAAAACATTCTATCCTTTAATGGCAAGATTCTTGCCAGTTATCATTTCGGAATGACCCATTTTTCTAAATTTGTCTCAATTTTCCATATATCTGATAATGAGGCCTTTATCATAAAAAGGTGTGTTATTTCCCCCCCAGTTTCCTGCTTTCCTTCTAAACTGGCTGCACTGAATTTATCTGTGCAAAATCTGTTTAATTTCATGTAATCAAAATTATCCATTTTATTTCCTGTGATCCGCTCTCTAAATCTTTTTTGGTCATAAAATCTTCCCTTATCCATATATCTGACAGGTTGTTGTTTTGTTTTGTTTTGTTTTTTAAGATTTTCTATAGTACCATTCACCACTCAATGCCATTAGGTTTGTTAGTAGACACCCCTGACCTCAGGGATATGAGAAGTGTGTCATAGGAAATACTAGCAAAGAATGTGCCAAGGCGCTACTAGGATCTGCTCCAATCAGCCACAGGTTGGAACATCACTGTCCCTAGTCCATCATATTGATGAGATAAGGAATGGCCACACAGAATGGCTCAGACCACTCCAATGGATTCTAGAGAGTCCAGGGCTTGGGACTCTCCTCCTGGCAGTGCTCACCCTAGCCAGTTTAGCAGAAAATTCCTGCTAGTCAACTCTAATTGGAGAACTAAACAGTTTTTGATGTTTCAAACTCAAAAAACTGCTACCAAGACTAGGAATTTCTACCTCAGTCTCACATATACTCAAAGGAAAAGACAAAAAAAAATGACAGAGATGCCTCTAAGCTAGTAACTGTACTCTCTCTTTTGTGATCAGTCTCCAGTTTTGAAAAGATGGAGAAGAATATATAGTACCTTGGATGAATCTGACTCTGCAGGAGCCTCTCGTCTACTCCTCACTAGAAGTTCCACAGAGAATTTCCAATTCATAAAAAGCAGAGTGGGAGTGGTCTCTCCTTTTATTTATTTTTGTTCATTTTATTTATTTATATATATGTATATATATATATTGTTTTAACACTCAAATCTTCTCCCTTTGTCCTTTACCCATTAAGAAGGAAAGCAATATGATTTCAGCTATTCATATGAAGTCAGGTAAGACATATTTCCATATTAGCAACCTTGAAAAAAAGAAAATAATAAAAAGCAAGAAACAGAGAAAGTGAAAAAATATGTTTCAATATGCACTTGATTCATCACATCCCTCTCTGGAAGTGAATTAGCATTCTTCATCACTCTGCCTTTGAAATTGTCTTGGATTATTGTGTTAATCAGAGTAGGTAAATCACATTTGAACATCATTATTACATTTATATTACTGTGTACAAGGTTAACTTGGCTCTGCTCACTTCATTCTGCATTAATTTGTCTTCCCAGGTTTTTCTGAATCAATCCCCTTCATCATTTCTTACATCACAGTAGTATTCCATCATAATCATATACCACAACTTGTTCAGCAATTTCCTAGTTGAGGGGCATCCCCTTGATTTCTAATATAAATACTTTTATATAGAGAGTTTCTTTTCTCCTTTTCTTTGATCTCTTTTGATACAGACCTAGTAGTGGTATTGCTATGTCAAAAGGTATGCACAGGTTTATGACACTTTGATCATAGTTCCAAATTGTTCTACAAAATGGTTGCTCTGGTTTACAACCTCGTTAACAGTATATTACTTTCTCTATTTTTCTATATTCCTTCCAGTATTTATCATTTTACTTTTCTGTCATGTTATGTGTTAGATGATACCTTAGAGTTGTGTTAATTTGCATTTCTCTAATCAATAATGATTTAAAGCATTATAGAATTAATGGTTTATCTAATTTCTCATTCTAAAATTGGGTTAAGTATTTTGTTTTTTCTTCTGTTAATCTGGATAATTTGTATATTTTAAATATACATCCATTTCATTTAGATTGTCAAGTTGATTGGCATATAATTGGGCAAACTAGTTCTTAAAAATTGTCTTAATTTCCTCTTCATTGGTGGTGATATCATCCCTTCCTTTTTGATTTAATAATTTGGTTTCCTTCTTTCCTTTTTTTTAAATCAAATTAACCAATGATTTATCTATTTTGTTATAATTTTTCCATAAAACCAGCTTCTAGTTTCATTTATTAGTTCACTGATTTTCCTACTTTCAGTCTTATTAATCTCTCATTTGATTTTCAGAATTTCTAATTTGGTGTTTAATTGGGGATTTTCAATTTGTTCTTTTTTTTACTTTTTTTTAATTGTATGCCCAATTCATTGATCTGTTTTTTTTCCTTTATTTTATTCATGTAATAAATTCATTCTGTTGCTTCTGCTCTTGGACTTTTCTCCCCTCCCACTCCAGTGAGAAAGATAATCTACTAGGTAATCTACTTCCCTGCTTCTAGATAAATTCTGAGGCAGTTTTCTAGTTCTTTGGAGTGGTATTTTGGAGGGTTTCAGATGGTTTCCTTCCTTACTCTGTCATCATGGTACTGAAAGGCCTATGCTTCTCTTGAGTCTTCTGTTTGAATGTCAGACTTTCTATTTAGCTCTGAACTTTGCATCATTGGTGCTTAAAGTTCTCTATTTCATTAAAGTTACATTTTGCCCTGAAGAGTTATAATTAATTTTCTTAGATGGGTTATTTTTTGTTATAATCCTAGTTCCTTTGTCTACTAGAATATCATAATCAGAGACCTCTTCTCTTTTATCATGGTAATGCCTAAATCTTGGGTGATCGTATGTTTGATTCAATTATGTTTGAATGGTTTATTTCTGGTTGCTTGAAATATTTTGCTTAACCTAGGATGCCTGAAATTTGGCTATTATATTCCTGGAAGATTTCATTTTGGGAAAATTTTCAGGTGGTGATTGTTGTATTCTTTCAATGTCTGTTTCACCCTCTGACTCTCACATATTGTGGCAGTTTTCCTTTATAATTTCTTGCAATATAATATCTGGGCCCTTTCTTTGATCATGGCTTTCAGGTAGTCCAATAATTCTTATAGTATCTCTCCTCAATATGTTTTCCAGATGACTTTTATTTCTTGTAAGATAATTCACATTTTCTTTATGTTTTCATTCTTTTGACTTTGTTTCATTGTTTCTTGATCTTTCATGGATATATCATTAAGTGTCTCTTAATGTCTCATTTGCTTCCACTCACCCAATTCTAATTTTAGGGAATTATTTTCTTCAGCATAGTTTTATACCTTTTTTCCATTTGGCCAATTCTGTTTTTTAAGGTGTTATTTTCTTTAGCACTGTTTTTTTCTTTTACCAAGCAGTTAGTTTTCATTTCATAATTGTTTGCATTTATTTTATATATTTTCCCAATTTTTCCTCAACTACTCTTATTTCAGTTTTAAAATAAATTTTAGAACTTTCAGGAATTCTTTTTGAGATTATGTCTAATTCACATTTTTTTCCTTTGAGACTTTGCTTGTAGCTATTTGACATCATTGTTTTCTTCTGAGTTTGTGTCTTGATCTTTCCTTTCACCACAGGAGTTTTTGTTTTCTTTTGCTTTTATAATGGGATTCTTTTTTGCTGTTTGCCCATTTTTTCCAGTCTATTTCTTGATTATGGGCTTTATGTTAAAATTGGGCTCTATTCCCACAGTGGGGATAGGGGAAATATACTGTCTGAGGCTTCAGGCTTTTTCACACTGCTACTTTCATAGCTAATTCTGGGGGTCTGAAAGTTTTTACTGCTCTCAAGGTGGTATGTTCTGGGGATAGATGTGGTCAGTGCTCCCTTGAGACTAGAAATGATACTGATTCTCAAGGCTCTTGTTCCTTGTGACCTAAAGAACTCTCCTCCACCCTGGAATTGTGATTTCGAAATGGACATAGGCTGTTGAGTTGCCATTCAGTGCCCTGTCCTGCACCCAGTGCTAAAACATCTCTTGCTGACTAGTTGCCAGATCCCCTTACTGTCTCTGGTTTAAAAGCTTCTGAAGTTGCTGCTGCTGCTATTGCCATCTCTAAGTCTCATAGCTAGTGTTGTCAACATGTGAATTCAGACCATATCCCCACCTCAGTCTCAGACTTCTAATCTCCCAAATTGTATTGGTCTGGAAAAAATTGTCTCACTTTGATCTTTGGTGGGCTTTGCCACTTCAGAAAATCAATTTAAGGTGTTATTTTAAAATTGTTTAAGAGAAATGTTTTGGAGAGCTTGGCTGCTTCCACTGCTCTGCCATTTGGCTCTGGCCCTCTGTCTTTCCTTTGAAATTTATGCATTGTCCTGCACCACCACCAGCTAATCTCAGCAAATGAATTGGTGTATATTATATTTTTCCATATCTACAATTCTAGAAATGTTTCTGGGATCCTGTTAAAGCTCCAGCATTGCCCTTTCCAATATCTCCATCAGAGTATTGTATCAAAGACTCCCAATAAGCCAATGAGTTTAAATATCATTATCAAACCCCAGCACTGAAATTTTACACAAACTCAGAAATTATAGGTATCAAAATTTATCATCTTCAGGGCATGATTTTTTAAAATGCTGATTCACTTTATATTTATCTCTAGTTTATTAATATTCCCAGACACGTGACTCTCTAATCTTCTTGGTCAATGTGAATAGTCCATTGACATGTGCTAGCACTGATGAGAACAATGGCATAACAGAGGACCCTATGGCATCTAGGGCCTTTGGTGATCTAAAATTTGTCTTCCTGTATATTAACCTTACCCTTCCCAAACTTCAACAAAGTCAATCACTTCTAATCTTACTATTGCCAAGTTTGCAATAGGCCTGACTTGAGCCAGTCAATTAGTTCAAGTTGAGGATATGAATGAAATAAAAAAAATAATACACAACCTAACAGTTTACAAAAGGAAGTTTATTTAGCCACAGCATAGAAAAGATATTCAGCAAGTGTGTAGTATTGATTCAGCTGGGCAAACCTTTCACACTGCTATGACCATATTGGAACTCTCATCAGAAAACATATGCCAGGGCTGCCAGAAGAGTTCCTGACTTCTTGTGCTCCGATTTTGATGGTTGGACCACTAGGAAGCTATCTATGTCAAAGATTTGAGCCTTAGTTCTCTGGAAGAATTAAGTCTCAAGGACAGTTTCAATAACCTTTAAGGACAAACTAATAGCCTGTATAGGATAAGATTTTAGGGAAAAACATAGTTTAGCTTACATAGAAAGGACCCTAGTAGATATCACTCCTACCAGACTAATGTTCTCTAAATTGTCAGATCATCTGGCTTCTTCTTGGCCTTCTCCCTAGATGACTACTCTGTGGCATTTTATACTGTTGACCACCTTCTTCTCTGGGATACTCTTTTCTCTCTGCATTTTCTTTAAGTTGCATTCTCCCAGTTTTCTTACTTTTCTGATCATTCTTTTTCAGTGCCCTTTGCTGGATCATACACTAAATGTGAGCATATCTTCACAGATATGGCCTAAGTCTTTTTAAAAATTTTTGTTTGATTCTATACACACTCATTTAGTGACCTCATAAGTCCCCTTAGACCAGTTATTGTCTTTCTACATATGCTTCCCAGATCAATGTATCTTAGTCTCTTGAGTTCTAGGCTGTCATAAACTGCTTATTGAATATTTCAATTAAAATAATACATTGACATATTAAATTCACATGTTCACATATAGAATTTATGTTCTTTCTCCCTAAAGAAACACTTTTTACAGATTTCCCTCTTACTGGTAAGGGCATCACCATATTTCAGCTCACCTCGTTTGGCAAACTTGGTGACACCCTCAGTCTCCACTCTCCCTAGTTTTCAGGTCATGCCATTTCCATCTCCATAACAGATCTCTTAAAATGAAAAAAAAAATCCATATTTAAGTGTTTCTTTTTTTTCAGTTGTCCACACTCCTGGTCAGAACAAAACTCAGAACAAAGTGCTCAGGTTGATCCTATGGACAAGTCAAATCACCAATGAGTTTAAATGGACAAATAACTGACAATAACAAAGATATTGGGAGTAACGGATAAGGGGTCACATTAAGAAGGGTTCCCAGGAAAATAAAATTGTGAAAATGACATGACTTTGTCTTCAAACTAGTAAAGTACTAGCATTACTTCTAGTGAATACTAGAGGTGTGTATAAGTTATGAAGATTTTTAAAGACTGTAATTTAGAGGTAGAGGATTTGGGGTGGAGTAGTCACTGGCTACTTTTTAAAAATACAGTATCTTTTTAAAGCTAACTCTTTTTAGAAGAATTGGACTGGTCACTAATCATTTTCTGTAAATAGGTTTAAAGTGAAGCAAATTATGGTTCACCCAATGACATTTTCAAATCATAATTTTAGATGTAAAAGATGTGTGGACAGTTCTAGACATTACTGGTAGAAATGCCACGGTCTCTATTTCCTCCCTCAGGTAAATTGAAATAACATGATATTCTAAAAATGCTCATCCATCAATTTGAAAGGATGACTCAGTAGGTGTTTTTTTAATCTATTTAAAATCTTTCCAATGTGGTAGGAGCAAGGGACAATAAAACAAACCTGGAAGGAGCGGGGAAACAAAACTCCCAGTCTTTCTAAAGACTATCAAACTCTCATAACTCAAAGTGGGGCTTATTCAGTCTGCCATATGTATTTTATTGTGGAAATTAGAAATCCTTATGTGTGCCATCACTTCAGATATGATTCAAGTGGTTATATTTCTATACAGGTTTTCAAGACAAGCAGAGATCCACTGGAGCACTCTTTATTTTTTTATCTTTTCCTCTCACTATACTTTTGTCCTCACAAGGTGGGCTTCTAACCATAGAGAGCCATGTGCAGGAAAATTTTCCTATCTAGGAGGCATAGGAGAACAGGGTGAAAGCTCTGGGGATGTAGCATACAGCACACAGATCTAAGGAATTAGAAAATAAAAAGACAGTACTAATACATGAACTGTACTAAATAGTACTCACCAGAAAATATCTAGAGCTAATAGGAAAGATGGGAGGGAAACTTTACCTATTTAGTTAACTGACATTATCCAAAAGCAAAAGGCAGAATTCTACATAGATTGAGTTGAGCATGTGGGTAATGGCCAAACTCTAACCCAGGATTGGCAATATCTTAAAAGAATATTCCCAGCAGCTTTGGAAGTTAGCCTTGGAGTAAAAAAGTGTTATTGTTGGAATGGAGCTAAGACTGTGGTAAAACTGGTTTAGGTCATGTATTTGCTGATCCTGAGTCCAGAAAATTGACTTTTACTACATTAGGAAAGAGCAGTTAGGTGGCACAGTGGATAGAGTGCAAGGTTTGGAGTGAAGAAGACTCATCATCCTGAGTTCATAGCTGGCTTCAGATACTTACTAGCTGTGCCACTATAATGGGAATGGGCATTTGAAGATCTTCCCTGCCCCTTAATAGACCTAGAGGGGGAGTTTGAGGACCTCCCCTGCTTTGAAAGTAAATTCTGCCCCCAATAGGCTAAAGGTAGTCACATGGAGCCTGCATTGGGAGGAGTTTGCTGAAGAGAAACAGAGCCCACAGAAATCTGGTTCAGAGCTAGCCAGACATTGGGGGAGACAGAGGACACTCATTAAGGGGAAAGAGAGGTTTGTGAGTAAATATTGATCTCATATTGGTTTGTGGGAAGGCTGAAGGATGCTGTGGCTCTCACTGTTATTATGGCTTCTGAATATTGTTGTATATTCAATGAGGATGTTGGAATTGGCTTACTGGTTTTGGGATTTGGTTTTCTGGTGGCTAAATAAATCCTTCAGTTCTATCCTCTATCTGGGGAGTTTGGCATATTTTGCAATTGAATGTCATGTGATACTTTGAGTCACGGTCTTTACCATGATCATGGGTACTATAAATATTGCATTGGCACTACAGTAACCCTTAATAAGTTACTTAACTCTGCCTCAGTTTTCTCATCTATAAAATGAGCTAGAGAAGACAATGGCAAACCACTATAGTATCTCTGTCAAGAAAACCTTAAATGGGGTCATGAAGAGTTAGACATGATTGAAAACTACTGAAAAACACCACCACACTAAGTAAAAAGAATCAGGAATAAAAGTGGAGGAAAAGGAAAATAATTTGGAAAAAGTGATATAGAGGCAAATAATGCAGGAAGGGAAGAGTAAGGAGGATAAAAACTAAGAGTAAAAACTTTTTAATAATACTATGGATACAATAAGGGAACTCAAGATGATTCTTCTAACATGACCAAATTATAACTTGGAGATATTCAGAAATTAATTCCATTTGTCATGATGTGAACAGTTTGTTTGTTTTTCCAAAGCTTCAACTCAAAATTTTGTCAGGTTCTGTTCTAGAACCACTGTCACCATACCCTCCCTCAGAGATCTCACACATCAATAAGGACTGAATTGTTATTACTTCTATGCCAATAATTCCTAAATCAATATCTCCAGCTTTGATCCCTTTCCCAAGTTTTAATCCTACATCTCTTACTTTCCCTGAATTTTTGGATGCTGTATTACTGTTTTGAGCTAAACATTTTGTATTCTTCCTGACATCCCACCCACAACTCAGTTATGACTTCTTGAGTTCTGTATACAACATTAGTCACTCTGACCAAGGTCTTTGATACCATCAATCCTGAGGGTTTGTGGAAGATTATGGCAAAATGTGGTTGCCTTGAGAAGCCCATCAATACTGTACATCAGTTTTATTATAGCATGCTTGCACAGATTCTGGATAATAGATGATGGTCTAGCACTATCCTAGCCACCAATGGAGTTAAGTAAGGTTGTATGCTTGCTCCCATGCTTTTTAGTATGATGTTTTCAATGATATTGACACCTTTAATGAGGATGAAAACATTATCAAGGTCAGCTACTGAACTGATGATAAATTATTTAACTTGAAAAGAATGAAAGACTAAAGTGAAGGGACAGTTTGGTGTAAACATTTTGTTTACAGATGATTGCACACTCAATGCAGTCTCTAAGGCTGAGATTCAATGAAGTATGAATTGATTCTCTGCCACTTATGCTAATTTTGGCCTCACCATCCACACCAAGAAAACAGACATTCTCCACTAGCCAGCACCTCACCCTCCATAAATGAAACTATCAGAACAAATTGATAAATTTTGAATGCTGTGGATGAGTCCTCTTACTTTCATAGTATACTTTCCAGGCATGTATGCATAGCTAGAGCTAGCTCAGTGTTTGGGAGGCTCCAGAGGGAAATGTGGGAGACAAGAGGTATTAGATTGCTTACCAAACTGAAGGTCTACAGAGCCGTTGTGCTGAATTCATATGCCTGTGAATCTTGGACAGTCTACCAGGGCTATGCTAGGAAACTGAATTACTTCCTATTGAAGTGCCTTGAGAATATTCTGAAGATCACCTGGCAAGATAACATACCAGACTTGGAGATCCTATCTTGAGCTTAATTGACAAGTATTCAAACCCTACTTCAGAGTGTAACTCTAAAGGGCTGGCCACATCATTGGAATGCCAAATGTATGTATGCTTAAAAGACTTTTACAGAGAACTTACACAAGGCAAGTACTCACATGAAGATCAGAAGAAGCAATACAAGGATATGGTCAAGGTTTCTCGAAAGAACTTTGGGGTCAATTGTGAGACATGGGGGACACTGGCACAGTGCCTGTCATGTCATGCCCTCATCAAAGAAGGCATTGTGCTCTATGAGCAAAGTAGAATTGCAGTAGCTCAAAAGCAACATATAATGCACAAATCTAGAGACATCCCACTTCAAAATGTTCATAGGGAGTATTTATGTCAGACCCATAGTAAAACATTCCATGCTCATATTGGTCTGATAGCCACAGCTGGACATACTGTACCTTGACACTGACATAGTGATGCTATTTTGGTCTTCAAGAATGAAGGATAACAAATGAAGGAATATGGTCACCTTTTATCTGGACTATTAAAATAGCCCTCTGGTTGGTCTTGACTCATATCCATCCATTACTCAGTTTCTAAAGAGATATTCCTAAAGCATAGGTCTGACCACATCATCAACCCCTCCCTCCCTTTCAATGTACTCCATTTCTGTTTGGCTTTTAAAGTTTTTCACTAATGGCCTCTTCCTACCTTTCTAGTCTTCTACCATTTCATTACTGTCTACATATTCTAGAATCCATACTCTAGAATGCCATCTTGATGTTCCTTATATGAAAAGCCACTTCCCCAAGTTATAAAATTTAACTGGCTGTTCCCCATAAGCAGAATACTTTCTTCTTTGCCTCTGCCTCCTGACTTCTCTAACTTCCTTCAAGACTCAACTAGAATTCTTGTTTTGTTTTGTTGCTTTTTGAAGGGGAGGAAGGCAGGACAATTGGGGTTAAGTGACTTGCCCAAAGTCACACAACTAGTAAGTGTTGTGTCTAATGTCAGATTTGAACTCAGGTCCTCCTGACTCCAGGACCTGTGTTCTATTCACTGTAATATCTAACCACTCCAAGACTCAGCTCGAAATCTATCTCTTACAAGAAGTCTTTTCTCATCTCCATCCCCAAGCAGAAATCATCTCCACAAGCACATAAATTACTAACACCTTCCCTCTGAGATTTCCTCCCACTTACATTGTGTACACCTTATGTGTAAATAGTTATTTGCATATTATCTCCCCAATTAAAATTCATACTCTTAGAGTGAAAAGATCACGTTTTTTTTTCTTTCTTTGTATCCAAAGGCTAAGCATATAACCTGAAAAAGAGTAAGCCCTTGATAAATTTCTTATTGGCTGACTGAATGACTATAGTCCAGATCATTAGAACCTTCAGTCATTTTAACACCTTTAGTACCATTAACACTGTAAATTCCCTATTATCTGCATTGCTTAGAACTATACCATCATGGCCTTGGATTTCTAGATAGGGATGGAGGGTATTTGTCTTCCCTGCCCCCCAGTGATTACAGCAGCTATAGACACATGGAAGCAATAATATTTACTTGCGTATGTGAGTATGAGACTGGACCTTGAGTTCTTGGCTGCCCTTTTTTATTTGTTTTCCTTTATTAATCCCAGATCACTTAGTAGCATCCCTGAACAATGTTTGGTGACTACTCCATGAGTTCAAAAGTTTCTGTTTTGCTAAGTCAGTGTTGTTTTCCCAGTGGTGTGCATCATGAAATTATACCACTTCTCAAAGAAAAGATGATGGCCACCAGGATTTTACTGACGATAAAAGGAACAATAAAACCCAAAACATCCTCAAGCTAGTCAAATGGTTTGTGAAGATAGGGATGAGATAAAAGGAAAGTGTCCCTTCAGCAATGCCACAAAGTGCCTTTGACTTATCAAAAGGAGATGAGGTTTTATGTTTCAAGTATTTCTCAATGTACATGAATGAGTCTTGTTTTTTAAGTATTTCTTTTGTGATGAGGAAATAAAAGTTGTTATCTACTTTGAACTTTGGGTACCTTTTCTAGAAGGAATCCAGTTCACTTATTTAAGAGTATGCTTTCGATTTGAGACATACTTAAGAATCATTATTGAGATTTTCCTCAGAATTCCACATGGTACAAAAAAAAAGAACAGAGGTTCCTAACCCTTTTGTGTAAAGGACCCTTCTGGCAGTCTTGTGAAGTCTATGAATCTCTTTTAAGAATAAAAATGTTTTTGGAAGAGACAAGATGGCAGAATAAAGGCAGGGACCCATCTGATTACTCATATTCCCCTCCAGACAACTTTAAGATAACACCTCAAAATGAATTCAGAAGTTGCAGAACAAATAAAAAGACAAGGTGAAACAATTTCTAGCCCAAGACAGCTTAGAAAGTCAGCAGGGAAGGTTTATTTCATTGGGCTGAGAGTATGGAGCACAGTACAGCCAGGGGAGTGTCCATATAAGCTAGTAGCAGGATTTTGGGATAACTGAATGAGCAGCAACAGCTTCTGGAAATCTCAGCCAAAAGATAGTAATGGTGTTAGATAACAGATCAGAAGAAGATTGTGGCAGATCCTTTGCTGGCCCTGAGTACAAAATTCTGTTTCATTTCCCATACTTTTTTTCAGGGTTGCTGTATCAGTGTAAGGGGGAGCACTAGAACACTGGAATATGAAGTCTCAGCAGAGCAGGGACCCTGGTCACAGTTCTAGGGGAGAAAAATGTGCCTAAGATTACAAAAATGGAAGAGATATACAAAAATTTGCTGAACAAGAGAACTTGTAAACAAATAGAATAAGAAGGTACAAAAGTTGACTGAAGAAAGTAATTCATTAAAATAAAAGAAAGTGAAAAAAGAACAGGTAAAATATTTCAGTGATGAAAAATAGATTGAAGAGGATAATTTAAGAATTGTTGGATTATTTGAAATCCATGATTAAAGAAAGAATTTAGGCAACATATTTTAAGAAATTATTGCAGAAAATTTCCCTGATATCCTGAAACCAGAGGGTAAAATAGAAATTAAAAAGATCCATTGATCATATCCTAAAAGAGATTCCAAAATGAAAACTTCCAGGAATAGTGTAACCAAATTCCAGAACTCCCACGTCAAAAGGAAATACTTCAAATATCCAGAAAAAAAATAATTAAAATAGCATTGAAACACAGTCAAGATAACATAAGATTTTAGAGTTACTATAATAAAAGATCTAAGTGCAGGATTGGAGGGGGAGGTTGATAGAAGGGAACAATGATTGAGAGAGACAGAAGCAAAACATTTAAGGAGAAATTGTAAAAAAGACAAAGAAGGATTAGTGTGGGGGGAGCAGGATGGAGGGAAATACACATTAGTAATCATAATTATGAATGTGAATGGAATGAACTCACCCATAAAACAGAAGTGGATAGCAGAGTTAATTAAAAAAAAAAGAATCTTGTCATAAGTTGTTTATAACAAACATTTGAAATACACACACACAGAGTAAAGGTAAGGTACTGGAATAAAAACTATTATGCTTTAGCTGAAGCAAAAAAAAAAAAACCACGTGTAACAATCATGAACTCAGACAAAACGAAATCAAATGGACCTAATTAAAAAGATAATCAGGAAAGCTAAATTTTTCTAAAAGGTATTATACACGATGCTATAGCATCTAAATCCTTTTCTTTTTGCTTTTGATATTTTCTTTATTTCCAATTACAAAGAAAAAAGCAATTTTTAACCTTCAGTTTTTATAATGCTGAGTTCCAAAATCTCTCTCAGACTCCTTCCCCCTCTCCTCATTGAGAAGACAAGTAATTTCATAAAGTTTATATATATGCAGTCATAATGTCCACATTTTAAAATAAAAGTTAAAAGAATTACAGGAGGAAATAGACAGTAAAACCATATTAGTGAAGGGACTCAACTTTCCCCCCTAAGAAGTAGAAAAATCTAACCCCCTCAAAAAAAAAAAGAAGTTAAAGAGGTAAATAACATTTTAGAAAAGTTAGATATGATAGACCACTGGAGAAAATTAAATAAGAATAGAATGTAATATGCCTTTTTTTCTTCCTCAGCATCACATACCAACTACATCAAAATTGACCATGTATGAGGGCATAAAAACATAACAATCAAATACAGAAAAACAAAAAGAAATATTAAATGCAAAATTTCAGATCATGAGGTAATAAAAAATTACATTTAATAAAGGGCCATGGAAACATGGATTCAAAATTAATTGGAAACTAAATAATCTAATTCTAAAGAATAAATGTGTTAAAGAATAAATCATTGAAACAATAATTGCATAGAAACAACAATGAGGCAAAATGCTAGCATTTGTGGGAAGCAAGCAAAGAAGTGTTTAAAGGAAATTTTCTATCTCTAAACAGTTACATCAATAAAAAGAGAAAGATGTGATCAATGAATTGGACATACAATTTTTTAAAAAAGCTAGAAAATGAACAAATTTAAATTCCCAGTTAAACACCACAATGGAAATCCTGAAAATCAAAGGAGAGATGAATAAAATTGAAAGCAAGAAAACCATTGAACTAGTAAATAGAATTAGGAACTGCTTTTATGAAAAAAAAAAAGCTATAAAACAGATCATTGGTTAATTAGCTTTAAGGAAAAGAAGAAAATCAAATTTCCAGTATCAAAAATGAAAAAAAAGTGAATGCAAAATCAATCAAGAAGAAATTATAGAAATTATTAGGAATTATTTTGCCAAATTATATGCCATTAAATCTAGCAATCTAAATGAAATGAGTATTTACAAAAATATAAATTGTCATCATTAATAGAAGGGGAAATAAAATATTTACATAACCCTATCTTAGAAACATAAATTTAACAAGTCATCAGTGAACTCCCTAAGAAAAAAACCTCCAGAACCAGATGTACTCATGAGTGAATTCTACCAAATATTTAAAGAACAGTCCATTACAAGCATACATAAACTTTTTCGGAAAAAATTCCTTTCATGGCACAACTATGGTGCTGATACCTAAACTGGCAAGACCTAAAGCAGAGAAAGAAAAATTGTAGACAATTTCCCTAATGAATATTGATGCAAAATTTTTAAATAAAACACTAACAAGGAGATCACAACAATATATTACCAGGATCATATACTTTAACCAGGTCATATTTATACCAAGAATGCAGGGCTGGTTCAATATTAGGAAAACTATCACCATAATTGAACATATCAATAGCAAAACCAACAAAAATCATGTGATTATCTCAATAGATGAAGAAAAAGTTTTTGGCAGGATACAATACTCATTCCTACTTTAAAAAACAACTGAAAAGCATATGAATGAATGAATGAATGAATGAATGAATGAAGATTTCCCTAAAATGTTAAGTAGTATCTAAGGCCATGAGCAGGCAATGTCAATAATAGGGGTAAGCTGGAGGCCTTCCCTATAGGATCAGGGTGAGGCAAGGATGCCCAACATTACCATCATTGTTCAGCAATGTGCTAGAAATGCTACCTGTAGCAAAAAGAAAAGAAAGAGAGATGGAAAGAATTAGAATAGGCAATGTGGAACAAACTGTCATTCTTTGTAGATATGAAGGTATATGCAGAGAATCCTGGAGAATCAACTAAAAAAACAGGTGAAATAATTAACAACTTGAAAAAAGTTCAAGATATAAAATAATCTACATAAGTCATCAGTATTTCTATAAACTACCTACAAATTTCAGCAACATGAAATAGAAAGAGAAATTTCATTTAAAATAACTATAGACAATATAAAAAAAAAACAACTTGAGAGTCTACCTGCCAAAACAAACACACTATATAAACATAATTACAAAACACTTTTCACACAAAGTCATATCTAAATAATATTAAATAAATATTAATTGTTCATGGGTAAGTCAAGTCAATACAATAAAAATGACAATTCTACCTAAATTAATGTAATTGTTCAGTGCCATAATAATCAAACTACCAAAAATTATCTTATAAAGCTAGAAAAAAAATCATCTAGAAGAACAAAAGCTCAAGAATATCAAGGGAATTGATGAAAAAAATGTGAAGAGAGGTAGCTAAGCTATACAAGATCTCAAACTGTATTGTAAAGCTGTAATCATCAAAACAGTCTGGTACTGGCTAAAATAGAGTGGTGGATAAATGGAATAGAGTATGTACACAGTACACAGTAGTAAATGATAATGGTAATTTGGTGTTTGGTTAACCCAAAGATCCAAGTTTGGGGGCCAAGAAAGTCCTATTTAAAAGAAAAAAGCTGTTGGAAGACTGAAAAGCAGTTTGGCAGAAACTAGATATAGACCAACATCTTAATCATAGGCCAGAATAAAATGGGCACATGATTTAGACATAAAGATTGACATCATAGGCAAATTTGGGGAACATGGAATAGTTTACAAGTCATATCTATGGATGGGAGAAAAATTTATGACCAAGCAAGAGATGAAGAGCATTATGGTACATAAAATGGATAATTTTGATTACATTAAATTAAAATGATTTTGCACAACCAAAACCAATGGAGTCAAGACGAGGAAAGCCAGAAAACTGGGGAAAAACAATTTTATATTAAGCTTCTCTGATAAAGGTCTTATTTCTCAAGTATATGGGGAATTGAGTAAAATTCGTAATGATACAGGTCATTCCACAATTCATAAATAGTCAAAGAATATGAAGAGGCAGTTTTAGATGCAGAAATCAAAGCTATTTCTAGTCATATGAAAAAATGCTCTACATCATTGTTGATTGGAGAATTATAAATCAATGCTATTCTTATTGCCTCATATCTATCAGATTGACTAATATGATAGAAAAAGAAAATGATAAAAGTGGGAAAGGATGTGGGAAAATTTGAATACTAATACACTATTGGTGGAGTTTTGAGCTTATCTAAACATTCTGGGGAGCAATTTTGAACTATGATCAAAGAACTATAAAACTGGGTGCCCTTTGATCCAGCAATACCACTACTAGGTCTGTATCTCAGAGATTTCTTTTAAAGAGAAAGGGCTTCTATATACAAAAATATTTATAGCCACTCTGCTTGTGGTGGAAAAGAATTGGAAACTAAGGTGGTGCATGCCCATCAGCTTGGGAGTGCCTGAACAAGCTGTATATGATTGATGAAATACTATAATGCTCTTTTATGAAATGATGAGCAGGATGCTTTCAGAAAAGCCTAGACCAACTTACATAAACTGATGCAAAGTGAGCATAAACAGGAGAACATTGTACATAGTAATAACAATATTGTGTAATGAGCAGTTGTAAATGACTTAGATATTCTCAGTAACACAATGATATAAAATAATTCCTGAAGTATTGATAATGGAAAATGCTATCTACCTCCAGAGAAAAAATGTGATTGAGTATGAATGAATTCAGATCAAAGCATACTTATTTTTAAATTTTTTCTTATGTGTGTGTATTTTCTTTCACAACATGACTAATATAGAAACGATGTTTTGCATGACTGCACATGTTTAAAATATTAAATTGCCTTCTAAAAAAGAGGGAAGGAAAGGAGGGGGAGCAAGAATTTGGAATTCAAAAATTTAAAAATTAATTCAGTTCTTAAAACTTTGCTTGTAATTGGAAAAAAAATACATATTTTTTAAATGCTTTCAAAAACATATTAGGAGCACTGGAACTTTTTTCAGTCATTCCCTTTGCTAGTAATGGGTTTTCCTCACCAAGTAGTCAAATCCTGCCTACCCTTCAAGGCTTAGTTGATGTCCCTCTTACTCCTTGAACCACACTTTTTCCCAAGTTACCCCTAACATTCATTAAATGATTATCTGATGCCTAGTACTAACTACTATAGTATTATGTTTTTTACTATTTAACTCAACAACAATAATTAATTTTCTTCCTCGTCTGTAAAATGGAGATTTTAATTTTCATACTATTCATGTCACAATATTTTGAAGAAATGCCTTTTAAAACTCTTAAGCTTTGGGGGATGGAGTCAAAATGGTGGCAGAGTAGAAACAGGACTTCTGAAAGGCTCTGGCTTCCATCTCCTCCAATTCCTGTAAAAAAAATTACTCTAGATAAACTTGCCAAGTAATAATAATAATATATATATATATTAACATTTGGTTTTAAAACTTTGAATTCCAGATTTTTTCCCTTCCTCCCTTGTCACCCACCCTTAGTGGGAAGATAAGCAATTGAATATCATTCATATATATGTAGGAAAGCAAAACATTTCCATGGTGAAAGATTGACTATATTTCCCTCCATCCTATTCCACTCCCCAACTGGAATTCAAAGTTTTAAAACCAAATGTTAATATATATATATATTATTATTATTACTATTAATTTACATGCAACTGGGAAATAAGATATACAGGCATTGGGGCATAGAGATCCACCATGCCCTACTGGAAAGTCGGGGAGAGTATGGGGGAGAGAGCTATGGGAGAGATATGGGAGATATGAGGGAGATATGAGAGATATGGGAGAGAGCAGATTGGGGGAGGGGATATTCAGTGGGATCACCATTTTGGGTTGTGGGTAGGGGAAAAATGGGGAGAAAATTTGTAACTCAAAATCTTGTGGAAATTAATGATGTAAACTAAAAAAAAATTAAAAGGAGAGAAGAAAAAACTGTGAAGCTCAATCCTGTAGGTTCTTAACCTGTTTGGTGTCATTTATCACTTTTCCATTGAGCAAAAGCAATGAACCTCTTCTTAGAATAATATTTTAATGACATAAGACATATTATTCAACAAAGGAAACCAAATATATTAAAAAAGTTATACAAAATTAAAGTTCAAGTACCCTAGATAAGAATCCCTGCTCTATAGAAATTAGCTATTATAGCAATTATCATTACTATTTTATTTTTGTGTAAATTTTGAAATGACATAAACTCCTTGATCATATCAAGATTTTTATTGCTTGTTCTCCTGACATCTGCAAGCATAATGCTTTAAATGTAACAGATTATTAACAGTCTTCTAATTATTTATTGATCATATATAGCCTTTTAATGCTATGCCAGTAGAGCTCAAACTTTTATAGGTTCTACCAAAATGGACTGGGTATCTACCATCTAAGGACCAGCCTAACTAAATTCAGGGAGGACTCATCATCAAAGAATTAGTCACTCAGAAATGAGTTTAAGCCCCCCCACACACACACACATACACACAAAACTACAACAACTTAGACTGTTTTTTGAAGCTCAGAGTGTTTGCAATCTGAATCAATTTAGTTAGCACCCATAGAAATAAACTCCCAATTAATGACTCCTTAAGCTTTTGAATTACAGCCTCAGTACAATGTACAGTGCCAATATTTTCTTGAAATTTCTCACACTTCTTAAAGAGCTTACTATTGTTCCTATTTTATTAATAATGATGATGATAATCAGTTTAATATAGCATCTAATATTTGTCAAGTATTGTGCTTTTTACAAACATTACCTCATTTGAGCCACACAACAATACTTGGAGAAAGATGCTGTTATCCCCAATTTACATTTTTGGAAACTGAAGCAAACATAAGTTGTGACTCACCTAAGGTCAAACAGCTTGTCATTGTCTGAGGTCAGATGTGAATTCTTGTCTGCCTGACACCAGGCACTAATACACTGAGCCACCTAACTGCCCACGTCACCAATAAATTAATCACCCAGGATTATATATGGTGAGTTGTTGCCCACACAGTGGCAAGGTGTTTCATTTTGTTTTTATGGATATTATTATCAAAATATCGTATAGTTCCTAGATTGAAGAAAATGACTTGCATAACTAAACAAGTATGTTCTTTCCCAGGAATTTTTGTTTTCCAAATTTTAATGTTCTAATTTATATTTTGTTCTTATTACTTTTTGTTCATTTTGAGTTCTCATAATTTTGTGCTGCCGTAATTTCTAGTATGGAGTTAGTCAGAATAGTTTTGCAACAATTAAGTACTGGTCATGCTGAAAACCTTGTCATCTCTTGTCTGTTTCCATGATGCTAAAAGAAGATTCATTAAATCATTTCTTTGAAATCAATATGTTTCTGGGGGATGGGGAACAAAATATTATCAACACTGACCAAAAACCATTATCACATCGTTCAAAGTCTGTGGTTTCTTTCTGAAACATAATCCAAAAAAAGAATATAGTTCAAATATATTGTGTTAGACAGAATTGGAGCCTATAAACTTTCATTGCTGCTTGTGCTGTATTAGTATATACTGTGTCAGAGGATATTAACGCTATGATGCCAATTCAGTGGAAGGAATTTTTTAAGAGGCTTCCTTATACAGGGTGTCTAGGTGGTGCAGTGAATAGAGCACTGGCCCTAGAGTCAGGAGGAGCTAAGTTCAAATCTGGCCTCAGATACTTAACACTTACTAGCCGTGTAACCTTGGGGAAATCGCTTAACCCCAATTCCCCTGCCTTCCTGCCTCATAAAAAGAGGCTTCATTATGCCAAATTCTTTTCACCCCTAAATTTATCTGTTGTGTCTACTAGGGCACTCACACAAGCAAATACCAAATATACTCTTATGGCAGTCTCACACTCAAAATACCTTTCCTCAGCTCTATTGAGAAGTCTAGTGATGTAATCATACTCCCCACCTATAACATATTTTCTACTCTCATGCCAGCATATACACAGAGCACATCCTAGTAGAAACTGGCAAATCCGTGTCTCTCCTAGGCCGGATTGTTAAACCAATATATATATACATATATATATGTATGTATGTATGTATGTATATATTTGTGTGTATATATATATCAGCTATTAATCTACTTCCTTATACATAGAAATGAGAAACTTATTCCAAGAAATAACAAGAATCCTTTTTTTTTGAAGCATCATTTGCTTGTTGTTCTTCATCCTTAATTTTCAAAGACCAGTGACATTATGGGGTGATATGTTGACTTGCAAATGAATTTAATTTCAGTAAGATACCTATCAGACCAGCAAACTTTACCAAAAAAAGAGAAAAAGGAAAAAAAGAATCCAATATTCAATATATACAGATACATAGGTAATTTTCACATACATACATGTGCAAACTCAGAATCAGGAAGACTCATCTTCCTGAATTCCATCAACTGGGTGAAGTCCACCCCTCAAAATGCAGAGGAGTTCAAACTGAGTTGAAAGCAGAAAAGTTTTATTAGGAGGAAAATCAGACACTAATTCTGAGACCCCCAGTACAAGGCACAGAGGATCCCAAAGCCCAGGAGAGGCAGGGGAGATGTATGCTTGAAAACTACAAGAAAGGTTCAGGGAAGGGCTGAGCAAAAGAAAGGACAATCTTTTCCCAGAAACAGGTGAACATAGAAGCAGGATGTTTTGTAGGAATAGTTGACTGTAGTTTGTTTGGGCCAATTTGAGGGGGCACAGCTCAGCGAGGTCAGTCAGAGAACACCAGCAAAGGCACCTGGGAGTGAAGAAGACTGGCTCACTGCAAGGCTCGTGAATGACTCCCTTAAGCAAACAGGCTTACTCTGTGTCCAGTGCATCTGACTGGTAAGGTAACTCACAGAAAACAGGCATATTCATTTCAGAAGTACTTCCATGGTTCAAATCTGGTCTCAAACATTTACTAGCTATATTACCCTGGACAAGGCACTTAATTCTGTTTGCCTCAGTTTTGTCATCTGTAAAATGAGCTGGAGAAGGAAATTTCAAAAGCTTCAAAAAAAAGACGAGAGAAATCTGACCAGTGGTGGGGAATGTCTCATCTCTTTTCCTTTCTCAGTTACATGGCTTCTGACATAAGAACTGAACATACTCACTGCCTTCACATAAGCATTTGATTTTAATATCAGGTGATAAAAGATAAAAACAACAGTTTGTTTCACATTCTTTATGGAGATACAGCTGGCACTAAAGGCTTTTAGGCATTCTCTCAAATAATCAACTTTTCAGTTCTAGATAGTTTATTTTATTTTTGTTTATATTTGTGGCTCTTTTTAAAAAATGAAAAATAAAGCCTGACAGTCCATTTTTCCTCCTCCAAACAAAAGAAAGGGGGAAAAAACTCTTCCATCTAGCTTCTAGTCATGTTCTGTAATATTCTCTGCTCGATTGAATCCAAGCAATCAATTTCAATTTAAATCCCTGGTGGCATTATTCCATTCATTCCCACTGTTTTCCTCACTTCTTCCTGTGGTTGAATGATCCTGTCATTTGTACAAATGCAAAAATAAATACAGAGTAAACAAAAGACTCAAGAAAATACAGTTCAGCATAAAATTATGGAATCTTGTCATAAAACACAAATTAAAGGTGATTCATCTTAGTTTGGCCCTCCTGGAAATTTGTTTTTTTTTTTTATAATTGGAAATATCAACATTGTCCTTGTTTTAACAGACAACATCTCACTATGAAACCCTGAGTTAAATTATGGGGGGGTAACTGTCTTTTTGATTAAAATACCAAACCAAATTTCCAACTAAGATAATACTTTAGGAGACATATGAACTAAGTAATTTTCATTAACTTTCTCCTCTGCATTGCTCAATATCAAAGAGGAGAAGGGAGAGAGGGAAGGAAGGAAGGAAGGAAGGAAGGAAGGAAGGAAGGAAGGAA
>NW_027185764.1:55020542-55077359 GCF_028583685.1 Petaurus breviceps papuanus | reverse complement strand
CCACCCCAAAATAGCAAGCCCCCAATCCATTCTCCCCTATATCCTCCCCCATCGCTTTCCTAACTTTCTAGCATGGCAAGACAGACCTGTATATCCCAGTGCCTGTACATCTTATTTCCCAGTTGCATGTAAAAAACAAATTTTTTAAAAATGTTTGTTTTTAAAATTTTGAGTTCCAGATTTTTCCCCTTCCTCCCTCCTCACTGCCCCCACTGGGAAGACAAGCCATTCAATATAGGTTGGACATGTGCAGTTACCCAAATCATTTCCATAGTTGTCATATTGTGAAAGACCACTATATTTCCCTCTATCCTATCCTGCCCCCCTCTTATTCCATCTTCTCTTTTGACCCTATCCCTTTTCAAAATTGATTGCTTCTAACTACCCTCTCCCCTAATCAGCCCTCCCTTCTATCCTCCCCCTCTTATACCCTACCCCCTGTTTTCTTGTAGGGTAAGATACCCAATTGAGTGTGTATGTTATTCCCTCCTTAAGCCAAATCCAATGAGAATAAGGTTGTTCCATTCCTTTTCACCTTCCTGTTCTTCCTCTCCATTGTAACAGTTTTCTCTTGCCTCTTTTATATAAGATAATTTACCCTTATCTACCTCCTCCTTTCTCCTCCCAATAAATTCCTCTCTCACCTCTTAATATTATTTTTTGATATCATCCCTTCATATTAAACTCATCCTGTGCCCTTTATGTATACATGAACATGCATATGACCACACTCACATATATATTTATATACACATATACCCTCCTATACATACATATATATGTATGTATGTGTGTGTGTGTATATATACAAACATATATTCCCTTCAACTATCCTCATACAAACATATATTCCCTTCAATTATCCTTTATCCATTCTGTAGGAATGAAAATAGTTCAACTTTAATAAGTTCCTTATTATTTCTTCTTCCTGTTTACCTTCTCATGCTTCTCTTGCTACTTATATTTGAAAGTTAAACTTTCTTTTCAGCTCTGGTTTTTTCATCAAAAATGCTTGAAAATCCTGTATTTCATTGAATAGCCATATTTTCCCTGTAGCATTATACTCAGTTTTTCTGGGTAGGTTATTCTTGGTTTTAGTCCTAGCTTCTTTGACCTCCAGAATATCATATTCCAAGCCCTGCAATCCCTTAATATAGAAGCTGCTAGGTCTTGTGTTATCCTGATTGTGTTTCTACAATACTCAAATTCTTTCTTCCTGACTGATTGCAGTATCTTCTCCTTGATTTGGGAACTCTGGAATTTGGAGTTTTCTTTTTAGTATCTTTTTCAAGAGGCAAACAATTAATTCTTTCAATTTCTATTTTGCACTCTGGTTCTAGAATATCAGGGCAATTTTGCTTGATAATTTATTGAAAGATGGTGTCTAGACTCTTTTTTTGATTGTGGCTTTCAGGTAGTCCAATAATTTTTAATTATCTCTCCTGGATCTATTTTCCAGCTCAGTGGTTTTTCCAATGAGCTATTTCACATTGCCTTCTTATTTTTTTTCATTTGTGTGGATCTATTTTATAGTATCTTGTTTTCTCATAAAGTCATTAGCTTTCAATTGCTCCAATCTAATTTTGAAGGAGTTATTCTCTTCAGTGAGTTTTTGAAATTCCTTTTCCATCTGCTAAATTTGGCTTTTTGAGACATTCTTCTCTTCACTGGTTTTTTGAGCCTCTTTTGCCATTTGAGTTAGACTATTTTTGAATGTGTTATTTTCTTCAGTGTATTTTTGGGTCTCCTTTAGCAGGCTAGGCTGTTGACTCTCTTTTCATGATTTTCTTGCATCAATCTCCTTTCTCTTCCCATTTTTTTCCTCCACTTCCCTTACTTGATTTTCACACCCTTCTTGAGCTCCTCCATGGTCTGTAACATATTCAAATTTTTTTTGATGCTTTTGATACAGGAGTAATCACTTCACTGTCTTCCTCCCACTCCATGCCTTGATCCTTTTTATCTCTAAAAAAAAAGATTCTATGGTTTTATTACGTTTCCTGAGCTTGCTCATCTTGCCAGTCAATTACTTGACTTTTGAGCTCTTTGCCACAGTAAAACTCTGCTTCCAGAATGGAGAGAGCTTTATCCCAAATTGCTGGGGTTTTCATAGTTGCTGGAGTTATTAGTTAGGCACCCTCTCTACAGACACCGCAAGCTCTGGCTCACTGGTCACACACCCCAGGATCACCACCCAAGACTGCGATCTAGATTCAAGCAGGTTAAAGCAAGAATGATTACTCCCTGAATGGTCGCTTGGTTCCCCTGCAATCTGCAAGCCAGGAACTCCTGGGATAGCCAAGAAAAGGTGGCTGGACAGCCACTGTGCCTCTTCTCACCCCAGGGGCTGGGGCAGGACTATGCTCTTGGTCCCTCCTTTCCCACAAAATTCCACACTGACCTTTTACTTTCTTTTTGGCATTTATGATTTGATAATTCTGGAAACCACCACAAATGCTGGTGATTCTCTCTCCTGAAGTCTGCTCTAGGCCCACCACTTGTCAGGGCCAGCCTGGGGATGGGGACCACATGGTTCACATGGGACTATGCTCAGCTCCCAGACTGGTATGATAGGTACTTCCTGATAGCCTACTGGGCTTCCTTCAGCGGGAGCTTTGTTTCTCTTTGTCTCTTTGTGGGTTCTGTAGCTATAAAATTTGTTTAGAGTCATTTTTTACATGTATTGTAAGTGATTGGAGGGGAGCCCTCACCAAGTCCGTGCTTCTAGTGCACCATCTTGTCTCTGCCTGCTTGAAATATATATTAGCAGGTAAATGTAAACATTCAATAAAATTGGAGTAAATTCAAAACACATGCTATTGGAGAAATATTTTAAATGGACCCAAAATAAACACTCTTCCTTCCCTGGAGTGTCTCTGAGGTCAGCACTACCTATGATTTCAAGTTAGATAATTTTCTAGTTACATATAGCTAGGTTTAAACAGTATTAACAAATTTTGGTTTAGTTGCATCAGTCATGTTCAATTCTTTGTGACCCCATTTGGGGTGTTCTTGGCAAAGATTTTGGAACAGTTTTCCATTTACTTGTCCAGCTCATTTTATAAATGAGGTAATTTTTGTTCAGATGAAGTGACTAACATACAGCTAGTAAATGCCTGAGGCCATATTTGAACTGAGGAAGATGAGTCCTC
This sequence comes from Petaurus breviceps papuanus, assembly GCF_028583685.1. Taxonomy (NCBI): domain Eukaryota; kingdom Metazoa; phylum Chordata; class Mammalia; order Diprotodontia; family Petauridae; genus Petaurus; species Petaurus breviceps. Next base: position 55,074,207 of record NW_027185764.1, on the reverse strand, counting down.
CTGACCCTGGGATTGGCACTCTATCCACTGTGCCACCTAGCTGCCCTCAATTAAATATTATTTTTTAAAAGTATCTTTACCACACTCCAAAATTGAGAACCTGAATGACTAAAATTAAGCAAATACTCTCAACAGATATGGGAACATATGGTAGATCAGTGGTTTGTTGGTGAAAACCATTGGGCTTCATTATAGATGTGCTAAGTTTAAATTGTCTATGGTTCATTCAGGTAGGTATATCTTCCATGCAATTGATAATTCAGAAAAGTAGTTCAGCAAAGCGATTAGGGCCAGACACACAGATTTGAGAGTAATCTATGTAAAAATGACAACTGAACTCACAGGACATAATGATGTCACCAAGTAAAAACATATAAAAAGAGAATGAAAGTGAACATAGGATAGATTCTTAAAAGATATACTGAGAAAATAGGAAAGGTGAATAACAAGTCAGATTGTGTTGAAGGTCATAGCTCTATCTCTATATTGTTATCTATATCAATATCAGTATCTGTATCTATATCTGTGTCTGTTTGGTCCTGGAGTTCATCATTATAGGGAATTCCTAGTGTGACAATTTTACCAATGCAGATTTCTTCTCTTTATCTTTTCTAGGTCACTAACACTTTCCCACTGGTATATTTCTGAGGTATGGCTTCATCTCAGGCCTTTCTGATTCCAGATACAACTCTCTATCCATTATGTTACACCATTTCCTATATGAGAGTGTGACAGAATAGTTTATCACAGAACTCAGGAGAGAAGAAAAATAAGGAAGAGGATGAAGAAAAAAAAGAAAGAACAAGAAGAAATATTAACAAGCTGGCAAAAAAGTTTATAAGAAGATTGGATTGGCTTAAATAAAGATATTAAATTTTTTTAAGTTTTTAACTTTTATTAGGAAATAAGCTTCTATGTCCAATATAAATATCCCTTGCTTTTATATACAATCTTCTCAGAGAATATGCTATAGGAAGAACTCTACTTCAAAAGAGGCACATTCTAAGATTATTATATAAAAGATATAAACCTTTGAAAAGATTGCCTCATTGAGTTCTGTTCCAAACCAGTCTAACTCAGTTCAGTCCCATGATTCAGGCTCAGGACTGGAAGAGAATAAGACACTTATTGGATCATAAAATATTTAACATAGAAATTTGCTTAACCATAAAAAGGACTAATAGGAATAGAGCATTGATTTAGGTCCTCAATGCTAGTTCAATCTTAAATGTCCATTCCTTCTCCTTTAGAGAGAAACCAGCCCATTCTATATCAGTCAGAAGCTGCTCCTATTGCAAAGGCATTCTCAAAATCATCAAAATTCATCAAAATCATCTGCAGTCATTATTGAACTAAAATTCCTCAAGGAATATATGAATTTGACCTTGGAAACTTAGATTTTTGTTTTTGGAGAAAGACCTCTGCTGCTTTCTCAGGGCACTGTTTTATATGACATTTTGAATGTGCAAGTGATTTAAAATACTTAAGTTAAAATGTTTTAATTTAAATTAAAAAGGGTTCAAAGATTTGACTGGTGAAATAGTAGAATCAGAAAGATAATAGAATGACTGAGTAGTTGTTTACAACATAACTTCTTCAACCTTATATCAGAAGAAGAAAATGTATATCAAATTGATATTAATTTTATCCAAATTGATAAAATAAAAAAACAAAAATACTACATGAAAAAATTTATCAAATAGTATCTGGGGTGAAATACTTAAATCACCACAGGCTCATGTTTCATGGCCCCTCCCTCCTTCATATGTAGCAATGATTCAGTATGAGAACCCCCTCCAAAAAAAAAGGAAAAGGAAAAAAAGAACTCTGAAAATGTGGAAAACCTTGATTCTACTCAGGCACACAAAGGAAATGGAGTTCAAGTCAAGTGAGAAATGGTAGAAGTTGTAGCAGCAAAAAACCAGCAAGAGAGAAAAGAACTTCCATTCACAAGCTAAAAGAGAACTAGAAACCTACCTGTGCTGAGTACTCTCCCTTAGAGTTTAGTCTAGAAAGAGATTCAACTGGATCTACCATTTTCTGCCAAATCTGAAGGACCCCAAATTCACATAGGTAGTCCTTTTCATGCCTTTAAATGACCAAAAAGCCACAGCACAAGTCTTGCACCTCTGGGGCAATCGAGTCTTGGGCCATCTTTGTTGTCTTTCAGCAGGGGGAAACAAAATTAAATCCATGTTGCAGAGTTGTGGGATGGACTTAGATGACTTTTATCATGATAAAAGTATTGTATGGTCAAGTAGAGACTTTTGTTTTGTTTTTGTTTGTTTTTCTTAGTTGAATCTCTATCTAGAAAAGTGACCAGGAAGGATCCTTTTATTAAGGAGAGATTAATGGTAAGAGGAAGTGAGGTAATTATTGAACAGTGAGAAAAAAGATAAATGGCAGAAGTAAGAGAGCTTGATAGTCAGTTGGTTTTTTGAAGAGAGGAGTTTTGAAATAAATTATTTTGAAGACCAGGAGTAACCCAGGGAGGAATCAAAGGATTTCCATATAGCTATGTGGGCCCACCTAGGATTAAATAGCATAAATTTGTATTGAATTCATCTGGCACTGTTGTATGTATTTCTCTAGCAGCATTTACCAGCACATTAAAAGCAGAGGACAAAGTGAAAATAGAAAGCACTGGCTGCCTGCTGAAAGAAATCCCCAATTGAAAATTCTAAGGAAAGCTGTAGCCAAAATTCAGAGTTTCCCAACTACAGAAAAAAATATTGTAAGCTGTTAAAGAAAAAAGGAAAAGAGTTCAATACCAAGTAGCTCTCAGTGACATCATAATTATTTTCATCTGTGACTCTAAAGGAGTTGAGAGATTAGAAAGTGATATTTTTTTAAAAAGACAAAAGGCTTACAACCAGAAGTAATCTTTCTGGAAAAAATAATGACACATGAAAAAATGGATTTTTAATGAAATAGAGGGCTTCCCAGCATTCCTAATGACAAGGTCAGAACTCGATGGCAACTTTGAAATGTATATACAGGAGACAAGAGAAAGATAAAGACATTAGACAAACTGGAAAAGACCATATGATGATTGATTATTTACTTTTTAATAGAAACAGAAGCAAATGTCCTCTCAGGCCTTTGTTATCTATAAGAGTCATGGAAAAGGTTAAAAAAGAAATGTGGAAGGTCTAGGGAGGGTTATCTTCATTTTTGTGGTCTTAGGAGAAGAAATATATGAGAAGGAAAGTTAAATATTCTGAAGAACAAAGGAAAAAGAAATGGGGCAAACTTACTATCTCACATATTAGAGATGAATAAAATTAAGAGCATACAAACTGAAAGAAGAAGAGGAAGGAACAGTCATCTATGCAATCCCACTTGCATCAGAACTGACAAAGGAAGGTTAAACACACACACACACAAACACACACAGAATTTTCTCTGGGTTTTTGGGACAACACTCTCTCCACCTGACTGCTTCTTCTTAGCCTCCTTTTCTGAATCTTCATCCAGAACATGCCCTCTGTAGGTTTCCAGCAAATTTCAATCCTGGGCCTTCTCTTCTCCATCTATACTACTACACTTAGTGATGAAAATACTTCCCATTAATTATCATTTCTATGCTGACCGTTCTCAAATCTACCTAGCCTTCCCTAAGTTCTCTTCTAACATCTAGTCTTGTATCTCCAACTGTCTTTCAGATGTCTTAAACTGGATGTCCAGTAGACATCTAAACTCAGTGTGTCTGAAAGAAAAGGCATTATCTTTTCCCCTCAACCCTCCAAACATCTTTCTTTCCCTATTATTGTTGAATACAACACTCTTTCCCTAGTCCCTCCTCACTCTGTCATCCCACATCCGATCTATTGTCAAGGTCTGTTGATTTAACCTTTGCAATATCTTTCAAATTCACTACCTTTTCTCCTCTGACTGCCATCATCACCTCAAGCCTGAATTGATGCATAGCCTTCTGGTGGGTTTTCATGGCTCAAATTTCTCCCCATTAAAATCCATCCATCATTCAGCCACCAAAGTGATTTTCCTGAAGTTCAGTTATGACCATGACACCCCCCCCTTTTCAATAAAATCCAGAGGATCCCTATTTTCTCCAGGCTCAATTACAAAACCCTCTATTTGCAATTCAAACCTAAATGCCTGAAATCAATGGGGAGTTGGGGGGTGGAGGTTCATGACCTAATTCCCTCCTCCCAATCCATTTTTCTTTTTCTTTCTTTTTTATTTTTGCCTTTTGGAGGGCAATTGGGGGTAAGTAACTTGCCCAAAGTTACACGGCTAGTTATTTTGTTTGTTTTTCATTGTTGTGTGTGTGTGTGTGTGTGTGTGTGTGTGTGTGTGTGCGCGCGTGCGCGTGTGGGTGTTAAGTGTCTGAGGCCAGAACCAAACTCTGGTCCTCCTGACTCCAGGGCTGGCACTTTACCCACTGTACCACCTAGCTGCCCCCCAATCCATTTTTCTTACATCTTACTAACTATCCTATATTATTTGATCCAGTGACAATGGCTTCCTTGCTGTTCCATGAACAAGATACTCTATCTCTCAGTTGCAGGCATTTTCTCTGGCTATCCCCTATGCCATCAATGTTCTTCCTCCTCATTTCCACCCACTAGCTTCTTTCATGTCTCAAGTAAAACCTCCTCTTCTACAACAAACCCCTCCCAACTCTTCTCAATTCTAGTGTCTTCCCTGTCACTTATTTCCTATTTATATATAGCTTGTATATGTTCATATGCTTCTTCTCTCCCATTAGGTTGTTAACTCTTGAGTTCAGGGACTATATTTTGCCTCTTTTTGCATCCCCAATATTTAGCGCAGTTCATGCCACATAGTAGGCTCTTAGTAAATGTTTATTGACTGACAAACTTAAAAACACAGTTTAATGGACAAATACATTATACTTAGTAGAGAATTAGGTCAGGAAAGGGAAATGGAAGATTGGGTTAAAGGGAAAAGGCAGAATACGTAAGGGAGTGGTCACAAGCAAAACAAACTACAACATGATAAGATAAAGTATTAATAAGGTATTAAAATGAAAGGCAGAAAAGGAGTAAAATTATGTGATTGGGGGGAGGTCAGAGGAAGAGAAGATGGGCCAAAGAATAAAAATAGAACTCTTCTATCAGAGAACACTTATATTAATGAAATTTCAATTTTTGTACCTCTTTGGTATGTGTTAGAGAGAGAGAGAGCAAAAGGAGAGGAATATGAGAAGACAACGTTTGGAGGGAAATAATTCTCAATAACCACTGTGAATATGAATTTTGTGAACTCTTCTGTAAAAGAGACTATCAAAATGTATTAGAGAGCAAAATCTAATAATATGTTAATTACAAGAAACTCACTAGAAAATTGAAATATTCTTCAGAGCTACAGTAAAATTTGTTCTAATTTTGTTTAACTATAAAAAAAAAGACCGGGTGCTAAAAATATCAAAAAATAAAAATTGGCACAATTAAAAAGAGGTCGGAAATTACATTATATTTTAAATTTCCATAGTTAAGAAACTAGAATTGATGATGATGATTATACATACGTGTGCATATATGCATATAACATATACATATATGTATATGTGTATCAAATCCATGGATTCTACATGCTCAAAGGGAAAGCTCATCAAACAATGGGGAGAAATTTACAGACAAGCCATAACAATGAGAGATCTTAACATACCCCTAGCCAAATCTAACCAAACAAATGAACAAGAAAGAAGTTAAGGTCCTAAATAGAAATTTAGAGAAGTTAGATATGATAGATGTGTGATGCTTATTAAATAGAAATATGAAGGACTATAAACTACTTTTCATCGGTGCATGGCATCTTTTAAAAAAACAACCTTGTCATGGGATATAAAATAACCCAAACAAGTGCAGAAAAGCAGAAATATTGAACACAGTAGTATTCATCACAATCATATACCACAACTTGTTCAGCCATTCCCCCATTGATAGGCATTCATGCAATCTCCAGTTCTTTGCCACCAGAAAGAGAGTTACTATAATATTTTAGAACATACAGGCTATTTTCCTTTTTCCATAATCATCTTTGGAAATAGACTTAACAGTGGTATCATTGGGTCAAATGGTATAGGCACTTTAAGAACACTTTGGGCATAATTACTGATCAGGCTCCAAAATGATTGGATTAGTTCACAGTTCCACCAACAGTGAATTAGCATCCCAATTTTTCTATATCCCCTCCAACATTTTTCACTTTCCCTTTCAATCATTTTAGCCAGTTTGATATTTCAAGATTGTTTAAATTTACATTTCTCTAAACAATAATGATTTAGAGCATTTTTCATATGACTATAAATTGTTTTGACGTTTTTCTCAGAAAACTGCCTGTTCATATCCTTTGACCATTTATAAATTAGGAAATGATTTACAAACATTATTATAGATTTATCAAATTTCTTTATATAATTCAGATGTTTAAAAAACTCTATAATTTTTTTCCTGATTTTCTTCTTTCCTCCTAGTCTTGGTTATATTTTTCTTATTTGTACAAACCCTTTTTAATTTAATGTATCAAAATAATCTATGCTTTAGTCTCTTTGCTTTACTCTCTCTTGTTTATTCACAAATTGTTTACTAATCCATGTCTGATAAGTAATATGTTCTCTGTCCTTCAAATTTTCTTGTAATATATCTCTTTATATCTAGGTCATGTATCCATTTGACCGCATCTTGGTAAATGGTATAAGATATTGGCCTTTGCCCAATTTCTATCATACTGTTCTCCCATTTTCCCAACAGGCTTTTTTAACAAAATAATGAATTCTTATCCCAAAGTCTTCAGTTTTTACCTTTGTCAAATGTAAATTGCATATCTACTCTGTTCCATTGATCTACCTTTCTATTTCTTAACCACTATCAGATAGTTTTAATAATTATTTCCTTATAATATAGTTTAAGATCTGGTATTGTGAAACTATTTTTTTTACATTTCTCCTTAGTTCCTTTGACATTCTTGTCTTTTTTTCCTTCTAAATGAATTTTGTTATTTTTTTCTAATTCAGTAAAAAAAAAAAGGTAATGTAATTGAGATGGCAATGCACTTATAAATTGGGTAAAATTATCATTTTAAGTAATAATATATTGCAAATAAATAATAAAGGCCTATTAATTGATTGACTAATTGTAAGGGGGTAGAAGTAGGAGATGTGCCAGTCAGCCAGTTCAAGGACTGGTTTCTGTTAAGATTCTCCCTTAATAGGAAAAAATGCATTATATTTAATACAGCCTACATATACAAAATAAAATTTATTCATATACATATATGTATGTATATATGTACATATATCCACATACACACATTTTATATATGTGTGTGTGATATTTTTTTTTCTACACTGTAACTCCCATATCTTTCCAGGGTAATTCTACTGAATTTTTTAGCTAAAACTTAGTATCCTCTCTGTGCATTTTTGTTATACACAGGTACTGTCTTTATACATGTATTTTTCTATTAACTGTGAGCATTGCTATTATATATTTTTGATGATCCAAAATTTATTTTTTCAGTACTAATAATATGCTTGAATGGATTTGATTTTGACCAACAACAATTTCACTGCTGATTTTGGCTCAGTTTCACCTTATGATTATGACAATACATTCCTCTTAACTCCATTGAATATCTGTTTAAGATAATATGCAGATGCTTGTTTTGTATGACCACACATATGTATAATCATTTTAGTTATGCTCATCTTCTCATTTGGTGGGATAAGGGCAGTGAAAGTATTTGGAACTGAAAAAAATTTTTAAATCTCTGTGCTTTGAAAAAATAGAGTATTATTGGTTAAAAGAAATAAAATTTAATTGAAAATAAAAATAAGGAAACATGAAACTAAGTCATATATCAGTAAAACTCTTCCAATCAAAGGCATGAGTCAAATGCTTAAATCACATGACAATTAGATTGTCATAAATTAAAAGATGATCATTTAGCTAGCTATAACTTTTGAAGGACATAGCTTATTAATCTGAGTAAATACTAATGTTAGAGTATATTAGCCACCAAAAATGCCACACTTGTGAAATACCAATTATATTTTTTTCTCAAAAGAATGTCATTAACAGAGTTACTGTGGTATAAACTAGGCAGCTTCATAGTATGGTAGGCATTGGGGCTAAGAAAACTGAATATAGAAATAGGCTCTACAGTCCTATAACCCTCCACACTGTTGCCACGGTCTCCTATTTTCTCTGACCTATCTCTTAGAGGGATCAGTTAGCATCATAATTAGTGACTATGCTGATGTCAAAATAAGCAATAGACACCTATCCCAGATTTTTTTTATAGATATTTTAGCTACCCATTAAAAAAAGTATATGGGATGGAGGCTGGCCAACTATGTACATAAGCACTGATAACATTCTTATGGAATACTACTCTATCAGTACCACTAATACAAATAATAATAAACAAGAATTTACATAGCACTATAAGATTATAAAGTACTTTACATTTGTTATCTGATGTGAAATTTGCAACATCCTTGGATCTTAGAAAACAGCTAGTCCATTGGGGGCCACTTAACCATACATAAGGATTCCTGGAAGCTGCATAGGAAGCTAGAAAACCACATAGCAACATTATTTGTGTTTTGTTCCATTTTTATTTACTTTGTTATATATTTCCCAATTGCATTTTAATCTGGTTTTGGTCACATTTGGGAGTATTCTAAGTCATATTTCACCTGTGAGTGGTATAATTGATACATCTGGTTTAATTCAATTCCTTCATTTTAAAGATGAGGGAACAGGGGCAGCCAGGTGGCTCAGTGAGTAAGAGCACTGGCCCCAGAGTTGGGATTACCTGGGGATCGAATCCGGGCTCTGATACTTAGCACCACACCCAGAAATAACTGGCCGTGTAAACTTGAGCAAGTTACTTAACCCCAATTGCATATAAAAAAAAAAAATAAAGATGAGGGAACAGATCATTAAAAATGCAGTGATTTATTCAAGGTAAAGCATATGTAAATAATAGAGCCAGCACTTAAACAAATGTTCTTGGAGTTCTTTCCCCAAACCATGCTGTTATAATGGTAATACTATGTACAAGAGAGAAAAGTGCCCTTCTTTCTCTACTCCTTACTAAGAATTTTTAGGATGTTTAATGTGTCCTTGTAAAGCATAATAACTATGAATTTTATATTTTCACATTTTAGGTAGATGGCCTTACTGGGAAGAACCACTTTGTGTAGGAATAGTTCAAGATTGCAATGGAGGTAAGATAATGCTTCTTAATTAGCTTCAAAAGCCCACTCTACCTGATGTGCCTAGTTGACAGTTGAAAGGCACAGTTTTTCTGTGGTACACTAATAATCACTGAAGTCAATCAAGGTGGAAAGTGGAGTATAAACACTGTAAATATCTCCCACATCCCAGGAAATATTTGGGGCATGGCAGCTGGGAAATGGCATCAGTTCTTTGAGAATTCATTTAGTTACTTAATATGGTAGGTGTGGCAGAGGAGTAGGGATTGTGTATTCCAGGAACTCAACTTTTGTGAAGTTGAAAACATCTTTCTGCTTTATATACAAATTACACTGTCAAAAGAAGCCCAAACCATTCAGAAACATATGATATGGACTGTGCTTTGCTACTAGAAAAGTAGATCAAGATGATATAGTGAAGAATTATCATGCAGGGGTTTCGGCAGAAAAACATCAATTATAGACCAAAGAAAGTCCTCTAGTTCATTTCTTACCCAGAGCAACATCACCGTAGATTCATAGAGCCCATATCAGGTCAAAAATTTAGTCTTCTACTCCTTCCCATGCTGGATTTGAACAAAACATTAGACTCCTGGGAGATTTCACTCAGTATAAATCATGCTTATCTGGGTTTGATCTAGCAGGCTGGGGATAAAGGCCATGGAGAGATTACAATAAGAGCTTTGTAATCATCCCACAGTTATAGCTTTTCAGTTTTCTTTTTAATGAAGACAAGTAGGACTCTGTGAGGAGATAACAATAATTACTTACATGCGTCTCATGATTTAGCTTTATGAAATGTTTTCTCCCCCACAACACCCTTGAAAGGTAGTACAATTATTTTCATCCTTATTTTACAGTCTCAGAAAGGTTAAGTAGTTTGTCCAAAGCTGCATAGCTAGAAAGGTAAAAGCATGGATTTTATCCTAGGTCTCCTGATTCTTTCCAGATGCTATGGGATAATACCATGTTTCCCCGATAATAAGACACTGTCTTATTATTTTTTTTTTGGACAGAAAAACACCAGAGGGCTCATTTTCAGGAGAGGGCTTATTTTAATGAACATTGACAGCAATTTTAATAAACAGGTAAATGTGAACAAAAAAATGTACCTTTATTCAATAAGCAAATCACTGGGGAAGAACAGGATGACGCGCTCACTGCTGCAGCTCTGATTGGATGCAGCTCAGAGCGCGGCGTGCGTTTCATCGGGGGCGGGGGGAGGACGGTGCATACAGAGGGTACCATAATGTAGCCTGTAGCACAGGGGATCACCTTCACTACAGTAGCAATCTCAATAGGGCTTATTTTCAGGGGAGGCCTTATTTTAGAGGAATCTTACACAGTAAGGGGAGGGCTTATTTTCAGGATAGGTCTTATTATCGGGGAAACATGGGTAACAGATTAGAACTGTGAAGTACCTTAAAAACACTGTGTTAATATGCATTACATCTGGAAAGTACAATCTAATTCAATTGTTTTATATATAAGAAAACTGTGCCCAAAGAAGATATTTGCCCAACATTATTGCTAGTTAATGATAAAATAGTTATTAGGAGACATGTGTTTTCTACCTCAAAAAAATTTATTTCTTTTTAAAATTATTATTTATTTATTTTAACATTCTTTTTAAAAAAATTTTGAGCTCCAAATTCTCTCCCTCCATTAAAAAGACAATCAATATGATACTAATTATATATTTGAAGTTATACAAAACACTTTTCTGTATTAGCCATGTTGCAAAAAAGTTTTTTTTCCTTTAATAAGCATAAAAAAGTTTTAAAAGTTTGCTTCAATCTGCACTTAGATTCATATTTTCTCTCTCTGGAAGTGGATGGCTTTCTTTTTTTTGCTTTTTGGAGGGCAATTGGGGTTAAGTGATTTGCCCAAGGTCACACAGCTATTTTTTTGTGTTAAGTGTCTGAGGCTGCATCCATACCCAGGTCCTCCTGACTCCAGGCCAATGCTCTATTCACTGTGCCACCTAGCCGCCCCCTGGATGGCATTTTTTCATGTTTCCTTTAAAGTTCTGGTGGGCCATTGTATTGATTAAAATTACTGGATCTTTCACATTTGATTATTTTTAAAATATTGCTGTTGCCATGTACAATATTCTTCTGGTTCGGCTCACTTCACTTTGCATCAGTCCATGCTGCCCTGTTTTTTTTTTTCTGAAAGCAGTCTGCTTGTCATTTCTTATACAACGAAAGCATTCCATCACAATCATATTGGTTGTTTGGTTGGTTGTTGTCCTTTGTTCTCAAAGAGGACGAAAATGAAATCACTATGTTCAAGTTAAGGTACAGTGTAGCTGACTGTGGCTGGTCAGACCAACACAAGCTCAGAAGACTCTACCACAGGTCAGGCACAAACAGTCTACATGAACATTGGGAGCGGAGATGTATCTAAATTTGCACATCTCATGTTTCTTTTGAGCTATTGCAATTCTGCTCTGCTCATAGAGGACAGTCAGACATTTGATGCACAGTCCTGGATGGTACTTTGCCAGTGTATCTCATGTCATGCAATTGATTTCAAAGTTCTTCAGAGGCATCCTGAGAGTGTCTAATATCCATGTGAGCACTTGCCTTGTGAGAGTTCTCCATAAAAGTCTTTTAAGCAAATAAACATTTGTCATTTGAACGACATGACCGCCCCATCAGAGTTGTGTTCTCTGCATTAGAGTTGGAATGCTTGACAGTGTAACTCAAGAAAGGATCTCACTCTCTGGTACCTTATCTTTCCAGATGATCTTTAGAATCTTCCTAAGACAATTCAATTAGAAGTAATTCCAATTGCTAGTGCCATACTAGCATGGCACTAGTATGCTGTTCAGGATTCACAGACATAACAATGAGGTCAGCCAAAAGTATCTGTAGATATCCAGTTTGGTACACAATCTAATAGCTCTTCTCTTCCACATTTCCTTTCAGAGCCTTCCAAACACTGAACTAGCTCTGGCAATATATGCAATAGTCTCATCATCTATGTGTACATCCTTGGCAAGTCTAGCAAGCTAAGTAGACTTATCCAGAGTATTCAAAATTCTCCATTTGCAGAAACCGATGGTTCCACAAATGGATGGTAGGGGGCTGACTGGTGGAGAACCTGTTTTCTTGGTGCTAATTGTTAGGCCAAAATTAGCACAAGCAGCAGAACATTGATCCATATGTTGTTGCATTTCACTGTCAGAGATGGAACTAGGTGCACAAGCACCTGTAAACAAAAAATCATGCACCAACTTTCAATCTACTTTAGTCTTGGCTTGCTGTCCTTTCAAGTTTAATGATTTACCATGAGTTTGGTACCTGACTTCATACCATTTTCATCCTCATTGATCACAATCATATACCACAACTTGTTCAGTCATTCCCCTATTGATGGGCATCCTTTCAATTTCCAATTCTTTGCCACCATAAAAAAAGCCACTATAAATATTTTTGTACATATAGGCCTTTTTCCTTTTTGATTTGATGTGTTTGGTTTACAGACTTAGTAGTTGTTTAGGTGGGTCAAAGTGGAGGCACAGTTTGCTAGCACTTTGGGTATAACTTCAAATTTTTCTTCATAATAGTTGAACCAGTTCACAACTCGACCAACAGTATATTAGTGTCCCATTTTTTTTTTTGCTACAGCCCCTCCAGCAGTTATCATTTTCCTTTTCTGTCATATTAGTAAGTAACTTAATAGGTACAAATTTGGAATATTTTTTCATATGATTGTTGATAGTTTTGATTTCTTCTTTTGAAAACTTCCTGTTCATGTTCTTTGACCAGTTTTCAACTGGAGTAGAAATGGTTCTTATTTTTATAAATTTGGCTCAGTTCCATACATATTTGGGAAATGAGGCCTTTATCAGAGAAATTTTCTGTAAACATTTTTTTCCTTGGGATCTTTCTTTCTAATTTTAGCTTCATGTTTTGGTTTGTGCAAAAATTTTGTAATTTCATATAATCAAATTTATCCATTTTATTTCCCATGATCCCCTCTACATATCTTATTTGGTCATAAACTCTTTATCTATACATCTGATAGGTGATTTTTTTTTCCATTTCCCCCTAACTCGCTTATGATATTGTCCTTTTTTGTCTAAATCATGTTCTCATTTTGACTATTTCTTGGTATATGGTATGAGAAGTTGCTCTATGTCTATTTTCTACAAAACTGTTTTCCAGCTTCCTAGTAATCTTTGTTAAATGGTCATTTCTTGCTTTCAAAGCTTGAATCTTTAGATTTATGAAATGCCAGGTCACTATTGACTATTATCACCCTAATGAGGATAAAGATCTTAGCAGCTACAATTATCATTTGCCAATATAGTAATATAAACAGTTTTAGTTCATTGAGTCCTTTCCAATTTCTCTTTCATGTTTAGCATGTTATGCTTCTCATAAATGTTATATTTGAAAGTCAGATTTTCTATTCAGCTCTGGTCTTTTCATCAGAAATGTTTGAAAGTCCTCTATTTCAATAAATTTTCATTTCTCCCACCCTCTACCCCTAAAAGATCTCACTAAGTTTTTCTGGGTAGGTCATTCTTGGTTGTAATCATAGCTCCTTTGCTGTCTTGAAACTCATATTCCAAGACCTCCACTTTTTTTATATAGCTGCCAAATCTTCTATGATCCTGACTGTGGCTCCACGGTATTGAATTAATTTTTTTTCTTACTACTTTAAGAATATTCTTTTTGATCTGGGAACTCTGGAATTTGGATATAATATTCCTGGGAATTTTCATTTTTAATTCTCTTTCAGGAGAAAATTGATGGATTTTGTAGTGCACAGTGGTTTGGCCCTTCATCAGAGCAGGAGTATTCCCAGAATTTAGTTACTCAGAGCAAGAAGGCATTGTCAATGGCATGGCAGAGAGGACAGAGATGGAATCAGCAGTGAATTCAGTGGAGGAAACATTGACTGTTCCCTCCATAAGACAGGATGCCCAGTACAAAGTAGGTAACTCATAAATCCACTTGTGGGAAAGCTCCACTCAAGTAGCTGGCCACAAAGGCTGACAAGAAAAGCACCCACTCAGGGGGTGGGGGGGGAGGTCAAGAAGCCTCACTGTTACGTCTGGTACTGTGGCCCTTCCTGAGATTCGCTGTTACCAGAAATCAACAGGGCTTTTGATCAGGAAACTTCCTTCCCAGTGATTGGTGAGGGGGATTGCTCAGGATTTCAAAACAGACTTGAGGTTCCACAATGCAGCTATAGGTGCACTTCAGGAGGCTAGTGAAGCACATTTTGTGGGTCTCTTTGAAGATACTAACCTGTGTGCCATCCATGCCAAGGGAATTACTATCATGCCCAAAGACTAAATCCAATTGACTCCCAGGATACAGGGAGAAAGCGCTTAATTGAAGGTAGTTTTATGGTGTTTTGTAGTAAATTCTGTAAAATACTTTGGTTTTAATTTGTAACCCTTTTGTAAGAAATTATTTGTAATATGTTGCATTTTTACTTACATCATTCCATCTTTCACTCAGGATGAATGCAAAAATGAACTGTTCACAGACCTCAGTGATGTGAGTGAGCATTGTTGCTCAGGAGTGACAGGTTGCTAATATGCAGAAAGGATGGGTTATATTTCTTGCTTCTCATGATGCACATTTCTCTATGTTAATGACTTGTTGGCTAGCTTAAATTGTAAGGTACTAGAATTGATATAAATGTGTACAGGATCCTTTTGCAATAAAACTGGTTATGACTTGATCCAAGTGTTTAACAACTGGGGCTGTTAACTCTGAGCAAACATCACTGTAATAGAATGTGGGCTTTTCAGAGGGTAATAACATATGATTCTTAACCACAGTATAACTTAACAGTTTCCTAAAAAAAGAAAAAGAAAAAACTATAAACCTTGGAAGCTATAGAATACACTATGTGCATTTATAATAGCTATTTTATATATTGTATTGTAGATGTTTTTAAATTAAACATTTTACATTAAAAAAATTGGTGGATTTTTTTCCAGTTTCTATTTTATTGTCTGGTTTTAGGATATCAGGGCAATTTAACTTAATAATTTCTTCAAAATATGTTATCTAGGCTATCTCTTTATGATGACTTTTAGGTAATCAAATAATTCTTAAATTATCTCTCTTCCATCCATTTTCCAGGTCAATTGTTTTTTTGCTATTAGATATTTCGTATTTTCTTCTATTTTTTTTACTTTGTTTTGTTGTTTCTTGCTGTCTCATGAAGTCATTAACTTCCACTTGCCCAATTCTAATTTTTAAGGAAATATTTTCTTTAGTAAGCTTTTGTACCTCTTTTTTTTTTCCATTTTGCCAATTCTGCTTTTTGAGTTATTTTCAACAGTGAAGTTTTATATCACTTTTTCTATTTTGCCAATTCAGTTTTTTAAGATATTTTCTTCAGAATTTTATGCTTTGTTTATCAAACTGTTAATTATTTTTATAGTTTTCTTTCACCAATCTCATTTATTTTCCATATTTTTCCCCTCTACCAGAGTTATTTGATTTTAAAGTCATTTTTGAGCTCTTCCAGGAATTTTTATAGGGTTTGGCTCCAATACACATTTTTATTTGAGGCTTTGCCTGTACCTACTTTGACATAGTTGTTTTCTTCTGAATTTGTCCCTTGACCTTCCCTATAACCATAGTAATTTTATGGTTAGCTTCTTTTGTTGTTGTTGTTTGTTCATCTTTCTAGTCTATTTCTTGACTTTGAATTTTATGTTAATGCTGAGCTAGCTCTGTTCCCAAGGTGGGAGTGAGGGTGGGAACTGTCCCAAGCTTGAGTCTTTTTTACACTGCTATTTTCAGAGCTAATTCCAAGGATTTGTAGGTTTTTGCTGCTTCCAAGGTGGTTTGATCTTGGGAGAGATGTGGTCACTACTCTCCTGATCTGTATTTTTGTCTTTACGCCATGAAGGGCCTTTGATCACTTGCCACAAGTAATACTGGTCCTTACAAGCCCTGTTCACTTGTGCGCAAAGTAATGGGACCTTAGCTTCCATGGAAAAGAACACATCCTTAAATATTAAGCAGCCCTGGTAAGGCCTGTGACCATCTATTCCCTACTGACAGCGGCCTCTATAGAATCACACAGTCCTAGAAATGCTAGTCATATTTGACAGTCAGTTTCTGAAAGTTCCGCATTATTAACAGGTTTATTCCAAGAATCACTGGGAAAAAGGGGTATCACATATTTCCTTAGTTTCCTTAGATTTAAGATAATTACTTTAAATATGTTTAGAGTCTTAAGCATCATCAGGAGCAAAAAGAGGTAGCTGTTAGGAGCTTTATTTATCATGTTGTTAGACTTGGACCTGTTGAGTATGCATGGATATTTTATTAGGTTCAGAGATCACCCTCTGAATTCATATAGGCTTGAAGTCATGTAGCAAAACCTCACACAACACAGAATTTATTGCACAGCTATATGGGCAACTAAATGGCACAATAGATAGTGCTATTCTGCACTTGGAGTCAGAAAGTCTTGAATTCAAATTCAAGTTCAGTCAGTTAATAGTTGTGACACCAGGCTTAACTTCACTTAGATTGAATTTCCTATCCTACAAAATGGGAGTAATGATAGCATCTACCTAACAGAGTTGTTATAAGAAACAAGTGAGATAATAATATCTTTTGAGTGTTTTGCAAGTTTTAAAGCCCTATATAAATAATTATTGTTGCTGTTATTATTGTTGTAATTGTTTTCACCAGCATTGACAGAGATCTTTCTGCTACAGATGTTCTTGAAAAGCAGCACAACTACTCTCAATGTATTTCAATTCCTTCCCAAGTCTCTATAGGTCTTCCCTAACTGCAGTACTTAACAATCTTGTTTTTCAAATTGTGTGCTTTCTCTATAATCTCATCTTTGTTGTCTACTTGGCTCACATGTATACATATTAGTAATTAAGCAATTTAATGTAGATCTCTACAAAACTGTAAAGCTACATTCATAAAGATACCCATTGATTGAAAAAAATAGACCCTTGCAAATCCAACATTATTCAAATCAAGGCAAACAATGAAACCAGGCTAATAGGTCTATAATTATGAATCTAGTCAGCTTTTTTGAAATATTTTTAAACTTCTGCAATCAGGTATGAATGATAAAAAATGCTTTCCTTGTTGCAATAATTAAATCTTTGATGAATATTTTTCTATGTTATGATTTAGTTTAACTGTTAGTGTAATCTGCTAACTAGAATATTCACATCCAAAAATATCATATACATGGAGCTTTAAATTAAACTTACTGAGAAGGATGGTATGAGACAAGAGATTGTGTAGCTCTGAGGAGTTATGCTAATCATGTTCTTTGGGGATTTGCTTCAATTATATCCCGGTTAATGATCTTTTCCCTTCCAAAATTTTGCCATGAATCACCTTGATGAGCCAAATACTGAAAAATTGCCCTACTATGCTAAATTGAAATTTTTAAAGCAATTTGACCAAAGTTAATTAAATATACAACAACTTTGGGCAGCTTCACTGTTGTGACCTTGGGCAAGTCACTTAACTCCAATTGCCCTACCTTCTCTCCTCCAAAAAAAAATAAAGGTGCAAAAACAAACAAACAAACAAACAAAAAAAGAAAGTGATTCCCAGATCTATTCAATGTGTCCCAAAAATCTTCATTGTTATTCAGTCATTTCTGACTTAAAGTGACCCCGTGGACAGTCCATGTTGTATTCTTGGAAAAAATACTGGAATGGTTTGTCATTTTCTTCTCCAACATGTCTTCATTTTGCAGATGAAGAACTGAAGCAAATAGGTGGTTAAGTGGCATGCCCAGGGTAATACAGCTAGTGTCTGAGCCTAGATTTGAACTCAGACCTTCCTGAATTGACTATCCTCTATGCGTTGTACCACCTAGCTGCCCCAAAGTCTTAGTGCAATATTATTCTTTAATACCTTATTAAGGCTTAAAATAAGCTAATTATTTAATTGAGTTTATTACTTTTCAGACCAATATCGCCATCCCTAGTCTCTCTGCTGCACTCTATCTGCCTCTTGGATATCTCAAAGTGGATGTTCCTTAGGTATCTCAGCATGTCCAAAACAGAAATCATCATCTGTCCTCTCTGCACCACCCCCCCTCCAGAAAAAAAAAAAGGAAAAAAAAAACTCTTTCCAACTTTTCATCTTTCCTTTCAAGTACACTGGTCAATTAACAAAGAATTTCTTAAGTGCTTCCTATGTTAGAAGCACATAACATAATCTTCCTAGTCACCCTGGTTTATAACATTAGTGGCATCTTCAACTCCTCCTTCTCACTCACTCCACATATACAATACACTTACATATATACGATACACTTATATGTAATACATCTTGTCAATTTTATTTCCACATCTTACTTGTACTTTGCTTTCTCTCCATCCAGATAACCACAACCTTAGTGCAGGCCCTCATCACCCAATCTATTTCAATAGCCTTCTAACTGGCCTCCCCATCTGATATATTTTCTCATGCTTGATTTCTGAAACTTGATTCAGATGCTAAAGTGCTTTTTCTAAAGTGTAGATATGACCGTGTCAGCTTTCTGCTCCAGTGAATCCATTTTACCTCCAAAATCAACTATAAACTCTTTGTCATTTAAAGTTCTTCATAACCTAGCTCCTTCTTGCAGTTAGTCTTCTTACACTTTGCCCTCTGTGACACATTTTATGTTTCAAAAACACTAACTTTCTTACAATTCCTTGCACATAGCACTCCATCTCCCATCTCCATGGCTTAGAAGTTGCTGTCCAACATGCTTACAATGTTCTGTCTCCTCATCTCTACCTTTCATTTTCCCTGAAATCCTTCAGGATTCAGTTTAAATTCCACTAACTCCAGCAAGTCTTTCTTCCCTGATAATAAGGCCTTATTTTCCCTTCTCTCATATGTGTGTATGTATGTATATACCCACAGAAGTATATACACATACATATATCATTTATTTCATGATGTATGTGTGTATATACACACACATATAGATATAGTGTACCTACCTAATTATTTACTTGTCTTTCCTTTTAGAATGTAACCAGTTTCTGATTTAATGACAGTTCAAATAATGTGAAGTCTAATTGAGAAAATTATAAAATAATTCCAGTACACATTTAATGAGAGCCAATGTTAAAAAAACTCAAGCAAGTCAGGATTTTAAGACACTCCTATACATCTATATTTATCTTGTCATTTGTGGGTGTCATGTGCTGTTGTATACCATATTATCAGCACTGGGATTATTTTTAAGAGCCATTAACACAATAGAATAAAGGAAAAATACTTCAGATGGAAACACTCCCAGCACACAAAAAAGAAAATGTTGTTTAATATTAGGAAAAAAATTAATGGAACCGAGTGGCATGAACATGATTATAATTCTAACTCTAAAATGGGATTACCTGTTGGAATGTCTGAGTCTATGGTACAGAATATTATAAAAACTTGCAGATAAAATAAGATGGAAAGGCAAAGTTACAACAGATTGGGGTGTGTGTGTGTGTGTGTGTCTTGAAAACTACTACAAGTGACAGAAGTATTACAATGAGGGAAATGGAGTGTCGTTTATCTCTATGGATTGAAGATTGCAATAAAAACCATTCTTCTTAGCAAAGAAGCCATTCAGACAAAAGCAGCATGTTTACTTAAGATAGTGAAAGAAAATGCAAAACCTAAATATAGTGAAGAAACCTTGATTGCAAGCATTAGTTGGTTCAATCACATTAAAAATCAAGTTCAATTTTCATAATGTTAAAATTACCAGAGAAATTGTCAGTGCAGAGAAAGATATAATAATATAACATATATAAGCTAAACAGTTTAGTAATCCGATGTTTTGAAGAAAATCATACAAAAATGGTGATACACTAACCAGCAAAATTTTAATGTTAAAAAAAAACAGATTTATTCTAGAAAAAGGATAGCTTCTAGTACTTACATTTCTAAAAAAAGAAAAAAAGTCAATCTAGATTTAAAGTGTTTAAGGATAACTTAACTCTTTTATTAGAAGGTAGTATACAATAGAACTTTAAATTAGAACCAGAGTTTTTTAATTGGGCTCAAAATGCCTGAACTTTGAAAAGCTATACTTGATTGCTTCCAGTTCTTTGACAGTTAAATAATAAAACATGACTGACTAAAGTTGTTTTCAAAGGCTGGTTGTCAAGTTATTTAGCCTAGCTGTTGAAAAATATTGAAAGGACAGCAATATTGTGTTGAAAGCATTACCGATTTTAGATAATGCTTCAGGTCATTGTACATTTAGTTCACTGTGTGAGAATGTGAGCTTGCAAATTTTCCAAGACCTGAATAAAACTCTGTTCTTGCCAGTGAATGTATGAAAATCTAAGAAATAATTAAAAGAAGAGAGACAGTTCAGTCTATGCTACTAAAATATATTAATGACTTTTTTTTATCATATTATCAATGTAGGCTTAACTTTAGGTGTGATATTTAGTAGGATCTTTTTATTTTAATTTTCTTTTTTACAAATTTGCTTTCTACAATTATTACTTTGTAATAAATTTGAATCAAAAATATGTTTTCTTAATATTTGTTGTTACATCACATTAATAAAAACAAAAACTTTTTTCTAAAAATTTTATCACATATTTTAATTGGTTGATAATGCCTTAATTGCCATAAAATTATAATTTCAAATAATACTACTTTGAATAATATGACCACTTCATGGAATTCATTATTTGAACTAATAAGGGTATTGGAATGCAATGAGATGAAGTGAATAGTAGAATGAAGATGTCCTGGGTTCAAATTACATCTCTGATACTTCTTTGCTTTATGACTCTTAGAAAATCACTTCACCTCCCTGTGTACCAGTTTCCTCATCTGTAAAATGAGGAGATTTGGGTCAATGCCCTTGTATTAGCAAGCACCCCAGCGTCCCCAAGGTGGCTGCCAACACAGGTTCTTAGATCTGCTTTGTTAAAGGAAAGCAACTCAAAATGGGTTAACAAGCTTACTTTAATTAGTCAAATATGTATCATTTACCTAGTTCAGGGGAAAAAGGTCAGCACCCTGAACTTCAGAGTATACAGACAGAATTATCAAGACAGAAAAACAGATCAAGTAGACAGGTTTTCAAACTGTCCTACCATTATATCCATACCAAATCAACATCTGGGTTTTTCAAAGCCGGGGGGGCTCTCAACAACAGCTTCCCATAGTCTCATTTGATCAAATCATAGAACACTTCTCAAAATGAGCCCCAAAGCAAAGCCTCATATCAGGCATTATATAGCTTCTCCTGAGTCAGAGAATGTAACCACCCTCTTGACCCACTGCCCAATCACACAGCATCAAGGTGTGGGCATTCCTGAAAACCAAGCCTCCTGCCACAGGCTCCATGTGACCACATTCAGGTTTTTAGGAGGCAGAGTATATTTTCAAATCAAGGAAGGTTCTCAAGAGTCTCTTAATTCTATCAAAGGGTCTAGGGGCAGGGAATATCTTTAAATTTGCATTTCCATTACAGCCCTTTAAGGTAACTTCTACTTTAAATCTATAAACTTGTGACTCCTGACTCCTCTTCCTACTATTATGTTCTATATTTCTTTGGGTTCCTGAAAATTCTAGTAAACTGAAGTGTTAAATATTGAGGGATTAAAAAAAATCAGTCAATGTACTGGGTTAGAATGATCTATTAGACTAACTGTCTTCTCACATCATGTAGGACTGGGATACAGAGTCACTGAATTTTGATGGCAAAAATATTTTTGCCAGATGCAAACTTCAGTTACTGTTGAATTGATGATACCCTCAATATAAAGTTTGGGAAGTTACAAAGAGTGAGAAAGAAGAAGAGTGGGGGAAAAGTTAAATTCTGTTCTAGATATGTAGAGTTTGAGATGCCTAATATACATCTCAGGGAATATACTGGGCAGGCTAATAGAAAGCTAGAGTTCAAAGAAGAGAAAAGAGCTATACTCACAGACGTAAGAATCATCTGCATAGAGGTGATAATTGAACCTAGAAGAGTGACTATATTGCACAGAAATATTGAAAAGAAATAAGAGGGCAAAGGAAAGAGCTTTGGACTGTACCCCCACATAGGGAGAAGGATAGGGATAATGATGTGATAAAGAATACAGAGGAGAAATGGTCAGACAAAAAGGAGTAGTTTCACAAAAGCCTATGGAAGAAAGAACATAAAAGATGGGGGGGGGGGGAAAGGAGGAATGTGATCAACAGTGTTAAAGTCCACCCAGCACTTAAGAAAATTGAAGAATTCAATAAAAACATGGGATTTAGCACTTAAGACATTGTTAGGAAACTTAGTGAGATTAATTTCAACTAGGCTGTAGGATTCAAAGCTAGATTGTAAAAGGGATGAGTCTTGACTAGTTAATAAGGAAGCAGGCTAATATGACAAGGATCATACACTGTGACCAATTGGGATTTATACCAGGAATGCAGGGCTGATTCAATATAAGGAAAATTATCAGCATAATTGACCATATCAATAACAAAATGACCAGAAATTGTATAATTATTTCTATTTTTCCAATTTAATTATTTATTTTTAGTTTTCAACATTCATTTCCACAAGATTTTGAGTTACAAATTTGCTCCCCATTTTTCCCCTACCCACCACCCCAAGATAGCAAGCCTACTGAATACCCTTCCCCCAATATGTTCTCTCTTAAATCCTCCCCCCATCCCCCCCTAACTTTCTAGTAGGGCAAGATGGATTTCTGTACCCTGGTGCTTGTACATCTTATTTCCCAGCTGTATGTAAAAAACAATTTTTTTAACATTTGTTTTTAAAACTTTGATTTCCAGATTCTTTCTCTTCTTCCCTCCTCACCCACACCCACTGGGAGGATATGCAATTCAATATAGGTTGTACATGTAGAGTTAAGTCAAATATTTCCATAATAGTTATATTGTAAATGACTAACTATATTTCCCTCCATCCTATCCTGCCTCCCACTTATTCTATTTTATACTTTGACTCTATCCCTTTTCAAAAGTGTTTGCTTCTAACTACCCTCTCCCCCAATCTACCTTCACTTCTACCATCCCCCCTCTTATTCCCTATCCCTCTATTTTCCTGGAGGGTAAGATACCCAACTGAGTGTGTATGCTATTCCCTCCTTAGGCCAAATTCAATGAGAATCAGGTTGTGCCATTCCTTTTCACCTTCCTGCTCTTTCCCTCCATTGTAATAGTTTTCTTTTTCCTTCTTTCTTTTCTTTCTTTCTTTCTTTCTTTCTTTCTTTCTTTCTTTCTTTCTTTCTTTCTTATCTTTCTTTTGCTTTTCAGAAGGAAGAAAGTAGGGCAATTTGGGTTAAGTGACTTGGCCAAGATCATACTGCTAGTAAGAGTTATGTGTCTGAGACCGGTAACAGTTCTTTTGCATCTTTTATATGAGATAATTTACCCTATTATTTTTCTCCCTTTCTCTTCCTAATATATTCTTCTCTCACCTCTTAATTTTATTTTTTAGATATCATTCCTTCATATTCAACTGATCCTGTACCCTCTGTCTATATATACATGTACACAAATATACATACACTCACACATATATTTACATACACATACACCCTCCTATACATATATATGTATGTATACATATATAAATATTCCCTTCAACTATCTTCATACTGAGAAAAGTCTCATGAGTTACAATTATCATTTTTTCATGTAGGAATGTAAATAGTTAAACTTTAATAAGTTCCTTATGATTTCTTTTTCCATTTTACCTTCTCGTTCCTCTGTTGTTTTTAGTATTTGAAAATCAAATTTTCTGTTCACCTCTGTTTTTTTTCAGCAAGAATGGTTGAAAGTCCTCTATTTCATCGAATTACCACATGCTCCCCTGAAGCGTTATACTCAATTTTGCTGGGTAGGTGATTCTTGGTATTAATCCTAGCTCCTTTTACCTCCAGAATATCATAGTCCAAGCCCTTTGACCCCTTAATGTAGAATCTTGTGTCATCCTGATTATGTTTCCACAATAATCAAATTGTTTCTTCCTGACTGCTTGTAATATTTTCTTTTTGACCTGGGAACTCTGGAATTTGGCTATAATATTCCTAAGAGTTTTCCTTTGGGAATCTTTTGCAAGAGGTGATTGGTGAATTCTTTCATTTTCTATCTTGCCTTCTGGTTCTAGAATATCAAGGCAATTTTCCTTGAGAATTTCTTGAAGACTAATTTCTAGACTCTTTTTTTCATCATGGCTTTCAGGTAATCCAATAATTTTTAAATTATCTCTCCTGGATCTATTTTCCAATTCAGTAGTTTTTCCAATGAGTTATTCCATATTGCCTTCTATTTTTTTCATTTGTTTGGATCTGTTTTATACTATCTTGATTTCTCATAAAGTCCTTAGTTTCCATTTACTCCAATCTAATTTTGGAGGAATTATACTCTTTAGTGAGTTTTTGAAATTCCTTTTCCATCTGGCCAATTTTACTTTTTAAGGCATTCTTCTTTCATTGGCTTTTTGGGTCTCTTTTGCCATTTAAATTAGTCTATTTTTTAAGGTATTATTTTCTTCAGTCAGTCTGTTGACTCACTTTTCATGATTTTCTTGCATCATTCTCATTTCTTTTCTCAATTTTTCCTCCATTTCTCTTACATGATTTTCAAAATCCTTCTTGAGCTCCTCCATGGCCTGTGAGCAGTTCATATTTTTCTTGGAAGCTTTTTATGCAGAAGTTTTGACTTTGTTGTCTTCTTATGGTTCTGTGTTCTGATCCTTTTTGTCCCCCAAAAAAGATTCTATTGTCTGATTGTGCTTCCTCTGTTTTTTAATCTTGCCAGTCAAGAGACTTTTGAGCTCTTTGCCATGGTAGAACTCTGCTTCCAGAGTGGAGAGAGCTGTGTCCTAAATTGCTGGGGTTTTCACAGTTGTTGTCAGAGTTTTTGTCAAATTTTGAGGAGGGTGCCCTTTCTACAGCCACCACAAGCTCTAGCATACTAGCATTGCTTACCCCAGGACTACCACCCAAGACTACAACCTAGATCCAAGCAGTTCAAAGCAAGAATGATCATCCTCTGAATGGTCACTTGGAAGTGCTACAATCTGCAGGCCAAGAGCTCCAAAGGCAGCCACATGTAAGCAGCTCCAGCCATAATTCCACTGCCACCTCTCACCATGGGGGTAGGGGCCAGACCATGCTCTTCTCTCACCCAGTGCCAACAGAGTATCCTACTGACCTTTTACTTTCTCTTTGTCATTTATGGGTTGAGAAATCTGCAAACCACTACAGCTGCTGGTGATTCACTCTCCTGAAGTCTGCTCCAGCTGGTCTGGGCCAAAAGTCTGGTGGCTCAAGCAGAGCAGTGCTCAACTCCCAACCTGGTGCAATAGACCCTTCCTGTCACCCTGCCAGGCTGCCTTCAGTGGGAGATTTGTTTCTCTCTGTCACTTTGTGGGTTCTGAAGCTCTAAAATTTGTTTAGAGTCTTTTTTTTACAGTTATTGGAGGTGATTGGAACGGGAGCTCAAGCAAGTTCCTGTTTTCACTCTGCCATCTTGGCTCCACCCCTCTGATTATTTCAAGAGGTTCAGAAAAAGCTTTTGATTAAATACAGTGCTCATTCTTATTATAAAGACTAGTAAGCACAGGAATGAATGGAGCTTGCCTAAAATAATGAGCAATATCTATCTAAAACCAGCAGCAAGCAATATATGTAATGGGGTAAGCTTCCCAGTATGATCAGTGTTGATGCAAGGATGCCCATTAATACCACTATTTCTCAACATTGTACTAGAAATGCTAGCATGGCAAAAAGAAAAGAAAAAGAACTTGAATGAATTAGAATAGGAATGAGAAAATAAAACTATCACTCTTTGAAGATGATATGATAGTATATTTGGAGAACCCTGGAGAAGCAACTAAAAAACTAGTAAAGATAATTAACAATTTTGGGAAAGTTACAGGCTATAAAATAATTTGATATAAACCATTAGCAATTCTATATATTGCCCACAATGTCCAGCAACAAGAGATAGAAAGAAAAAAAATATTTAAAATAATTGTAGACAATATAAAATACTTGGGAGTATACCTGCCAAGAAAAAAAAAACAGGAATTACATAAACATTATTACAAAGCATTTTTCACACAAATAAAGTCTGATCTGAACAAATGAAAAATATTAATTGCTCATGGGTAGGCTGAACCAAATAATAAAAATGACAATTCTAACTAAATTAATTTACTTATTCAGTTCCATACTAAGCAAACTAACAAAAGTTAATTTATAAGGTTAGAAAAAAATAATGAAATGTATCTGCAAAGAATAAAACATCAAAAATATTAAGGAAATTAATTTTTAAAATGTAAAGGTAGTTGACCTAAACATACCAGATTTCAATCTGTATTACAAAGTTACAGTCATAAAAACTATCTGGTATTGGCTAAGAGATAGAGTGGTGGAATAGGAGAATAGATTGGTTAAACTATTCACAGCAGTAAATGACCATAGTAATCTAGTGTTGATAAACCCACAAATATCTACGCTTTGAGGACAAGAACTCACTATATGACAACTGCTGGGAAAACTAGAAACCAGCTTGTATAGACCCACATCTCCCACTATATACCAGGATAAAGTCAAAATATTTACATGATTTAGACATAAAGGATGATAACAATAAATTATGGGAGTATGGTATAGTATAACTGTAAGATCTATGGATTTACATTATTTATTTACATTAATTATTTAAATACATTTACAATATATAAATGTGAAGATGCCTTACAGTATATAAAATGTATAATTTTATTACATTAAAAAATTGCACAAACAAAATAAATGCACCCAAGATTGGAAGGAAAGCAGAAAATGGGGGAGGAAGGGGATTTTACTGCCAGTTTCTCTGATAAAGGCCTCATTTCTCAAATAGAGAAATGAATCAAATTTATAAGAATGCAAGTCATTACCCAATTGATAAGTGGTCAAAGGGTATGAACAGGCAATTTCCAGATAGAGAAATCAAAGCTATCTCTAATCACATAAAAAGGGGTTCTAAATAACTATTGAATAGAGAAATGCAAATTAAAACAACTCTGAGGAACCACTTCATACCTATCACATTAAGTACTATGACCGAAAAGAAAATGACAAATGTTGAAGGAGATATGGGAAAATTGGAACACTATGCATGTTTGGCGGAGTTGTAAACTGATTCAGCCACTCTGGAGAGCAATTTCAAACTATGACCAAAGGACTTTAAAACTATGCATATCTTTTGACCCAGTAATATCACTACTAGATCTGTATCCTAAAGGGATTTTTTTAATGGAAAAAGTTCTCTATGTACAAAAACATTTATATCAGAGTTTTGTTTTCTTTTGTTTTGTTTTGTGAGGGCAAAGAATTGGAAATTGAGGACATGCCCATCAATTGGGGAATGACGGAGTAAATTGTGGTATATAATTGTGATGGAATAGTATTGTGCTATAAGAAGTGATGAACAGTATGCTTTCAGAAAAACCTGGAAATGCTTAGATGAACTTGATGTGAAGTGAAGTGAGCAGAACCAGAACACTGTACACAGTAACATCAATATTGTAAGATGCCCAACTGTGAATTATTTAGCTATTTTCAGCAATAACAAAGATCCAAGACAATTCCTAAGGACTTATGATGAAAAAGATTATGCATCTTCAGAGAAAGAAATAATGGAGTTTGAATGCATATTGAAGCATATCTTTTTTGCCTTTATTTTTCTTTTTGTATGTGTTTTCTTTTACAACATGACTAATATGGAAATATGTTTTGTATGACTGCACATGTATAACCTATATCTGATTGCTTGCTTTCTCAATGACAGGGGAAGGGCAAAAGTGAGTGAGAGAATTTGGAACTAAATATTTTTAAAATGTGTTAAAATGGTTTTTACATATAATTGTTAAAATTAGATATTTTAAAAGGTCTATTTATTATTATCTATATATGTGTATTTACATGTTTGTGTGACCTACATGCATGCATGTCTGTCTGTGAAAGAAAATATAAGCAAGAAAAGCAATGACCAGTAATGGATCTAGAGGAAAGGTAATGAATCACAATATATATTGAAATGTAGAGAGGTGAGAGAGTATGGGATATTGCATACACTATCAAATGTGGTTCTGTGTCAGTTGATTTCATTGACAACTTTTTCTTTTTGTCAAAGTAGGATATTATTAAGGATGGTGGGATGAGGTGGGGGACTTCAGTAGCAAATAATTATTGGCAAATAAAATGTATTAATAAATCTTTAAAAATGAAAATATCAAAAATAATTTAAACTGCAGGTACCTCTTTTCAAAAAAGCAGGTCCTGACAGTTGATAAGGCACAAAGCTCACTTACACTGGGGTAAAGAGATCTTAGAAATCATAGAGTTTAGCTATGAATTTTCCACAGAGCCACATAAGAATTGTGGATGTGTAGAGAGAAGAGATGCATATTCCAAATGGGTGACATTTTGATAATGCATTCCTTTGAAACTGACATAAAAAGAGACCTTTTATTAGCTCTATCTTGGAATGTCAGTGTGGTACATCAGAGACTCACCAAACCCCTTTTCCAACTGAACTCTTCACCTTTATTGATCTAAAATTCTTGTCCAGTTTAAAAAATATATTACCTTTCTCCTTTTAAATTCTTGAGAAGAAATAGGGCATCACAGAAATAAATGAATGATTTCAGTCTTTTTTAAAAATGTGTCTGCTGCCTGATTAGTTTTTTTAATCTTTTCAGTACACCCTACCTCAGAATTATCATATCACAATGAGTTAGAAATTCATAATCAGAAATTTAATGAAGACCCAGAGAATCAAGGAAAAGGGCAGATATTCCTGAAGTTATATTTTATATATCAAATTTAGTTCAAAGTTATGATCTAGGGATGGTTGTACAGTAACCAAGTTAATTCCAATATATCTGAGTATATATGGCAAAAATGTCCAGTTTATTTAATATATGTTTATTTGTAAATATGTATGCAATAGTCATAATAGTTCATATTTATAGCACATATTATAAAGTTTGAAAAACACTACCCACACACACATATATATTTTACAGATGAGATAACTTAGTCACAGAGAGGTTACATGGATTTTCCATGACCCTTTATTTAGTAATGCCAGAGGTAGAACTGAAGCAAGATTCTGATACCAAATTTAGCACTCTGCATTTCGTATGGGAAAGAGATCAAACTGTTGACCTTTTGAACCAATTATATCACTATATTGATTGGTAAGGTTTAATTCTTGCAGAACTATCTTTTTTTCCTATTTCTTGAGTGATTTTTCTCAAGATTAAAAAAACATATAAATTTCCTGGGAAATGTCAGCAGGAATTCCAACATGGACACACTAGTAGCAAGATACATGGTATGCACAATATAGTTGCAGCACATTACTAATGGTGACCAAGGCTCTAGTAGTGATATAATAGTTATTGTTAAATGTATGCTTGGAACAAGAGTAGGGTTAATCATGTGGCACAATGGAGAAAGGAAGGATAACAGGAGTGCTCCACCAGTATAAATAAAATATAAAAAGACCCATAGAAAAGGCTCTGTGGACCATCTACAGAAGAACATGGACAATTATCATACAAGATAAAAAAAATGGATGCCTTGCACTCTACAATTGTAGAGGGTA
The DNA here is from genome assembly GCF_028583685.1 of Petaurus breviceps papuanus. NCBI lineage: Eukaryota > Metazoa > Chordata > Mammalia > Diprotodontia > Petauridae > Petaurus > Petaurus breviceps. Next base: position 55,044,387 of record NW_027185764.1, on the reverse strand, counting down.
TGTTCATGTCAATAAAATCACGGATTGATTGTAGTACTAGAGTAAGAAGAGTAGTTGTCAGAGTAATAGCAATGATAATAATCTACCTTCGATTTGTCTTGCATTTTCTAATTTGTAAAAAACAAACAAAATCTCTTTCATATCTACCTCATTTGCAACCAGCTCAATGTGTATTTTTCTTTGACACTTAAATTTATCTTCATGTATAATTTTTCTTTGTTGTTCTTAACAATATAATGTACTGCACAATATAATATCCTGCACAAAATTCTATTCATGTACCTTATTTAGAGGTAAAAGTGACTCAGTATTCAAAATGGAGAGAAACCTCTGTCTAGCAGAATCTACTGTTCTAGGAAGGCTTCTTTCTGAGGGTCATCTGCAGTAGGATGGTTGATTGGTGATGAATTCTTTGCCCATGGCAAACTATGAAAAAAGAAAACCATGAAATCATCCTCAGTTATTTGTAGCCCCTTTGTTTTTCTTCAGTGTGGGTAGCTGAGAGTACTGAGAATTACACAATTTTAGACCCCATATAAACATTGCCTTAGAGTTTTGTACTCTACATATGAGATTCTTATACAATGATCAATGAGCAAAGAACTGAATCATACTGATCTTGACATCCTACTATAAATGCAATCAGAAGAAAGAAGTAAACAGTAACTAATAAAAGAATAACTCCCAGGTTCTCCCAGGAGATACAAATAAAGTAATTGGAAGAGATGGTTTTATTAAAAAATAATCATATTTTCACAATGCTTTTGATCATCTCTTAATGTAATGCTTGTGATAGGAATTTTTTTAAAGAACACAATGAAAATAATGGAGACTTATGGGTCAACTTCTGTTGAAAATGATAAAGATATAAAAAAATACTTTGATAAATGTGAGAAGCTCTTCCAAAGTAAATTAACATATATTTCACATTAAATTGTTTCAGTGACAAGATAGGAAGAGATTTGGATAGCAAGAAACATTGGAAAATATGGATCAGGAATAAAAAACAAATTCCAAAGATTTGTGCACTACAGAGAAGGCAGACACCTATATATTATTAATCCTTTCTTCAAGAAAATAATTGTTAGGTGCTGGGATTCACTGACACAAAAACAAAAGATACTGATTACATTTTAATAGAAAAAAACAGCAACTCAATACTGATTTTAGCTATATGAATATAGTCAGACCACTCATATGATGGAGCAAAGTAAAAATTAACACAAAGTTAGTATTAAGAATAAAAATGGGGGAAAATATAGCATATAATTAGAATAACTCCAACCTAGGTAATTTAAACATATATTTTACTGCATTATGAGCTTTACCTCACAGACCTTGCAAAACAATCTTTATATTTTATATAAGAAAAAAACTGAGATGAAAGTTTAAATTACATCTAAAATCACAACTGAGAGAGGCAGTATTGATGGTGAAAATGTAATATAGATATAAGATAATTAATGTCATACATAAATTTAATCAATAAAAATCAATTGCCTAAACAAGGAGATGTAAAAAGGCTAAAAAGTATATTAGTCAGGTGACACAACATAATTGACAAATTGAGAGACATAGCCAGCAAAAACAATACTGGTCAGTCAGTCAATAGACATATTAAGCTCTTACTATGAGTCAGGAACTATACTAATTATTAGAGTTTGAAAGAAAGGCAAAAAGCAATTCCACTCTCAAGGAGCTCACAATTTAATCTGGGAAACAAAATATAAATACCTAGGAACATGAAAGATATATACTTAGTTAGAAGGTGATTTAAGAGAGGGAGATACTGTTGGAGGCTGGGTGTCTAGGAAAGGCCTCCTCCAGAAAGTAGGCTTTGAGTTGAGTCTTGAAGGAAGAGTGAAATTAAAAGATGACATGAGAAGGGAGAGCATTCCATACATAGTGAATAGACACAGAGAAAGAAGATGGAGGGTGAGGAATAGGAAGAAGGCTGTTGGAGCCATAATGTAAAATGACAAAAGGAGGTCAGATATAAAAAGACTAGAAAAGTTGGAAGGAGTCAAATTATAAAGAGTTTTAAATGATAAACAGAAGGCCATAAAAGTACATGTCAGTGTCATGTAAAATGGTCTATACAGAACAAAATTAACATAAAGGAAGCTTGTAGAGAGATGCATATAAGTAAAATCATATTAAAGGAACCTCAGGGTGAAAATGGAAGAAGATGAAGAAAGAAGAGGAAGAGAAGATAAAGGAGGAAAAGGAAGAATAGATTTTTAGAACAAACTTTTTTCACCATTAAGGAAAGTAGAACTCCCACACAACCTCTAAAATCATAGAAATAATGCCATAGAAAAAAGCATAAAATGCTGGATTTAGCAAAGTATACATAGAGGAGATTTGTATTAAAGGAGAAGTAATTGTGAGAGTCTTGAAGGATTGAATTATACGTTCATCTGTAGAATTAAAAGATACCAAAAGCACAAGAAATATTTGAACCTTATTAATATCAAAAAATTGAGAAGAGATCAATAACTACAAACTTTTATGCCTATTTTCCCATCTATATACAATTTTTGTGAGAATGATTTATACCTATAAGAAGAATTTCTTTGGTTTGGGTGTTACTAGAAAATACCCATGCTGGCTGCTGCTCCCAGGCCTCCAGCAGCAGCCGCTCCCCAGCCAGCTCCACCTCCGCGAGCCACAGATCTGTTTCCTTCAGCCCCCACACGCCGTCCGCCCGGCCCTGCCGCCTGGCCACTTCATGGGCATGGGCCTATGAGGCACCCAGCACCCCAGCTGGGTCCGGGAACCCACCAGCAGCAACTGCAGACGGCCCTGGGCCACACCAGGAGGCACCACCACTCCGAAAAGGAACAGCATCGCTGAGGACCCCCCTAGACCGGCCAGGAGGGACCAGCTCAGGCCCTTCCTCCTCCTCCTCCTCTCCTGGGCTGCGGCCCCCCACCCCGGGGGGCCAACCCTTCACCAACTTGGTGCGGGACTTTGCACATCTCGAGAAACAACTTGAAGCAGCTATTCAAAGGATAGTGTTGATGCTGAAAATCCAAAATGAATGATTTTCACAAATATAGTTCCAGTCTACCTTCTTCTACGTATGTGATTGTCGGCCCAACTTGTCCAACAATATCTTTTCCGGCATCTGAAGTACTGATTCAGTTGCCTGGCCATCCAACTGCATGTCATATTCGGGGCAGTGGGCATTTTTCATCCTTTTTCCCCCATGGAAGCTCCATAATGTTCTGGGACTTGAAGTAATCAACACAATGTTATCCACAAACAGGAATATCAGAGGACCTCACTGTTCACTTTTACTCTGTATAGACTATCTTACATGACCCTGACCGTGTGTCTTTGGTGAGCATCCCTCCTATCTTTTATCCTTTGACTGATGTTAGTAATTGAAGAGTTGTTTATCAACAGTATCTCTGATCTCATTCATCAAGAAATCTTGTATTAACATACTTATGAGAGACTCCTTATTGGAAGAGCCCTTAATGGTGGTCTTCTAATTTGTGAAGGCAAAGGCTTCTTTATTGTCTAAAAAACACACTAAATACAGTGGAATCTTGTTTGTTTGTACCTTTCAGGAAATTAGGTGATTGTAAAGATATATGGTGTGCTGTAGAAAATCTTTTGTGAATGCTGACAGGTTCATAGTTTTGAGGTTCCAATGATATGTGTGTAGATCATTCCTGCAAAGATCTCATAGTATTAGTGTGTGTTTCTTCCTCTTTGGTTTCATCTCATTTTCTCCTTCCTTGTAACTTGAATTGGAATTTTGTTTGGCATTGAGGGACCCAAGGGACCAGGTATATGTTGGGGTTGAGGTTGTTAGCAGTGGAGTCAAGACATAGCGAAAGCACTGCAGAGGCCAAATAAGTGAGGAAAGAGGGGCAATCAGCTTCTGAGGACAAAGTCCACTTCAAAGGGACACAGTTCATCATAGAGGCTGATGTCAAGATAAGGATCCAGTCCATTCCAATTGCCACAGCCTGCACAATTTACCGTACATTTTTCTGTGAGACCAAATTAGATGCATATGACCCTTACCTCATAGCCATGTTAGCCATTTACTTGGCAGGTAAAGCGGAGGAGCAGCAGCATCTCAGGACAAGACATCAATGTCTCTCACAGGTATTTAAATCCCAAGAGTGAACCTTTGGAGTTAGACTCCTGTTTCCAAAACCGAGGGACACCATTGTTCAGTGTGAATTATTGATGTTGAGAGTTTTGCATTTCCGGGTCTCCTTCCAGCAACTCCATGAAAATCTGCTCCATCACTTTATTTCTTTAAAGAGTTGTATGAACCATCGTAGCTGGCAGAGGACTCCTGTCTCTCTGGCAACCTGGGTGCTGCTTCGGGACAGCTATCACCGAGCAGTGGGCCTTCAGTATCTCACCCAGCACATAGCTATAACAGTGCTTTATCTTGCCTTGCACTGCCACAGAGTGAAGGTGCCTGCCAATTCTGAGGCAGAAAAGCCCTGGTGGCAGGTTTTTAGTGAACACCTTACCAAGCCAGTCATTGATAATATTGTGTCTGACCTGATTCAGATTTGTGCAATGGACACAGAAATCCCTCAATTGCTCTAGGACCATTCAAGGAGAATCAAACATTTGCTTTTGCTGAGGGCAGTATTTAACCCAATAAAATGGGTCCAATTTCAAAAAGTTGCTAAGTTACAGGGACCAGCTTTGCATTAGCAAAAGGGGAAGAACTAAACCTGGATTGCTTTCTGATTTTTCTTTGGTATCTGTGGTGGCTCCCTGAGCAGGTTCAGAGCTCATGTTTGGATTCAAATAGGAACATATTGAAAAAGGAATGTATTGTGTTCAATACCATTTTGCATGTTAGAAATTTTTTGAAGATGAACTTTTTTGAATTTGGTGCAGACTGTATTTAGGCATATCTTCATTAAAATAAAAGCCAAAATAGAATACTTGATTGTCCCCTTTGGGATATTTTTCAACCCATATATAAACTTAACCATCCAACATAAATAAACAGTATTTTATTTTACATGATAAAAGATAAACAAAAAATTTTTTGTAAAGATGTGAAAATAGCCATATAATTTAAGAGTTTTCAATGTTCTGTGGACCATGGTGGAGATGAGGGTGATATTAGCTATATTTTTTTTTCCATCTTGTATTATTTTCGTCTCCCTGAAACATATTGTAATGTATGACCATCTTTTCAATATAAATGTTCATCAAAAAATCCTATATGTTCAGAATCTTGGAATACCTTGATCTCTGAAGAATTAAAGTTCTCTGGGAAATACAGGGGGTAAATAAGAGATAGGTAGTGGGGGGGAAAGTATGCCTATTTCTACTGATGACTGTTTGCAAGAAATGGTGTAAAAGGGAAAACTATGATGGAACAGTCATGTAGGGAGTAACAGAAAAACACTTAAGTGATGGACTGGTACCCACAAAATGTAAAAAAGCAGAAAAGGGATTCTAGAATATGAAGTAGCTATGTGGAGAATCTCTGTGAGAGACCAGGAAAAAGACTTATAGGAAAAGACCATAGAGATGGGTTGCTATCAGAATCAATAGAGGGAGTACCCTCATGGATGAGATCGTGGATTGATTGAAGTTTTGGGAGAGCAGCAAAACATTTTTACAGTTAAGGAACCAGGCAATATTTCCAACAGTTAGCCAAAAGAAACAACTCATCTTAAGATTTTCACTTATGTCATTTCCAGAACAAATTTGCTGTTTATATATTAAATCTATTTGTTGGTTTCCTAATAAAATAATTTTTTCATGTTAAAAAAAAGAAAATAGGCATGCTTCCATATCTGATATTAAACAGAGTAGGACATAAAATAACATACTTACCTCTTTCATAGAGGAAATACACAGCCAAGTCCAAATCGAAGAATATTTGGAGACTTCCAAGACTTTGAAGACCTTTTCCCAAAGGTTATTCAAACTTACTCTTCTCTGCCAAGTTAATATTGGAGCCAACTGTATATATGAGTGTGTGTGTATACATATGCATATAGATGCCTGGGTATATGTGTATAAAAATCTGCTATATAATTTTGATAGCAAAAATATCATGTGCATGTCATATATATTATAAAGATAAATGCATAATGCATACACATATGTGGCAAAGTGAAAATCATTATAGACAAAATAAAATAATTTAATTCCAGATACAAAAAAACTTTTTACACGATTCAAAAAGTTTATATATGTTAAATATACCTTATTTTGATGAAATCAATTGTTTTGCGCAATTTGCTATGGATTTTTATACATATTCTTTATTTCTTCATTGTGAAAGCACCCTTTTGCCACATTTAATAAATAAAAAGGTCATGTTGCAGTATTCCAATTCCATTTGGGAATTTGTATAATTCTGGAACAATTTAACCTTTCAATAAATAAACATATTTATTAGAATTCATCATTTCCTCAATAGGGACAGAATTTCAGGTCTACTGAAGATTTGAAAAGATCCCTAACACATTTTTGTGTGAATATTCTAGTTTGATGAGAACACTCAAATCACATAGGCTTAGCTAGAACTTTTCTGACAGCAATTTTGATATGACATTGAATGAAAAATTGAGTTTCATCAATAAAATTTCCTTGTTTTTCTTGGCTTCAGTTCTCTAAGTTTTATACTATCTTACTTAATAATGATTTTTTTCTTCATAGCAATGGTTAGCAACTTTTTAAAAATGATATTCCTTATATACTTCCCACTTTAAGAAGTCTACAACATTTTGTAGAGGAATAAATGTCTCCAGTTGCCAGATCCTCTAAACCTCCTTGCTCTCAGAGGATTAATTAGGCTATTTCCCAGCAATGTTTTGTTATTTCTTATTGCTGTCTTTCATTTTTTACCACACTTAACTTTGTTTTTCAGTGGAACTGAGCCTGTTTTATTATGAGTTTGACTTATCCTTGAAACACTTATCCTGCCCACACTGATAGCTATTGAAAGAACACTAACTTTCATTGACATATGCTCTTTAAGACTGCAATGGTAAGGGAATTTGAAGATCTTCCCTGCCCCTTGATGAGCTTAAGTGAATTTGAGGACCTTCCCTGATTTGAAAATAAGCTCTGCCCCCTAATAGGCTGCATGTGGTCACATGGAGCCTATGGCTGGAGGCTTGTTTTTCAGGAATGACCACACCTTGTTACTTTGTGATTAGGCAGTGGGTCAAGAGGATTGTGACATTCTCTGACCCTGGAGAAGGCTATATATACCATGATGTGAGGTTTTGCTTTAGGGCTCACTTATGAGAAGAGTTGTGTGATTTGGCCAGATGAGACTCTGGGCAGCCACTTGAGGCCCTGGCTTTGAAAACCCAGATGTTGGTACTTCTGTCTCCAGGAACTAATTGTATGTATATGATGGTCAGACAGCTGTAATCCCTGTCTGCTGGTCTGTTTCTCTTTCTGTATCTTTTGCCTGCTTGTAAATTCTGTTTGTATTCTCTGAAATTCAGGGTGCTGACCTTTTCCCCTGAAGTAGGTAAGTGATATATGTTTGATTAAAGTAAGATTGTTAACCCATTTTGAGTTGCTTTCCTTTAGAAAAGCAGATCAAGGAACCTGTACTAGCAGCCATCCTGGGTATGCTAGGGTACTTGCTGCTATAAATTCTTGCAATTTTTACATATTTCCTGGTAGTCATATCCATTCTTAAAAGCCATAGAATTAAAAATATAAGAGAATGATGAAACATGTGTTTGGCAAAATATATTTAAGATATATTTATATATATTCTATTATACATGTTATATTATATATAATATATTATATTTATATATATATATATATATGTGTGTGATGGGAAAACTAGCTAAATCTGGTTTCATCTGGTAACATCAGACCTTCTGTGTTAGCCTATCTTAAGCAGAAGCAGACATATATAACCACAGTTTTAAAAAAATAAATCATCTTATAAAAATTATTATTTTGTTCAGAATAATGTCTGTGTATACACATACATACATATGCACATGTATGTAGATATACATATACAGATATATGTATATATAAATAGAATAGGAGATGTACAATGGATAGAGCACCAGCCCTGGAGTCAGGAGAACCTCAGCTCAAATCTGGTCTCAGACACCAGTTGGGAGACCACAGGCAAGTCACTTAACACTGTTTGCCTCAGTTTCCTCATCTGTAAAATGAGCTGGAGAAGGAAATGGCAAACCACTTTAGTATCTTTGCCAAAAAAAACTCCAAATGGGGCCACAGAAAGTTAAACAAGACTGAGATGACTGAACAACAATGAATCAGTCATCTGCCTCAAATAGTTTCTCACCACTGGAGAATACTAGTGAGATGTTTATGGTAGAAATGTGGTAACATATAATGGAACTGCCTTGGAAATATAGGTGGCAGAGCATGTGTAGATATCTATAACTAGATAATTATATGTTAAAGAGAAGGCTCTTTGATTGGCTTTAGAGTCATTCAATAAGGCCTATCACATTCACCTACTGGCTTTTTGCCTCAGCTTTCTTGGGGGAGCTTGGTGACTAGTAAAGAGAGTAGGATCTAAAATATCAAAGAATACAAAGGACACCACAACACATTGTCATTAAAGAATTTACATTATCAACCAAAATAACATCGATGTGTCAAAGAGCAACAAATAACCTTTAGGATCCCAGTCTAGTAGTAGATGCAAAGAGTTATCTAGCAGTGATACTACCTATGCATGTGTACTTTATGGGGACAATACTGTATAGGAACTGAGCTAAGTTGAGACTACTGTCCAATGAAACTGAATATATGTCCCAAAGTGTTAGGGCTTATATATTAGTTCTTGCTATATCTTTTAATCTTTTTGTGAAGGTTAATAAATGTTAAGTATCTAAATGTAACTAGGGTGACAGTCATTGGTCCCCTAACAATAGGGTAACCTAGTTAGTGAGATCTCAATCCAGTAGTAATAGAAAAAGGCACTTCAGGGTGTCCTAGAACTCAGAGGAAAACGCAGCCTGACTGACCCTATCAAAGTGAGACCAAAGCATGTAACCAATATGTACACATATTAGACTGTGCATGTATTAATTTATATATGTAAAAATAGATATGTGTGTAATGTATATACATATATTTGTACATAAATATATAGATCTAGGATTACATAGTGTATGCACATATATGCATTTATATGTGTATATATTTATATATATATATATATATATATATATATATACATATCTGTGTATTTATACACAAAGTGTAGCTCTTATTGTCCCTGTCTCTCTCTTTCTCTTGGACTTCTTTGGGGCCTTGCCTTAAAGAGACAAAATAAAAAGTCCTAATGGTTTCAGTATTGAGTGGATTGTCTATTTTTTTCTCAAAAAAAAATTCCTTTTTGTTCCATCAATGAGTCAATGAAAAGGCCCTTAGATGTGCTAGTTGTGTGAGTTGTATCTTTAAAGAACTAAGGATGGCCTTTGGAACTATCACTTAAGTTGTTTGAAGATCCCACCCCCTGAAGTCACAGAGTAGCTGAGAGCCAGCAGACGCTGGCAGATAATTGTAGCAGAAGCAGCAGGAGCAAAGACACAGAGCATTATGGCGGTTGAAACATCTAACATCAAAATTGCATAGCAGAGAGCAGCAAGATAGGTAGAACAGAGAGCAGTAAAAAAGGACTCCAGACGAGTGGAGAAAACAAGGTACCCAAGGACATTGCCTGAGGACATCTTTGGCACTGTAGCATTCAAAAGCTGTCATATACCTGCTTGCTTGGCAAATAAACACAAGAGCAAGATTGAAAAGTGCCAGGTAGAAGAATTACTAATATTTGTTCTTCATTTCTTCTTCTTTGCATTTCCAGCAGTAACAAAATGACTTGTACTCCTGCATTTAAAACCAAAATATAGGTTGGATGGCTGTTGAAAAGAAAATCATGGAAGTTGTTTGTCAGAGGAAATAGCTATCTTTTTTTTTCCAGTACGATGCATTCTTTGGAAATTTTCAGGAAACATCTGACTTATACTTGAATTCTGTTGTGGAACTCTACCCAACTTATCAGAGGTCTATATTTCAAGGACTGTGTAGGGTGAGCAGGCATGGATGGGTGCCCATGCCAATGAGATAATGGATCCATTTTTTAAGACCAAACTACAAATTACAGGGTTGTAATTTGTTGAAGATAAGTTGAAGCAGGGACTGTGTGAGGTTAGAAATTTGAGGAAATAATGGGGTCACTTCACAAACTATCCTAAGCTGATTCTAAGAAATATGCTGAAAAAGAGCTAGTGAAGTTGTTAAAGATACAATGAAAGAGTTCGAAGAAGAATACGTTGGTGCTGATTTGTAATGTAATGAGAAACCACTGTATAAGTTAGCCTTAATAGGACAGTTAACAAAGGTTGAGAAGATGACTTTGGAAGTGACTTTGAGGAATGGCTATAGTCAGTCAATGCAGGAGGCTGGGAATTCAAAAGCATTAAACTAGTCCAGGTGGAAGATGCTGGCTTTGATACATGGAAACTGTCACACTTGGTTAAGCGGGTGATTGATAAAGCCTGCATGTTACTAAAATAGGATTGGAAAATGTTTATTATGAAAATGTGGAGGATTACAAAAACTGGTATTAGGTCCTCCTTTGATGCCACCTCTCAAGACAGATGGATGAGAAAAGAAAACGACATCTATTTAGATGATTAAAGAAATTGCTTCTTTCCAGTCATGCAGATTGAGTCTGTTGTTATCCAAACACACTCTGGTGATGTGAATTAACTGCCAACAAAAAGAAAATATCTTTTGCTATATAGAAAGGTTGGTTTTTTTTTCCCAAAATCAAGCAAATAGCCATCTCATTATCCAAACTGGGAAAATTTCCAAATGTTTTCAAAAGCAGTTGTCAACACTTTAAGACATATTCTAAGCTTCTTCAATGGCATTTCCAGGTTTTTTTTTTATAAATTTAAAGGAGCCTATCCCTTATACCAAGCATTATTTACCTCTGTTTTCTCTTCAAAAAAAAAAAACTTAGAACAATACAGTAATTATTATTTTAAAATAAATGTAAGCTTTTTTTCCTAAAATATTTTAAAATATTCAGTGCTTTTCTAAGCTGGACTAATTGCAAGCCTTTTTGTATTTTGTTTTTACATATACCCTTAATTTTTCATTTCATTTTTGTTTAGATTTGCATGCATGCTATCATTTCTTCAAATGGAAATTATTTAAGGCCATATTTACCTTTATTATAAGAAGAGATACTTTCTAAGATTTAAATCATTTTGAAGAAGTAGACTAAGAGAAACATAGCTTATAGAGCTGGAATGGGCCTAGAGACCATTTACCCCAATCTTTTCATCTCATAGATAAGAGAATAGGGCCTAGGGATGTTGTAGAACTTGCTCAAGGTCACACAATATCAATAAGTGGTATAATGAGTAAATTTCTGAACTTAGTTATCAGGAAGACTTGGATTTGATCCCCACCTCTGGACACTCACTAGCTGTTTGGCTATGGGAGAGTTAGTTAATCTCTCTTAGTCTCAGTTTCCTTATTCATAAAATGGAGGATAACTGTCAGTACTTACCTCACAGAGTTTTTGTTAAACTCCAGTGAGATTATTTATGTAGAGCATTTGGTAAATTAAAGGTGCTATGTAAATGTATGCTCTTTTAAGTGTAGCCCCACCTCTCCTATTTGAGGTAACAGAAATTAACAGCTGGTTACTCTGTATATATGAAGCCCATTATCAGAGTATCAAAGCTGGACCAGATTAAGACAATCAACTATTCCCTTATTATGCCTTTCTGATACCTCCCATTCCTTATCTGTGCCCTTGACCTTTCTAGATACTTGGAGCCATGAAGGCCAATCCATCCCACCCTGACTCTCTGGCATACTCTTATGCTTCTGGCATGTCATTTTCCTTTCTTCCCTCCCAAAACTAATCTGCCTGTTGCCAATTCCCTCAGCTCTCTACTAAGGAATTAAAGAAATTAATCTGTGTTGATGCTAATTGCTCTTAATGAGCTAATGCATTAATTTTCCCTTCATTTGATAACATTTTCACTCAGAGAAATGAATATAACAGTGGGTTTTGAAATATCTGGCAGGTTCCTATAGGAAGTGTTTGGGGGCATACTGAGCCTTTCAACATGTCTCAAATGATAAAACAGGGACAGCTGCCTATAAGTTGACTCTATCTAGAATATACACATGAAAAAAAGCATTAACAAACCTGAGGAAAACAAACCTTAAGAAACCAATTCAAAGGAAGTGTTCATCAAAGCATTAGGTTACCCTTGTCCCTTAGGATGATTGATCTGTTTAATTTAAACAGGCTTGGGTTTACAGAATATGCCCTAGAGTGCAAAGACTATGAACAGGTGAGGTGGAGAAGGAAGCCAGTTATCTCTCTCGGGCTTTTCTTTGTACATTTCCCCTCTAAAAAATCTAATTACAGTCACATTGCTTAATTCCATCCTAATCTCTAAACTTGTTCTGAAATATCAGCAAGGTGAAATCTATCCAACGTTTTCAAGTCATCAGACATTTCAGTTTTATGTTATAAAATCTCTGATAGAAAAACCAATTACATGTTATAACTGAGGAATAAATTAGAATGCTATGAATCATGCTAAAATTTCTGTAATACATCTTTTAATAATAATTCAAGTAATGGATTTTATTCTGGTAAACACAATTTGTAGTTTTTTGGTTTAAGGCCACAGGTAGAAAAAGTGCAAAATGGCATTATGAATGCCATTAAAATAAATTATACTTTTGTAGAACTCCTCTTACTTTGTTTTAGACTCTTGAGACCTTTGTCCTCCCCACCTACCCACCCCTGCCAGTGCTACCACTCTGAACATAGAATTTTTGTCTCCTGGTATAGAACAAGAGAGGAATTATCCAAGCATATTTGACAAGATGACAGAACAAGAGAAAGGTACTATATGGATAAGGCCAAGGGACTGAGAAGGACATGACATTGATGACATTCCCCAACCACTAAAAACTTGAACTGAAGAACCCAATGTCAGAGAGGAGGAGAGAGGAGTATGTGAGTGTGTGTGTGTGTGTGTGTGTGTGTTAGGATTGGAGGGGAGGAAAGGAATAGAGGAAGCAAGATGATAAACAGGGCAGATTAAGTTTATTTCAACACCTGTCATGCCCTTGCCTTGCTGTTGCATGAATGATGACTTGACTGTGACCAGTTTTGGCAGGTTAAGCCAAACAATAAAAACGGTGTTAAACCCAGAATTTGATTATATTTCTGCTATCTGTATCAGCAAGCACCCCAGCATCCCCAGGGTGACTGCCAACACAGGTTCTTAGATCGGCTTTGTTAAAGGAAAGCAACTCGAAATGGATTAACAAGCTTACTTTAATCAGTCAAATATGTATCATTTACCTAGTTCAGGAGGAAAAGGTCAGCACCCCGAACTTCAGAGTATACAGACAGAATTATCAAGACAGAGAAACAGATCAGGTAGACAGGTTTCCAAACTGTCCAACCATTACATCCATACCAAATCAACATCTGGGTTTTTCAAAGCCGGTGGGCTCTCAACAATGGCTTCCCAGAGTCTCATGTAATCAAATCATAGAACACTTCTCAAAGTGAGCCCCAAAACAAAGCTACACATCAGGGCTTATATAGCTTTCTCCTGGCTCAGAGAATGTAACAACCTTCTGGACCCACTGGCCAATCAAAAAGTATCTACTGAAAAACAAGCCTCCCACCCCAGGCTCCAGGTGCACTTTAGCCTAGGGGCAGGGAAGATCTTAAAAATTTACATTCCCATTACACTATCCAAGAACAGAGAATCAGAGACACAGAGACAGAGGCATTTAAGTTGAATAATATAATTACAAGATGCTTTCTACAATGGTTGTTTCAATTTATATCTCTATCAATACTTCATTAGCATGTCTTTCTATAACTGCACCAGTACTGAATATTCTGCTCTTTTCCTATCTTTGCCAGTCTTATGTGAATGAGGTGCAACCCTAGAGTTGTTTTGATTTACATTTCTCATTCAATTAGTGATTTGAAATAATTATTCATATGGTTATTAGTCTGTTCAACTATAGACAAGAGATATGTGATGAATGTGAAGATACAAATTGTAAGATTTGTCAACAGATTAGGTATGTTGATGAGCAAGATTGACAGAGAGGATGGTGGAGACCTTGACAACAATAGATAATTTATAAGGGGGGTGCCCATCAATTGGGGAATGGCTGAACAAGTTGTGGTACATGAATGTAATGGAATACTATTGTGCTGTAAGAAAGGAGCAGATGGACTTCATATTTACCTGGAGAGGCTTATACAAACTGATGCCGAGTGAGAAGAGTAGAACCAGAAGAACTTTGTACACAATTACAAACACAACATACGTGTGATGACCAACTTTAATGGATTGTACTCTTCCCAGCAATGCAGGGTTATAAGACAACTCCAAAAGACTCATGATGGAAGGAGATGTCTACATCCAGAGAAAGAACTAGACAGAACAAAGTTTGAATGCAGATTGAAGCAAACTACCTGCTCTCTTTCTTTTTCTTATTTGGTTTTGTTTTCTCTTTCACATTGTTCATTCCATCCACTACAATCCTTCTTTATAACCTGACTAATGTCTAATGTGAAAGTATTTTCAGATCCTATACTTGATTACATGCTGCTATGGGCAGGGCTGGGTGGGGGGGGGGAGAGAAGAGAGGGAGGGGAAGGAAATTTGAAACTCAAGGGATTGTGGAACTGAATCTTATAAACTAAAAGTAAACAAACAAATTAATAAAGAACAAAAAAGAAAGAAAAAAGAATAGATAATTTAAGAATAGGGCAGAGTTTGAAGAGCCAATAATGAGTTTGAAATGCCTATAGCACATCCAGTCTGAGATATCTAAGAGGAAATTGGAGATAGCTGAGGAGGGAGACTAGAACTGGACATAAAGAACTTGGAATCATCCATATAGGAATAATCACTGAACCCATAAGAGTTGATGAAAGATGTTAGGAACATTCACTTGGGAGAATGAGATAATGAAACAATCAGAGGAGAATAGAATATTTCCCTTGCTGCAGTGAGGTCCAGACTAAGATCAGATAAGATAAATTTATCAAATTATTATGGGCTCAGTCAGCTGAATTTCATGGTTTTTTTTTTCTGGCTCTATTTATTATCAAGTAAATGGAAACATATGATAGTAGGAATCCAGTGTTGGAGCAAGACAAAGTGTAAACTAATTAAAGGGTGATGATTGTGTAGATTTGAGTTGATTCATCAAAAGGTCAAGAAAGGAAAGAGAAGAGAATATAATAATGAGGACAACAACAACATATTTAGCATTTATATAGCATTTTAATGTTTGCCAAGCACTTTACAAATATTAACTCATTCAATCCACACAACAACCCTGGGAGGTATGTACAATTATTATACTATTTTGTACATTTGGAAACTGAGGCAAACAGAGGTAGACTTGTGCAGGGTCATGTAGCTAGTAAATTCCTAAGGCTGGATTTGAATGCTGGTTTTCCTTACTCCAAGTCTAGACTTTATCCTATGTACCACCTTGGCCTGGGAAAGAAAATAAGCACAAAGGGAGTAGAATTCACAGTGAGGATATAAAGAACAGCTTTAGGGATAATAACGCATAGGAAAAGATGGACTGATTAAAAAATATGACTATATAGAGGAATTTCAGAGTTTATGAAGATGAAAATAGAGCACTTGTGCTTGATGTCAAAGTTAAAGATTTGAATATGTAGCTAAATTGGAGTGAAGTAATAGGACATGGGATTGAGTAGATTAAGTGGAAGATTGGAGTATTTTAGAGGGTGTAGATATATATTGAAGTCCACCAGTATGAGGGCAGGCATTGGGATAAAAAGACTGAAAATAAGCACTGAATCCATTGAGGAGGAAGGAAAATGTCCTAGTAAGGATGAATAGATTACTGCTACCCAAATTCAGATTGGGGAAACAAATTTAGACAGATGATTCAGAATGAAGAAAATATCATCTTTTTTGTACAGTTTTCCATTTGCTTATTTTTACATTTCAACATTAACTTCCATAAGTTTTAAATTTTTCTCCCCTTCCCTCCCTCCCCAAGATGGCATGCAATATGATATGGCTCTACACAAACATTCCTATTAAACACATCTTCACATTAGTCATGTTACATAGAAGAATTATAATGAATGGGAGAGAACATGAGAAGGAAAAAACAAAACAAAAAAAGAAAATAGTCTGCTTCACTTTGCATTCCAGCTCCATGGTTCTTTCTTTCATTGTGGATAGCAGAGACACTAGTTGTAAAAATTCTTCCCCAGTTTTCTGCTTCCTTCTGGCTTTGTTTGTGCAAAAAGTTTTCAATTTAATGTAGTCAAAATTATTTATTTTTGCATTTTATAATGTTCTTTATCTCTTGTTTGGTCATAAATTTCTCCATTCTTCATAAATCTGATAGATAAATTGTTCCTTGTTCCCTTAATTTGTTTATAGTATCAACCTCTATACCTAAATCACATACCTATGTGGACTTTGTTTGGGGTATACAGTGTAAGATATTGGTCTATGCCCACTTTGTGATGTACTATTTTCCAGTTTTCCTAGTAATTTTTGTCAAATAATGAGTTCTTATTCCAGAAGCTGGGGCCTTTGAGTTTATCAAATTGATTGCTATAATCATTGATTACAATGTCTTGTAATCTAACCTATTCCACTGATCTACCCCTCTATTTCTTTGTTAGTGTCAAATAGTTTTGATGATTGCTGCTTTACAATGCAATCTAAGATCTGGTATAGCTAGGCTGCCTTCCCTAGCATTTCTTTCCATAATTCCCTTTATATTCTTGACCTTTTGTTCTTCCAGAAGAATTTTGATATTTTTCTTGCTCTATAAAGATATTTTTTGGTGAAAATATCATCTTTAAATATGTAGCCAACAATAATCTTGGTAAATACACATGGCCTAAATATAAACTTCCATCTTGATTGCCACAAATCTAACATTTCCTGTAAATTCATTAACAATAGAAGAGTCTCACAGAGCAAAAATATCTGCAGATAAATTATAGAAGAATATTACCTTTTAAGTACAAAGCAAAAAGAAGGGTAATGTAATTAGGAAACTTAGAGCTTCTGAGATTAGGAAGAAAATAACTTAATAACTATGATGTAGCCAAATGGGAGTCAGTGACCATTGGAAATGAATGAAAAAACTAACAATTTATTATTCAATCCTATATGCTTGTTGCTAGTTTAAAAATCAAAAAGCAAATATAGTCTTTTTCCTCAAAGAACTCACATTCTATTGGAGGAAAAATACCCAGAGTTGTGTTGGTGACTGGGCTGGGGGGAGGGTGTAATTTGATCTGGAAGTTACAGCAATGGTGACTAGGGCTACAAGAGATTAGATTGGAAGAATCGATTGATTTTTGTAAAGAAAAAATTTTGCACAAACAAATTTTCATAAAAGCACTGGAGAGGAAGGTAGAGACAAGAAAAGGCATAGCCCATGATTATGTGATCATTTAGTAATAGATGATTACTATTTTAATTTGCTAATTAATTTAAAATACTAATTTAAATAATAATATTAATAGATGATACTATTACTACTAGTCTGAGAAAGGGATGCCTAGAGCAAAAGGGAAGTATATATGGGGCTTTCCTGAAATAGCATTACAAGAAGATCAATCACAAACCAAAAGAGCAATGTTCCAGGATGTAAGCTCCTCCAGGGTATGGACTCTATCTAGTATGGGCATTAAGAGAGAAGGTTGAAGAGGGGCCTCTGAAGGAAATGGGTGGAAAGCAAACAATGAAGCGTGAATGGGACTTCTTTGAAATAATATTCTTATAGAGTCAGAGAATCTGCTTTCAGATCCCATCTCCAGTTATTATTATCTGTGTGACCTTGGACAAATCATTTAACCTGCTTAGACCTCAGTTTCCCTGCCTAGAAAATAAAGAGGTTGAACTATGTGACCTCTGAGATCCTTGCCAGCTCTAAATCTGTGCTTTTATGAAAATATAATCAATCTGCTCTTCTTATAGGTTTTAGATTTAAAAGGGACCCAGAGACAAAGATCATAGGTCACAATTTGCCCAAAGCACATGGGTTATCAAAGGCAGAGGTAGGATTCAAATCTAGAACTTCTTATTCCAGTTCCAATAGTCATTAACCTATATGGCATCAGCTAATGCAGTTATTTCCTCTCCTCTACAGTGACATTGTAGTATATTGACAAAATACTAAATATATGCACTTCTAGGTTAAATGTTACTGAACCTTAGCTTTGCAAATATTTAATTCTCTTTCTGAAGTGAAGATATAGGAAAACTTGTTCTTAAGCATATGATATAGAGATGAAATTGAGATTACGATTTGGAGACAGAAATGAAGACAGAGTGCTATGTCTGTGTGTGCATGTGTGTGTATACACACATATATGTATATTCATATATACATGCACACATATGTTGATAGATACGGTTAAAGAAAAACCCCCATGAACTGTTAAACAGAAAAGATCCCAGGTCCAAAAAAGAGAACCTTGAATGCACCAGTCTAACCAAAATTTACACAGATTATAAATGCATTTATTGAGTAAAAGGAAGTTTGTCAGTTGTGATAGTGTCAGTGTTGTGAACTATTCAAACTGGTATTGGAAAGAGTTAGGCATTTATAATTTTTAAACAAAGGAAGGAGAAAAGACAGGAATTTGGGCAGATCCTAGGTAGGAAGCCCCATGCCCAAGGGGAGGGGAGTATCCAGGAAACAAGGGAAATGAGGAATTCCAGGTGTCAGAGGTGTGACCCTTTGATACACAAATCAGTAGGCATGCTTAGTGATAAGCAGTCCACATTTCAGTGCTTGAGCACAGACAACATGATTAGGGGATGTCTACAAAGAAAACCATAAAACAGCATGTGTCCAAGAGTCCCATAACTGACAGTTGGGGGATTCTCTGATGATAATGATGCCTCTTGTAGGTCTATAAACCACCAAATGGCTCAGGGTCTGCTTCACAGCTGGTATGTGCTTAATTAGCTTTAGAATTGCTGATTTTCTGCATATCCAGCTGAGTTTACTCTCAGTCACCGCAAAGGATTGTTGGTATGTCAAGTCATTCTGTATCTTAGCTAATATAGCTAGTCCTCATATAGCCCTTCTTGGTTATCTGGATAATTAGGGACATTAAGCAAATCAAGATATCCGTTTTCATGATTGATAGAGAGAGAGAGAGAGAGAGAGAGAGAGAGAGAGAGAGAGAGAGAGAGAGAGAGATCTCAAAAATATGACCAAGAATACAAACAGAAAAGAGGAAAACAATGAACTTGCCCTTGGGATTAGGGTTTGTTCCTATGCCTTTACCTTTACCTTCATGGGAAGCCAAAACTATCTTGGGGTTTAGGAACTAGAAGGAGAAGGGGACAAATCCAGAGAGACATTGGAAGTTTGCTGGAAAGTAGGTTTTAAACTGATATTACCTCAATGCTGCTCAACAATAAGAAATTAAATTCATAGCAGCTCTTTTTGTGGTGGCAAAGAATTGGAAATCAAGGGGATGCCCATCAGTTGGGGAATGGCTAAAAATGTTGTGCTATATGAATGTAATGGAATACTATTGCGCTGTAAGAAATGAGGATCAGATGGAATTCATTATAACCTGGAGACACTTATATAAACTGATGCTGAGTGAGGGGAGTAGAACCAGGAGAACATTGTACACAATTACAGACACATTGTAACTGTGATGACTGACTTTGATAGACTGGGTTCATCTCAGCAATGTGAGATTATAAAACAATTCCAAAGGACTCAAGATGGAAAAGGCTATCCACATCCAGAAAAAGAATTACAGAGTCTGAATGAAGATTGAGGCAATCTACTTGCTCTCTTTTTTGTTTTGTTTTATTTTGTTTCTTCTTCCTCATTATTCTTTCCATTTGTTGTAATTCTTCTTTATAACTTGACTGATGTTTAATGTGAAGGTAAATGTAGAACCTATATTGGTTTGCATGCTGCCATAGGTGGGGGAAGTAGAAATTTGTAACTCAAAAACTTTGGAACTGAATGTTGTAATTTAATAATAAAGTGTGTGTGTGTGCGTGTGTATGAAAAAAATAAGAAATTAAGAATGAGAAGTTTTTAATCCAGTCACAATGAGAATAATGATAGACTATCCTCAGTGATCATGAAGGAAGTTAAACTTAAAAAAAAAAAAAAGACAGCCTGAAGTAACGATTTGAATGAGGTGACTCCATTCCAAAGAGCTTGGTAACTGGAGGAAAGGAATCTCCTTTTGAAAAGGAAACACTCCTCTAAACTTTTGACAATGAATTCAATTCATTAATTATTTGATATTTTATGCTACTTTTCCTTTATGTCTAAGTTTTGCTTTTTGTTATAAAATTATGATGAATTCTTGATTTTAATTGAATAAAATGCAAGCTAAAAAATAAAGAAAGAAAAGGAAACACTTGTTCCAGACAGACACCCCTTCCCCTCCCCTTGTGGAAAAAAAAAAGTCACCAAAGATTTTACTATATAGCTGATGACACTATCTTACTGCTTTACATTTAAATTTTTTCTTAATTTGTTAAAAATTTAGCAATCAAAAGTAAAATTAGAATTGAGATAAGCAAAAAGAAGAGAATTGTAGAAGAAACTGTAAACTTCTGTTACCTCTATTTTTCTTATATATGTTAAATTTGACACAGTTGTAAAAAATATCTATTTTTGTGTCCCTTTGTGCACTTCTTTTTATTATGTGTAAAGTTTTATGGATTTTTTTTCATTTCTAATACTACCCATTTCTGAAATGGATGTTACAAAAGTCTCCTGTGATCTAATATAAAGGAATGATAGTACAACCCATTCTTTCTCCTTTGGGGAACAGGTATCACCTCAGCTCAAAAGTCACAAACTGAAAACAGAGGGAAGCTCAAATACTTTATGTGCAGTGGGACTGGACCTTGCTGTGATCATAAAACCAATGTTTTTGCTGTTTGTCCTTAATTTTTGAAGAGGATCAATGACACCATGGGGGGATGTCTTGACTTAAGCATGAATTGGGTCTAAGTGAAGCAGAGCTGCACAAAGTCGTCATCCTCACTTTCTCTTTCAGAGTCACCAAAGTCCAGTGTCAAGACAAAAGTCAAGATAACTGGTAATGGCCTGGGATGCAATGAATGACCTTGGGGTCTTCAATGTCTGACCAAGCTCTAAGTGACCATTGCTCTCATCTGTCCATTCTGCTCTGGGACATATCCTCCTACCTTACCATGGGGTCTGAGGCCTGTCAGTTACCCTCAATTTGGTTTAGTCTACCTGCTGAGATGGTTTTACTGGGATGTGACTTCTGGGTATGCTATAGCTTCTTGAAGCCATAGGTGAGAGTTGGGTGAAAGGGTGGACATCAAAGGTGGGTAATCATCCTGAAAAGTGCTCAACAATTCCCTCACTCCAGAGCTGCATAGGACACTATGAGACCTAGAGCATAGGAGGCTAGCAGGGATCAGTGCCTTTAACAGATCATATCATTGGCAAAAAAAAGAAGGTAGAAGCAATATGCTGATATTACCTGATGGCATCAGTGACCCTGTAGTGTCAGAATCATGATTTGTTCCTCCATACATGTATGTTGGCCATAAATATTTTGTATGTGTGTGTGTCCCTCTTTATATATGTTTAAAATAGATATTCATTCTTCCCATTAATAGTCTGTGTACTTATGGGCATTTATCAATTTTAGAGAATAAATGCTTTATTACTATTTTTCTTACTGTGCTATTCCCTTACATGACTTAGTTTTTTTAACTAATTATGTTCTCTGACAGGCTAGAAAAAGGAGTCAATGTGTGTTTGTCAGATATGGTTTTGAATAGATGGATGTAAACCTACAGAGTTCCTTGAACACTGTGCCTTGTCTTGGAGATCTATTGTATAACTGAGTGGGGAAGGGTTGAAGCTAGCTCCCAGATTCTACATTTGGCTACTTTAAAAGTAACTTGAGGCTTATTCCTGAATTAAGTAAAGTGGGGCAAGAATTAGAGAAACTATTTATATATTCTAATATTTTTAGAAAATCTCATGGCAATATTTATGATATGCATTAAAAAAAAAACAGAACCATTTGAATATTCATACTCACTCTACCAGATGGGAATTTTCTAATTATTTTATAGACTTAAATTGATCTTTTAAATCTATACTGGCTATCACCCAGAGGCTACAATAAATTTTCCCTTCCAGTTACATTTTCCTTTTTTATATGTTAAAGAACCTCGGAGATATGTTTCTTGGGGACAAGAACAGAATTTATTTAATTACTATAGTCCACTATTTTATTCAATTCAGCAAATATTTACTAAACCCATTGTGGGGAAAGCATTTTACTAGGTGCTGAGGATACAAAAATAAAAGAGTTCCTACCCTCAATGGCCAACATTCTATTAGGGGGATGTAATGTGAATACAGATAACTAAAGGAGACAGATTTAGGAGGGTGAGATTATTTAAAGTAAGAATCACTAGCAAAGGTAATAAAGATGGAATGGTCCCCAAAATGATCCCTGAAGGAAGACACAGGTTCTAATAGTTTAAAATTAAGAGGGAGTGAATTCCAGACATAAGATAGGGAGGAAAGGCAGTTCTGTGGAATGGAGACAGAAGAATACCACATTTAAGAAATAGAGAGTAAAATGAAATTTTTAATAGTATTTCCAAATTCTGGTGTTGTCTTTATGGGTATTTTGATACATTTCTATTTCCATCTTTTGATTCATTCATATATTCCTTATTATTCATTCTCAAATTAAATAGAATGGAGAATGTGTGGAACCACCTAACATTAAAAATATAATGGAATTATGGTTATAACTGACTAAAAAAAGAAATAGAGTGAAAATCAGTTTAAAATGAAGAATATGTGAAGGGGAGTGATGCAAAATATGTTTAGAAAGATATATTAAAGTCAAATTGTGAAGGGCTCTAAATGCCAGGGTTAGGAGTTTGACCTTGGTCCTAGAGGCAAGAGAAGGCCACTTAAATTTTTGAACAATAAAGTGAAGGAATTTCCAGTTGAAATGAATATGAGGAGGGTGCTAGGCAAACACAAGTTCTTGAGGAAAAACTTGTTCACAGTGAAGGAGACTGACATGGGATAGAGCCAAGGAAGAGCAACTATACTTGATCAACTAGAAGGTGGCAAAATGACTATCAGTGTAATAGCTGGCATTTATAGAGGACTTTAAGGATTGCAAAGTGCTTTACATATATTATTTTATTTTACGTGTGAAGAAACAGAGTCATACTGACATTAAACTACTTACTAAGGGTCATACAACTAGGAAATACCTGAGACAAGATTTGAACTCAGGTCTTCCTGATTATAAAGGCATCTCTCTACACAATGTACTGCCTAACTACCCTAATATGAAATGATTTCATTATAGTCTAGTCATAGTGGTGCATGCCCTGCAGTCTTGGCTACCAGAGAGGTTGAGGCTGGTGGATCTCTTGAGCCCAAGAGGTCTGAACTACAGTGTGCTAAGCCAAGCAGGTATCCACATTAAGTCCTACACTGATATGGTAAGCTCCTAAAAGAAGGATGTGTGTAAAAATTGGGTGGTGGGTAGGGGGCAGGTAGGTTGCCTGCAAACACTCACAGATATGTCTACAAATAAAGGTGTAAACACACACAAGTAAGAAATGAAGCAATTCAAAGCTCCTGTGTCAATCAATCATCAAATCAGGTCCTTGAATGGCCCTTGAATTTCTAGCCTAGGTGAGGAAGGAAGGAAAGAAAAAAGGAAGGAAGGAAGGAAGGAAGGAAGGAAGGAAGGAAGGAA
>NW_027185764.1:54983596-55020442 GCF_028583685.1 Petaurus breviceps papuanus | reverse complement strand
GGAAGGAAGGAAGGAAGGAAGGAAGGAAGGGAGGGAGGGAAGGGGAGAGGGAAAGAGGGAGTGAGAGGGAGGGAGGGAGGGGTAGAAAGAGAAAGAAAGAAAGGAGGAATTGAACTTTGGAAATAGAGTTATAATGATCTTCTGTTATGACCCAACTGTGAACATATATCCTTAAGAGTACAGAGGCAGATGGTCCAGGGACAGCAGGAAATTGGGGTGGGAAAAGGAGAAGAGATGGAAGAGGAAGAGGAGGACAGAGACACTTATATAACTGCTGATCAGAATTAGAAATATTTGGGCAGCATGAACCTCGGGAAGGTGGAGGTAGATTGGGGGTTCCATTTTATAAGATTCTAATTAGGGAGATGACCTTATTCTTCTCTATACCACCTGGGGCTTAGCTCATTGGCATGTCAATATAATCCCTAAGTTATCAGAGCCCACTTAGGGTTCCTTAATTAGCAAAATGTTTCTGTGGTTTTACTCTGCATGTTGGAACTTTATCTGCAACTTGCTGGCTTCTTCTAATTTAGCACATAGTCACTAAATGAAGATGTGACTAATTAATTTAGTTGTTTTCTAGTTGCTTGGGTTTGGGTTGCTTTTTTTTGTTTGTTTGCTTCTATGTTCCCTTTTTTACTATCAATTCCCATTTCCTGTTGATTGATACCTTACATTAGCTATTTATATACCTACTTACTAACTAGTAGAATTATCAGGGGAAGACCAAAACAATATAGATTTTAATACAGTGGACCTCTGTACTTATTGAACATGAATCATGCAGAGTACTCATATTCCTCACCTTTTCATGATACATTTACTAAAAATTAAGATATTTGAGAGAATAAAAAGCTTGTAAACAACTATAGAAGTGATATTAAACATAACATTTAATGACCACATTATAATAAAAATATAATTAGCAAAGGTGATTTAAAGAGGATTAGGATATATGAAAACTAAATAATGTACTACTAAATATGGTATGAGTCAAAGAAAAAATCATAGAAACAGCATAAATCTATCAGAAAATTATAATGATTGGACATACCAAAATATGGATACAGCTAAGAACTCCTTAGGGGAAAATTTGTACCTCTAAACATGTTGTTCAACAAAAGAGAAGCAAGAGGCCAATTAACTGGGTATGCAAATATAAAAGCAACAACTTGAAAAACACTAAACACTACACAGAAATTCTGAAAGTAAAAGAATAAACAATATTGAGAACAAAAACTGAATGACTCAATAAAATCAGGTTTTTTTAAAGTCTAAATAAGCAATTTGCTACTTTGATTTAAAAAGTAGTAAGGAAAACCAAATCACTAACTTAAAAATGTAGAAGGAGAAATCATAACAAAAAAGAAGAAATCAAAAAATACATAAATATATACACAAATATAAAATACTCAAACTAACAAGAAATACAGAATTTAAACAGCCCAATCTTAGCAAAGGTGTGTGGGACAAAGACCACTACCAAAACTAAAAATCAGTACAGGAACCTAGATCCCTGAAGGCAGAAATGAGTTTATTGCTTTCTCATGAGAAAAGGTACTGCCTCTTGTCTCTCTGATGGCACCTGCCCGGGAAGTACAAATTGATGCAGAAAAGCAAAGTCCTTTTATACTTTAATGTGAGCCCTGCCCTCTCCCTAAACCTCTTCCCCTTATCCCATTGGCTGTGTTTCAGGGAGCACAATCTACTCCTGTGAATCTTCCCCAGTAACACAGAACAAAGCACAAGAAAAGGCAGGAATTTGCAAGAATGCATAGTTTAAGTTGTGTTCCAAAGTGTGGCAAAAACTATTAACCCTTTTGAGGAGGCTTCACTTCTATGAAATCATCCCTCTCAAAGGGATTTGAAAAACCTAAAAATTAGTTCTCAAAAACCCCAAATTCAAAGAATAATAAACTCTAACACTACATAAATTATTTCATAAATTGAGGGGGAAAAGCATCGTACCAAATTCATTTTTTGAAACAAATAATATAATGGGATCCAAACCCAGTGAGGTAAAACAGGAAAAAAAATAGCCTAACATTTCATCTAATATATTAATATAAAAAGATTGAATAAAGTATTTACATAGATAGCACAGATACAAAATAGATTCCAAAATTTATTCATTTTTATCAAGTTGGATTTATACTAAGTATTCAAGTCTGGTTTAATATTAGGAAAACCATTAACATAATTAATCATACTAATAACAAAGGCTATAGCAATCATATGGCTATATATCAATAAATACCAAAAACTTTTTGACAAAATGCAAGTCATTTATGTTTTTAAAAAAAGCCTAAAACAGTAGAAAGCTTAGGCCAGACAGGTTGTCCATTTTCACTATTCACTAAATGTAGTTCTACAAATGCTAGTTACAGTAATAAGAAAAAGAAATTGAAATAATAATAATGGCAAAGAGAAAACAAAATGATCACTATTTACAGACTACATTATGATTTATTTAAAGCAGTTGTGACAAGCAAATAGAAATGAGGATCACTATACCATACATTAGGATTCCTGCAGTTGCATATTGTTTTTAGAAATCCACATATTAACATTATTTACATTGCATAATATTTTTTTATTCTGTTAAATATTTCCCAATTATATTTTTATATGGTTTGGCCAACATTTTGTAGTGTTATAGGCCCATGAGGCCCTCATGTTTGACACTTCTAGTTTAGAAAACCCTGTAGATAGAACTAAATTATTAATTCAAACAATAACTTCAATAAAGTAGCACTCTATGGTAGAAAACCATAAAATCTCATCCCTTCTGTATATGAGAGTAATAAGCATGAACTAGCCTATGGGCACCAATCTTTTAAATATATTCAAATACTCCCTCCTGGGTTCCAGTCAAAGTGATCAAATAGTAATTTAGATGAAGCTAATTTCAGCCATTTGTGAATGAGGGGGCTTGTACTATACTATCATGAAAAGCCTTTTAGTTGACAGTGGATCTGGAAGAACAGATGATTCAGGGGTTGCTAAGCCAAACTCAGTGAATGTATAAAAACTGTGACCTGTCCCTTCACTTATCCCTTTCCTTTTTGGCTGAAAAGAGGCAAGATTGTTTTGAACTGGTAAAGATTGAGACACATAGAAGGATAGGTAACTGCCTCCATCTCAAGTCAGACTGTGGACTCTTGACTAGCCCCACATCTTTGTGTTTGATCATTCTTTTTCCAGGAGGTGGTCTGAGAGAAAAGACCTATGAGAAGTAGCCATGCTAAATTAAGCAGTAGCAGTATTCACTGCAGTGATTGTGTCTGATGGCACCAACTGTATTAGGAGCGGAGAGATATATTGGGGACACATAAATGCAGAGATAGAGTCGTGCAAAGGAAGGCAACTTCACGGAACCTGACCCTTCATTCTAGAGAAAAGTTCTATGAATTCTAGAATGGTAATGACCCTCAGATCCCAGGACCCACTTAAGGGGAACTTCATGATGATTCTCCAGCAGGAGAAAAGGACTTTAATACAAGTATTATGAGTTAATACTTTGCCACAAGTGTCCTCTGTGTGCATGTCTCATCACCTTGCTCTTCAAGTCTGATCCTGGGTAGGATTCTGGGAAGATGGCAGCGTAGGTCAGAAAACTTTCAGCTCTCCAAATTTCCTCCACACAAAAGGACAGAACATTGCCTCAGAGGAAATGTGGAGTAGTAGAAATAAATAAAAGTCAGGGTAAAGCAATTGTTCTACTAAGACAACCTGAGAAGACCCCAGGTAAGACCTCATCTCCAGGAACCAAGCTTCAGTCTGAGTGAAGTGAAAACATATCCAGGTTGACTCTGCAGAATCTACAAAAAAACAAGTCTGGGGGCAGCTGGGTTATAAGCCTCAGGAAGTTTCACTTCACATTATCAGGATCGGAAGGCTGAATGGGAGAAGGTTCAAGAACTTTCCACTGTTCAGGGACACTAAGCACAGCTATGCTATGGGATAAATCCTGGACTGAGGCTTCGGGAAGAAGGTAGCACATGCCTGTTGAGTACAGTAGCAGAGGCATGGGGACCATGCTGGCTGTGGGCACTGGCAGGAGAACAGAGTCCCTGGTTCCAGTTCTGGGGCAGAGAGGACAGCTGTAGTTTACAGCCACTAAAGGGACAGCAGGGAGCAAGAGCATTTGCAGGACAGTGACTGAGGATGTCAGCTGTGACTTAGGAGTGGAGAGAAGAATCCTAGGCTGGGGCCCATGAGGGACAGCAGAAAATGACAGTAAGAAGGACTTTAGAATTGGGGCATCATTCCCCATATCTTGGGACTAGACCTGAATTATACTAATAACTGCTAAAAACTAAACAAAATTAAAATTAAACTGAGCAAGCAAAGGAGAAAAAAAAACCAAACATAGGGAATAGGGAAGGACAGAATTTATATTAAAAGGAAGATAATAAAGCTAAAAAAAAAGCTACTCTTTTTTCATTGAGAAAAGTCAAATGGTTCCAAGCACAAAAAGAGTTTTTGAAAGAACCTAAAAAGGATTTTACAATCAAGTAAGAAAGATCAAGAAAAAAAACAAGAAAAAATAAGAACAATCCAAGAAAATTATAAAAAGAAAGTCAACCAAATTAAAATAGATAATCAAAAACTTAAAGAAGAAAATAATTTCTTGAAAACTAGAGTTGAGCAAGGGGAAGCTAATGAATTTCTAAGACACACAGAAATTATAAAACAAAATAAAAGGAAAGATAAGATAGAAGACAATGTGAAATATCTTATCAGAAAAACAACTGATCCAGAGAATAGATCTAGGATAAATAATATAAGAATAGTTGGACTACCTGAAAATTACCAAAAAAAAAATATCTTCATGCCATGTTGTAAGAAATTATCAAGGAAAATTGTCTTGAAGTTCTAGAACAAGAAGGCAAAATAAAAATAGAAAATACAAAATCAACACCTGAAAGAAATCCCAGAAAGAAAACTGACAGAAATATCATGCCCAAATTTCAAATCTCTCAGATTAAGAACAAAATACTGCAAGCCACAAGAAACGAATAAATAAATATCATAAAGCTACAATAAGGATTACACAAGATCTAGCAGCTACTATCTTGAAAGACTGTAGGTCTTGGAATATTATGTTTCATAGACTGAAAGAGCTGGGATTACAACCAAGGGTAACTTATCTAGCAAAGTTAGGTATAATTCTGAAATTTCAAAAACCATACATTTAGTGAACTGAAAAAGACTTTCAGGTATTTGAGACAAAAAACAGCAGAACTTAATTGAAAATTCAGTGTTTAAGATCCAGGAGAAATATAAAGTAAACTTTAAAGACCAATTATATGGGACTTAATAAGGCCAAATTATTTATTTCTTTATATGTGAAAATGTTATCAGTGTTCATGACTGTCATCATTATTTGGGTAGTTTGAGAGAAAGGCATGGGCTGAGCTGTATATGATGGGGTGATTCCAAAAAACATGTAAATAGAGATAAAAAGGGGTAATTGTCTCATACAAATGAGGCATAAAAATAAGAACTGGTACAGAGGGAGTACTAGTGAGGGAGGGTGAGTAGTGCTGGAAATTTACTCTCATATGGAATAGGTTAAAGAGATAACAATAAAGATATGTGTGTGAGTCTATAAATAAAAGTCTTCTAAATTCAGAAAGAAATAAGAGGGCAAGAGGATAGGGTAAGGGGAGAGGATAAGGAGGGGACTCTCAGAGGGCTGGGTAGGTTAAGGAAGAGGAAGGCAAAGTAGTGGGTATAAGTAAAGTAGAGGAATGAGGAAGGATAGGGTAAATAAGGGGAGAAGGATAATGAGGAAAAATAGGAAGGAGGGAAATACACAGGTAATTATAGCTTAGAATGCAAATAGGGAGAATTTACTGATAAAACAGAAAAATGCAAATTTAAAAACAACAACAAAAATATGTTGCCTCCAGGAAAAAAAATAAAAATGAGAGATACATGTAAAGATAAAATAAAGGGCAAGAATAGAATTAATTATATAAAAAGCAGGGGTAATGGTTATGATCTCAGACAAAAGTAAAGTCAAAATAGATTTAATCAAAAGAGAAATATAGGGAAACTGTATTATATCAGCAATATCATTCAATATTTTTAGACCATCTAAAATAAGTAGAAAATACAAAATTCCTGAGAGTATGCCTACCCAAACAGACACAGGAACTATATGAACACAAGCATAAAACACTTTTTATACAAATAAAGTCAGATCTAAATAATTACAGTAATATTAATTGTTCATGGACAAGGAAAGCCAATATGAGAAAAATAATTTACAATTTTACCTAATTTATTTATTCAATGCCATCCCAATTAAATTACTAAAAGAAATTATCTTACTGAGTTAGAAAAAAATAATAAAGATCATTTGAAAGAACAAAAGTTTAGGAATTTCAAAGAAATCAGGGGGGAAAAGATGTAAAGGAACAAGATTCAGCAACATCAGACCTTAAACTATATTATAAGGCAAGAGTATTGTGGAAGTGTAAAATGAATAATTTCAATTATTTGAAATTAAAATTTTCTTGTATGAATAAAATCAATGTAACCAAGAATAGAAGGAATGCAGAAAATTGGGTGTGGGGTGGTTGGGACTTTCAAAGACAATCCATCAGATAGGCTATGATTGTGTTGGAATATTGCTGTAGTGTAGGAAATGATGATCCTGTTGATTTAGAAAAACATGGAAAGACTTGGACCAATGACAGAAGGTTCTATCTTCCTTCAGAAAAAGATAACAATTAGAAATATGCATAGTACAGTCTTGCATGTGCATACATACATACATATAGGTGTTTAATTGTTGCCTTCGGGGAATGGGAGGGAGGGAGAAAGAAGGCAGAAATAAAGTTAAAAGACCAAAAGAAAACCTACAAAAAAGCAAAGACAAACTGTACCTTTGAAAACAATGTGTAGCATTTATTGTATAGGTTTTCTTAAAATGGAAATTTATTATTTTATGTTGAATCCTCTCATGTTCTCCTGTGTACATAGCAATGGTCTTTTCTTTCTTTTTTTTATTTTGTATTTAAGTTTAAAATGAATACAACATTTATAGAATGTTTTTTTTTTAAGTTTGATCCTAATCTCTTCATACACAGTATATTTATGTGACAGTATGCTCCAGAATTGGAAGAAATTGTTTTGTATCAACTGTTCTTCCTATGACTTCTCAGGAATGACTTTTCTAAAACTAATTGAGAGCTAGCAAAGGTGGTACACTGGGGAGACTGAAATTGGTTGGTCTCAAGCTTCAGAATTCTGAGCTACAGTGGCACTGTGGCAATCAAGTATCCACCTTAAATTCAGCATTAGTATGATGAGCCCTCGGATCAGGGGGCCCCACTGTGCCTATGGTGGGGGACAAATTGCCACAGAACAGAAATGGAACATGTCAAATATCCTATGCCTATCGGTAACAGGACTGGGCTTCTGAACATACCCTTCAGTTCTAGCCTGGGCATGATAACTAATTAAGTCTGGAGGGTTAATTGTTTGCCAGCTTAGAAGTATTCAGGCTAAGGGGCCACGGGGAGGTTTGTAAAAGTATTGTACTGGAAATATAATTCTTCCTATTTAACCCTATAACTTGAAGGTACTATTAGTCAATCACTCTTTGGTGATGCCAAACCAAGAATGTTAAGAGCAATATGGGGAGTCAGCAAGAAGGGATGATGTATTATTACTGAGCAGGAAGCAATAGAAAAATAATTTCAATGAAAATTTGCTAAAAGAATATAGAATACACACACACAGAGAGAGAGAGAGACAGACAGAGACAGAGAAAGAATATAAATGTATAGAATATCTGGGAGTCCATTGATCAAGACACAGATAATTACCAACATATACAGGAATTGTAAGTGATTGTTGAGTTGATTAGTTGTATACTACTCTTCATTTCCCCATTTGGGGTTTTCTTGGCAAACATCCTTTAGTGGTTTGACATTTCTTTCTCCAGATCATTTTACAAATGAGGTAACTGTGGCAAACAGGGTTAAGTGACTTTCCCAGGGCCACCCAGCTAGTGAATGTCTGAGGTTGCATTTGAACTCAGGCCCTCTTGATTCCAGGGCCAGCACTGTTTCCACTGTGCCACGTACTAGCCCAGGAATTATGTGACTAGAACTACAAAAGGGATTTTACTGAAATAAAGGAACATAAACAATTGAGATCATTTTATGCCAATATAACAAGAATGAAGATATTATATATAAATTCGTTGACAAAATTAGTACCATGCCAATTAAAATATTAGGAGTATTTTAAGAATCTAAGTCTGGAGGGTTATAATAATAACAACATTAGCCTTCAGGAATAGGTCAAGAATCCCAACAGAAATGATGAAAAAGAATACCATTTATTAAGCACCTCCTCTGCGCCAGACGCTAAACAGTGCGGAATATAAAGAAAGGTAAAAGACAAACCCTGCCCTCAAGGAGCTCACAGTCTAATACCTGTCACAACTATGTGGTCCTGGTTTTTTT
Organism: Petaurus breviceps papuanus; assembly: GCF_028583685.1. NCBI lineage: Eukaryota > Metazoa > Chordata > Mammalia > Diprotodontia > Petauridae > Petaurus > Petaurus breviceps. The sequence continues at coordinate 55,011,953 of NW_027185764.1, read as the reverse complement.
TTTTAAATCAAGAAATTGACTAACGGAAGCAAAGACATCTCAGAATAATCAGACATAAAAATGTCATGTAAGGACCTCCTATTTGACAAAAACTGCTAGAAACTAACAAACAAAAAGCCCTGCAAAGTAGTCTAACTAAATAGGTTTGGAGCAGCATACTAAGCTAAAGACCTCAACACATTCCAAATGGAGAGATCAACTAAATATTACTGGTCATATCATCAACAACTTTGAGAAATTTGAAAAATTAAAATTGAAAGAAAAAAGATTTATTTTTTACAACTATGGCTAGGGTAAGATTGTTATCTAAATAAGGCACAGAGATTATCATAGAATATTAAAGGGAATATATTCATTACTTAAAATTGAAAAAGTTCTGCATGTACAAAGCAAATAGAATCTGAAGAGAAATAAGGGAATCTTCTTGAAAAAATTCTTTTAACAAAGTTCTAACATTCAAGATAGGCAAAGAACAGATAGGAATATATGTTATTATATAGTTATTATTGTTAATAGTTATTATTATTGTTAATAACATTAACATGCAGTTCTCAAATAAAGAAATGGAAACTACAACCAACCATATGAAAATCCAAAATACTGAATTAACATATTCAAACCTTAAAGTACAATATAAATGTTAGCTAATAATATGAATGCAAATTAAAACAACTCTGAGATTCTACCTCATATCCATCAATTGGAAAAGATAACAAAAGATAAAAAATAGTAATATTTAAAGAGAACAAGGACAGCTAGGTGGCACAGTGAATAGAGCACAGGCCCTGAGTTCAAATGTGACCTCAGACACTTAACACAAAACTAGCTGTGTGACCTTGGGCAAGTCACTTAACCCCAATTACCCTCCAGAAAGCAAAATAAATAAATAATAAACAATTAAAGAGAACAAGCACACCAAAGTTTGGTTAGTAGAGCTGTGGGTAGGTTCAACTATTACTGGAAACAATATGAAATAGTATCCCCAAAGTGACTAAACTGTACATTCCTTTGATCCAATGATACTACTATTAAGCACGTGTCCCAAGAAGTCAAAAATAGATGGAAAGGGCCTATTTTTTAAAGAATATTTATAGCAGCACTTTTTTCTTCTGGAAAAGAACTAGAAATAAAATACATATCCATCAATAGTGAAATAGCTGAACAAATTGTGGTATGCAGTGGAATTTTATTGTATCATAAGAAATGGATATGACAGAGTCAAAGAAATATGGGAACACATGCGAACTGATACAGAGTGAAATGAACAGAATCAAAAAACAATTTATCCACTGTCCACAATAATAATGTGAATTGGAAAGACCTCAGAACTCTGACCAAAGCAATGACAAATCATTCCTTCAGAAGACTACTGATGAAACATTCTTCCCACCACTTGGCAGAGAGGATATGGGCTAGAGGTGAAGAATCTGATGAGCATGCTCTGTTCATTTTATTGAAGTGTTTAGCTTGCCTATACATATTTGTTAAAAGAAAGATTTTTCTCTTTTGGATGGAGTCACTGGGCTATTGAGTGGTGATCAACATGAAAAAGAAACATCAAAAATATTTTAAAGTTTCGCAGAAGAAAAAGGAAGTTAGAGAATGTGGCAAAAATAAGGCGAGTTTTTTGCTACCTTGTTAGTCTTATTATGTTTTTTCCTTCATTTCTTTAAAAAAATCTAAACATCAGTTGTCACTGAATCATCAACCTTATTCTTTATATCTTTTTGTTAACGATTGTTAAATTTGCAATAAAAATGCAGAAATAAGAGAATAATGTTGCATTGAGAATATTGTTTTGTCAGTTGTGTGGATTATGAGTTTGTGAAGGGAAGGGTTTGAAGTCCATTAGAAGGTCATTGCAATAGTCCTTGGGAGAGAGCCTGGACTAGAGCAATGGTCATGTGAGAGGAGAGAATGAGAAAGTTGTGAAAGATGATTCGGAAGTAGAATCAAAAAGGCTTAGCAGGTGATTGATTATATGGCACCTCAGATAGGCTCACCAACTTCTCTTACTTTCCAAGTTAGTTCTTTCACCCTGCTCTCCCATTGGTAGATCTGAAAATCTGAAGTGTCTCCCAGGGTCCTAGGATAACTCTTGTTGTGGGAATATACTCCTATCACCCACCATTATAGCACCTGAATCTCCTTTGGTTTGATTTCCATTTACACAAAATCATTTGCCATTACACTATTAACTGTTAAGCATAAAATCTTTACTTAATTGCATAGCAAAAGTGAGAATAATCATATCACAGTAAATCGATATGAGGCAAATGTAGGAATAACCAATACATTAGAGTTCATCTATCCAGAGGTGGGGAACCAGCAGCCTCAAGGCTACATATGTCCCTCTAAGGTGTACGCACTTGAGGACCTAGAGGGACACATGTGGTCTCGAGCTTGCTGCTTTCCCACTTCTGATATTTTTGGGTCACACTCCTCCACCAAGACACACAAAGTATGTGTTGGGAAGTAGGCAGATATTTACAGAAACTTTGCAGGAAGGTACATAAGTGGAGAAACCCGTGTGCTGAAGGTAAATTTGGATGGGAGGTCTTGACGTTCTAGGTTTCTCCATTAATAATCTACAGCACAAGAATCTCTTTCGGGGCTACTCCTCCTCTGTTCTTCCCCAATCTTCTCCTTGTTAAATCCCCTCCTCCTCTGCTCTGGAGTGGAAAAATCTGTCACAAGTTCTTTTAACTCACAATCATTCTTAACAGGTTGCTAAGAAAGTATGAAGCTATTATAGTGATATTTGGTTCCCTTAAGGCAGAGAACTGCCAAGCTGCTCAGGATGGTTCTCTAGGCAATTTAAACAAGCGCAGCCAGCTCTCACTCAGTAGGATTTTTCAGTCTAATCAGTTTCATGTGATGTTTCAGGAAAATAGATAGAAAACCTCTCAGAAAGACAGGGAAAGAACAACCAGGTACCTCTCTCAAGCTATAGTTGTCATTGGAGGGTAATCACTCAACCCACGGCAGTTACCCTAAGACTACTCTTCAATCAATCTGCAAACAATGACTCTCTGTCAATCAGCAGGCTTTTAGAATAGAAACAAAAGCCTTCCATTAGCAGAATTTCCACCTGGCTTCTTCATACTGACCCAAAAAACTCCTTATCTGCCTCCAAGAGCTGCATATTCAGAGCGTCCTAGTAACAAATCCTTCGATTACATGATAAAATTAAATTAAATACATTAATAAATAATTTAAATAAATTAAATTAATATACCTTTCTATCTTTTGTGAAACAGTCCTTATTTAACTCTCCTGTCATCTCCAAAAACTTGGTTTACAACATTCAAATTATAATCTTCCAAACTCTGAAAAACAGTCAAATGCAAATGTGCTGAGAGTCCACAGTGTCCTAAAGCCTGAGTCATTTCATCAAACAGGTCTACTCAATATATTTACTTATCTAAGGGTAAATACTCTGTCTAATACAGCTAACAGTCTGTTTCTCCTCACATTTCATCTGAGAAGCTGTGTTTTCACATTGATTATATTAGGTTTTGTAGACAAAAATTATTTTCTCCCTCTTTCAGCAGCCAAACTACTCATGTGATTTGGGACAGGGGTGAGAGAGAAAAAAAGAGTAAAGGATGGCTGAAATTGTCATTCAAGATGACCACAAGGATGGAGGTGCCCTCAACAGAAATATGGAGATGGATTAAGGTGGGATGTGCAGATTTGGGAGTTAGATGCAGATAATCAAACCCAAAGGAAGTAAATGAGGCCACCAAAAATATAGAGTAAGAGTGTGTGTGTGTGTGTGTGTGTGTGTGTGTGTGTGTGTGTTTGTAGAGAAAGAAGAGAAACAGGCCCAGTACAAAACTTTTTTTTAATGTCATTTATGATTAAGGGGCAGGATATAGAGAATATTAAGGAACAGTCAGAAAGGTAGGAGGATCAAATGAGTAGTATAAGGAAATTTGAAAAAATCAATCGTCTCAAAAACTGATTAAAAATTAAGAACTACAGAAAAGTTTGAATTTAATAATTAAGGCAACCAGTAACCATGAGTATAAGCTATATTCAATAATGAGATTTCCAATAAATTATTTTTAAAAGCTCCTTATGTATTTTTCCAAAATGAGATTTTTGTTTTTAAAATAACTCTAGTAATGATTTGTTTTTCTACTCTTCGCAGTAGATGACTTAGAGTTCAGATGGTGAGGTTATTTTAAATTTAAGTTGCCTCCTTAGAGCGAATCACCTATAATGGCCCGTTTTGTTCCCACCCAGTTTAACTGGCAACTTCTAAATTGCACCATATTTACTTTTTCATCCTACTAATGGATTAGCCAAGGAACATACACTGAAATAGTAAAACATTTAGTTGGAAAAGAAAGGACAAAACAAAATTTATTTCACTGTCTATTCCTGAATAATGTAAAGGCCATCCGCAAGGCCTTCCCCCTCTGACCTTCATGCCTTCAAAGTAGGGAAGTCACGGTAATCCTTGACTTGGTTGTAATGACACCTTAAGTTTGGTTTTTCTGCTTAAGTTCCTACTTCCCAGGAATTAACTTCTCCCAATGACTGGAATTTCCAACAAACATGGAGAGGTGATGTAATTATTTCCATAGGTCCTTACACCTCTTTTCATGCTAGTCCTCCAGAAGGTAAGATATTGTTGTATTGGATTTGAAGCCCACCATTTAGCCCCCTTTAGCTTTTGTCCTAAACCCTGTGACCACTTGTAATAGCTTAAAGGTATAGTCCTGGGTAAAAGTGAATCACCCAAGGCATGGTCCTCTGCTCCCTTATCTTTCCCTGAGTTAGTACTTCCCTAAATCAGTAAGCCTTGAAGCAGCATTTTGTATAAGGATTATGGTTCAAGTCTGTATAGAGATCTTGGGGCAAGTCTATCCCATGCAAGAGACCATCCTGTTCTGGGATGCTGACCCAGCAAGGTCCCCAACCCAGAACGCTGACCAAGCAGGGTCCCCCACACCCTTCACCCAGGACATGACCCTGACCTGTTGCATGACCCCAGTCTGTTCCAAGAATTCAACTCTCCCTGTGCCCTCTAACCTGTACCATCCACCCTGTTCTAGGAGGGACCCCTATCACATGGGAGGATGCACCCTTGTACCCTTGTGCCACAATTCCCAAATTAGCCCTGAGCTATATATCCAACCAATGGCTGTTCTTGGCTTCTGTATGTCATTGCTTATGCTAGCTCCCCTCCCCAATTGTGGGTTTTGTGGTTTTTTGCCTTTATAAGCATTTCCTGTATCCCAATTAAGGTCTGCCTGATTTGAGTGTATACTCCAGGTAGTCGCGATTGATCAATAAATCCACAGCTAAATTTACCCTGCACCCAGACCTCCTCTCACTCTTATCCTCTGCACAACAGCATAGAGGATTTCATCTTGAAGCAGGGACCAAAACAAGTAGAGACTCTCAGTTGGACTTCACGTAACGTCCTGTGAGGACTAGCTTCATTAAAAATAAGCATTCTCAATACTTTCCTATTTAATCCCCTAAGTATTATCATCTAGAGATGTGTATTAGACAACAAAATAATTAAATGGCATTAGAACTGATTGGATTGCCACCCCCAAAGAGAGCTGTTTATGATTCAGCGTCAGCTTGGTATGTTTATACTCAAGTACTGCAGGAATTTGCGCTTTCTCATTTTAAAATGTAATTAAAATTAAAACTTTATAAAATTAATTTCTAAATTACACATACAAAGTATGTGTTAAAAGTATGAAATTTTGTACTTATAAAATTTTATGCTTTTTATAAAAATTATTAAAAGTAAAATTACAAAAAATATTACCTAACATTTTTTTAAGTTGAATAAAAGCATAGATGGCAAATTCATAGAATTTGCAAATGACAGAGAGCCAGTAAAGACAACTAACACACTGGATAATCATGTTAGGATCCAGAAAGTTCTCAATAGACTTGAGTATTGGGTAAAATTTAAGATGAAATGAAATCAGGATAAATGTAAAGTCTCACTAGAATTTTTAAAAATTAAAAACAAAAACACTTCATAAGCACAACTTGGCAAAGATTCAGAGTTAAGCTAAAGTTTGTCTGGGAAAAAAAATATTCAGAGGTTTTAGCTGACTGCAAATTCAATCCATCAGCAGTGTGATATGGTAGCCTAAAGGAACTAATAGAGTCATGTGATAAGAAAGGTATGGCTTCTATAAATAGGTAGGCAATAGTTAAAATTTTCGCTGCAGTTTTCATACCTCATCTACAATATTGTGTTTCCTTCTGAGCCCCACAATTAAAGAAGAATATTGACAAGTGGGGAATTATCTAGAGGACAATAACCAGGACTGGTGAAGGGCTTTGAATCCATGTCATATGAGGGTCATTTGAGATAACTGGTGTTTGACTTGGAGATATGGAGGAAGGATTAAACTTGATCTGCTTGGCCATAGAGGTCAAAACCAAAATCAGTGCACGGAATTTGCAAAGAGGCAAATTTGACTTCAGGAAAAATTTCCCAATAATTAGAGCCATTCAATAGTAGAATGGAGTGTGTCAAGCAGTGCTGGGGAACTCTTTTTTTTTAGGTCTTCAAGCAGAGCCAAACAATCACTCGTCTGGAATATTACAGTGGAAATTCCTTTTGAGTTCATGTTGGGCTAGTTATCTGCTGAGTTCACATCCACCCCTCAAATTTTGTGAGCATAAAATCTTTTTTACATAATAAAAGTTGAAGGGGTAAAGAAGAGGTCTACATCACTCAGAGCTTAGGGTAGTAATTCACACAGCCACTGCATGTTCCCAGTGTTTTATTGATTGGGCCCAATATATCCCCAATAATAGGAATCTGGAGATTGAAATGAGGCATTGTTGTTCAAAAAGCTGCTGGTCCAGGGCCTATAGCAAAGTCTACTCACTGTTCATAAGTCTTTTGCTTGATACTTGCTCCTGAAAAGGAGTACCTTACAATTAGATGTAGGTCAGGGATTAACGATAGGGAATATCCTATATATCTTTCCACTAAGCCTCACTTCACTCAATTTTATGAACCCTTTTATTCAGATAAAGCAGAGGAAATTGAGACAATATATTTTGTTTCCCAGTATAGCCATAAAGACAGGAAATTTCTTCAAATGAAGGACTAAATAGAATCATCTGTCAATTTTCTTAGAGCTTGCGCCAAGTACAGATCATTGAACTTGAGGTAAAAATATTTCCCAGTGAATTATGTCTCTCGCTTTGTATTTTAAATATAATTAAAATAACTAATGTGTTTGTTTATATTTACATTGCACTTTAAGGATTACAAAGAACTTTCTTCATAACAATCCTATGATCAGTAATTATTATTACTATTTCACAGATGAAGAAATTGAGGCTAAGGGACTTGATCAAAGCTGCAGAACTATTTATAAATGTCAGAGCAGAGATATGTATGCTTGTCTTCTGATTCCACTGTACTAAATATGGCATTCTACCTCCTAAGCAGATAGAGATGGGAATGGACCTGGGATTTCCCTGGTTTAGGGGAGTCCCTAGTGATGAAGTTCCCTCTAACAGTGCAGGATAGTATCTTCTCTGCATTTTATAGTCTTAGGGAGTGACCTAGAGCACTGAGAAGTTGTTATTCACCCAAAGTCACATAGGTATTATTTGTCTGATACCAAACTGGAACTGAAGATTTTCTGGAAAAAATCTTTCTCTCTCTGTATCTCTCTGTCTCTCTCTCTCTCCCTCTCTCTGTCTCTCTCTCTCTCTCTCAGTCTTTCTGTTTCTGTCTGTCTCTCTGTTTCTCTCTTATCTCTCTGTCTCTGCCTCTGTCTGTCTCTATCTCTCTCTGTGTCTCTCTGTCTCTGTGTCTCTCTCTTTCTGTCTCTCTCTCTCTGTGTGTCTCTGTCTCTCTCTGTCTCTCTGTCTCTCTGTCTCTCTCTGTCTCTCTCTCTCTCACACACACACACACACACACACACACACACACACACACACACACACACACACTCCATAGTATTCTCCCCTATAGATTCCTAAGCAGATCTACTGGGGGAAAATGGAAGTGGAATCTTAATTACACAAAAAATTCAGGCAATATTTTATGAACAGACTGAGAAATTTAAAAAGTTCAGCTTAAACTTTCCTCCTTTTGAGTAAATTCAACAGGGAAATTGAATAAGCCTCCCAATCATCCCCAATTTTAAAACAAAATTCAGTCAGTGTGTTTTACATATAAACTATATGAAATCTAACATTGAAAAATTCTTTGTGCTTGCTAAATGGATTTTTCCAAAGCTCAGAAAACGAGGAGCCAAATTTTATTAAACAAAACTTTTACACAGTTTGAAAGTAAATGTGCATAAGCAACTTAGGGCAGAAAAAAACATTTATTTAGGAGATGGAAAGGGGATTACAAATCACCTGAGGCCTAAAATATCCTGTCCAACCACACAAAGAAAGCATTTTTAGTTTGGAGGAATTTTTCCCTTTCTTCAGTGTAGGGACCAGATGGCTACATGTGGTACAGTGTATTAACCCAAACACACAGGAGGGAAACTGCCAGACACATCCAACTGAAACTCAATGGGATATTCTTGCATTATACAACATAATTTAGCATCCTTCCTCCCTCTTGCAGCCAAAACATCCCTGTTCATTTACTTTAATAACGCTGACTGGCATTCTTCCCTGGTAGTGATTTAAAATGTTATCCACAAGTCTGGGACTCTTCACATTTTGATTCTCCTGTTGATTCACACAATTAATCATAAATTATTGGATTGAAAGTCAAGACCTGGTAAGATCTTCTTGTTTTGTTTTATTGAAAGGAGAGTGGAAAACCCTGCACATTCCATAACTGTGAAGAGAATCAACTTCCTTGGTTCATATAGAGAGTATGTCAGTTACAGAGTAAATAAAACACTCCTAATATCTAATCAGACATCTATATCTATCACAGAAACCCTGCAGAGAGGTTGTACCAAGAATTTGTGAACACACACTCACACACACACACACACACACACCATGTATACTTAAGTTTATATTTATAAGAACATAGATATAGAGTGTGAACCCTTCTAGTAACATGGGGAAACAAAAGAAAGCGAGGAAATACGCGACCATGAAGTGAATGCTTAGTTTACAAGATGAGAGATTAAAAGAAAAAGATTGATTAAAACCAAAAAAGAAAGAGAAGAAAGATCCCAGTGCTCTCAAAGAAAGAGAAGTTCCCCAGCACCCATCCTGCTTGTTCTTCCAATATAACACACAGTTCGGACCCCCTTACTACATCTTGGTTGATACCAACTTTACCAACTTCTCCATCAAAGCCAAGTTGGACTTAGTGCAGTCAATGATGAATTGTCTGTATGCCAAGTGCATTCCCTGCATAACTGACTGTGTAATGGCTGAAACTGAAAAACTGAGTAGCCCTGAGGATTGCCAAGGACCCACCATTTGAACGATTGCCATGCTCTCACAAAGGTACATATGCAGATGATTACTTAGTCCAGAGGGTCACTCAGCACGTGTTACATTGTGGCTACAGATGATCGAGATCTTAAGTGAAGAATCCGCAAGATCCCTGGAATTCCCATCATGTACATTTCTAACCATAGGTATAACATCGAGAGAATGCCAGATGATTATGGAGCCCCTCAATTGTAACATCAAGAGAATGAACTTCCTGTGACACCAGTCTACAAAATACCCTTCTAGTCCCTTACTTGTCCTTTTGTGTAAAATGGGGTTGTAGAGATTTTCTCTTTTTATCCTATTCTGAAATGATTTTTCTATCTTAATGAAAAACTCATTTAATTTATACATAAATCAGTTTTGTTCAGACATTTCTATAGACTCAGGGTCTTTTGGGTTTTTTTTCCTTGCTTTATGGAGGGGGAGAAGGTAGGGTTAAGTGACTTGCCCAAGGTCACATGGATACTTTTTGTGTGTTAAGTGTCTGAGGCACTTAACCTTTGAACTCAAGTCCTCCTGACTCTAGGGCCGGTGCTCTATTCACTGCACCAACCAGCAGCCCCAACTCAGTATTCTTATTGTCTCATTCTTCTTCACTGCTGGATAATGGGCTTTAAATAAATACTTCAGGGGCTTTCTTCTTTTTCCCTTACCCCTATTGTAGAATAGAAGCTGCTACTACATAAGGCTTTACTATATGGGGAATACACATATAAATGAAGAAAAAAAAACATAGATACAGAACTTTCTCTGGTTTATATCCTGATGAAGAAACCTAGAAATGAATCAATCTCCTAAAAGTTATACAGGTAATTAGCAGCAGAGCTGGAAATTGAACTCAGGTTATCAGATCCCAAAGTCAGCATTCTTTCTACAGATTCACACTGCCTACCACATTTTTATATTAAAAAAAATGAATTATGCTAGAAATAGTAATAAGATGAATAGGTGAATAAGTTCTCCCCTTACTATTTGTCCATTCATATAATTTTATTGAGCACTTATTATGTGCAAGGAATTGTACTACTTTGTGGGAGAGGAGCACAAATATCCATAAAACATTCTTGACCTTTAAGTAGCTTACAATTTTTAAAATGCTTTATTGATGATTATCTTTTTATATTCTATATGTATCATTGCTTACCCACTCATATTCCCCCTTCTAATATATACAAAAATATATATAATATACAACAAATATATGTATATATAGATATCTACATATCAATATGGATATGTATAGATACCTGTATCTACCAATATAGGTTATAAGGAAGAAAAAGAAATAAAGTTTATGGACACCACGAACTAAGCTGGTGAGGGGGAAGACTACTTCTCCAACTCCATTTTTAGGTCCTGTGGCCTCAGAAGCAGGTTTAGAATTTTGTTTGCCCATTTCACCTTTAGGTCAATCGCTGGAGTCACCAGACTCTAATTCAAGGCAAGATAACTTTAGAGGCAAGTTTCCCAGCTATATGAGTCTTTCAGCCCATCAGGGAGACCTTGAGAAGCCAGGGTGACCAGAATTTGAGCCCAAGGAGAACGTTGGATTAGAATGTGATAGGATTACTAGGAGTAAAGCCAAGCACAAGCAGCTTTCCAGAGGACTACTGCTGTGAACAGCTTTTCAAGTTTCTGATTACACAGTATAGTGAATCCTCTATTTATTCATTAACAAATCATAACAAAACATTCACAGAAATAAAAATACAGCATTTACAATGTTACAACTTATCACAGAAAATCAAAATACAACATTCACAACAACTTGTCACTAAGATGGCCACATAGTTTTCACCACAGTGGTCACAAAATTTTGAATGAGGTACATTCTTTTAGTCAATCAATCATTCAATCTACTCAATCATTCAATCATCCTTAAGGAGGTTTGCCTCCTTAAGGGACACAAAGTACAATAGTCAAAGTTCTCCACTCAGGGGCACAGTTAACACAGTTAAGTTAACTCAATCAGTCTCTTAATCAGTCATCATTCACTATTCAATCATCAGAAAATACACAGACCCCCCCCCACCCCTAGATCACTAGTAAATTACAATTTCTCAGTCAGTACACAGTATCCAAATAAAATCTTTCAGCTTGACTTGGGGTTGTCTCTCAGATTCCCTGTATCCCCTTCCATGGTCCCAGGTCCTACTTGGATTCACCAAACTGTCACCTGGGTTTAAAGGCAAACAGTTCTAAGGTCCTTGTCCAGCTCTCCATGCACTTCCTGTTCCATGCTGAAGCTCACAGTGTTCAGTCCACCTTAAATCCTTCACAGTCTCTGTTCCCAGGAAGTTAAGGCTTAATAAAGCCATAAACAGGGTCATACAAAGTACCAGCATCACAGTCATGCTTCCTGCAGCAGCTCCAGCTGGCCCTTGAACATCTTTGGCAGCTCCCAGAAGCTTCAGCTGGCCCTCAGACTCAGCAGTTCCTCAGCAGAAGCTCCAGCTGGTTCCCAGAATCAAAATCACTTCACCCAGGTTCCCAAAATCAAAATAATTCTCTCCAGTCTGGGGGGCCTTTCCTCTTCAGCCTCCCCAGGGCAGCAGCTTCTGCCTCCCTGAAGCTTGCTCCAAGAAGATCTGACTGACCCAGTAGGGACTTCTTATAAACACACACACACACACACACACACACACACACACACACACACAGCATTAGCTCCTTCCTGTTTCAGCAAACCCCTGTTATGTCAGCAACAAAGGTTCATACCTTCTGTTTCTTCAACAGAGGCTTGATTAATTACTAAGTGCCAAGTACCTCTCAGCTTAGCAATACAAAATGAACTTCAAATTGAAATTGCATTACCATTACACTAGGCTACATAGGAATTATATTAAACTCTTAACTAATCTCCCTTCCTGCCCCAAAGAGCAAGGTGGTATATTGAGGGATTATTCCCCTATGTGTTAGGGGAGGGTGAGGTGAGGTTTGTATGTGTAATGGAAATGCAAATTTAAAGATCTTCCCTGCCCCTAGGACCTTTGATAGGCTTAAGAGACTCTGAGAACCTTCCTTGATTTAAAAATATACTCTGCCCCCTAATAGGTTGAATGTGGTCATATGGAGCCTGTGGCAGGAGGCCTAGTTTTCAGGAATGCCCACACTTTGATGCTAGTTGATTAGGCAGTGGGTCAAGAGGGTGGTTCCATTCTCTGACCTAGGAGAAGGCTATATAATCCCTGATGTTAAAAAAAGCTTTGCTTTGGGGCTCACTTTGAGAAGTGTTGTGTGATTTGACCAGATGAGACTCTGGGCAGCCATTGAGAGCCCCCTGGCTTTGAAAAACCCAGATGTTGATGCTTCCCTCTCTGGTAACTGTGATTTGGTATGGATGTAATGGTTGGACAGTTTGGAAGCCTGTCTGCTTGATCCGTTTCTCTATCTTGTAACTCCTGTCTGTATACTCTGAAGTTCCAGGTGCTGACCTTTTCCCCCTGAACTAGGTAAACGATATATGTTTGATTGATTAAAGTAAGCTTGTTAACCCATTTTGAGTTGCTTTCCTTTCAAAAAGCAGATCTAAGAACCTGTGTTGGCAGCCACCCTGGGGACACTGGGGTGATTGCTGCTACAGTATGTTAATTTGTATTATACCTTTGAAGCAAATATTCCTTTATAGAATCTAATCTAACTGCTAAGTGGTTAAATAGAACTGAGGTACAGGGGAACCCTAAAATTTGGGGAACTCAATTGACAAGGGCTGGAAGCAATGACATAGAGACCAGAAACCCCTAAACACCCTTTAGGGTAGTGAAGAAGACTGTGACAATCATGGATAACTAGTAAAGTTCTTTAAGTTTTAATCATAGAGTAAATGATAGACTATACCAGAATAAATACTTTTATTTGGATCAATAAAATAATATCAACTTGACCAAAGAGAGAACAATCTCATTGAGGATTTCTGCTTTTAGCACTCCCTATGATTGTAATCATTGGGAGCTAAGGGGTTTGTTGGGGGCCAGCTTCCCCACATGTCTTGTACTCCAGGGATTTCTCTATCTGCCATTCAAAAGTTTGTATCTAACCTCACTCATTGCACCGCTCTTCTGTTTCTCATGAATTCTGCTTTTCTCTTGCCTTCAAAGTCTTACCACCAGGACACCAGGCTCAGAAGTCTCTCTGTCAATAGAAAGTCTATATCTTCCTCTGCATATAGTGTGCAGTGATATGGTGCTGTTCTTCAAGGAATCACCACATTCTGGGGCAGTAGCAATGCTGCACAGAGCTAAGTCATTCTAAGATTATTTTAGACACAGCTGATTGAATGACAACAGATCTGTAGAAAATGCCACATATGACTGGCCAACGTGCCTATAATTATCTATTTTCATCACTATAATATGAGGATAATAAAAGCAAATACCTTGCAGGCTTGCTTTGAGGTTTAGGTGAGATGCTGTTTGTAAAATGCTTAGGACAGTGTCTGGCATATAGGAAGTACTATTTAAATTCTTATTCTTTTCCCTCCTTTCTTCCCCTTCCCTATTTAGCCCCATATCATGGGACATAGTCTCTCCCAAGAGTAGCCCAAAAGGCCATGAAGAGATACATGCTGAGAATAATTATGTTATAACACATAATACAAGAGGTGATCAAGAAACTCCCAGGTCAACTGAGTTTTCCAATATGCTTCATGGAAATAAGGGTATCAATTTCTGAATGACCAATTTGTACATGAAAGAATCAGGAAACTCCACTGAGGATTTGCAATGAAAATGTATTTGACCCTTCCTTTTTTCCAGTCACTCACTTACATAGAAAAATAGAAAGTGATCTTTTAAATTGAGGATTTACCCTGGTGAGAGAATTAAAATGAGAAGGAAATAGAGGGAAAACAGCTCTTGAGGATACTCCATATATCAAGGACTCACTGGTGCCTCTTGCTGAGTGTAACAACAAGGAGTAGAGGTCTTCTCTCTCATCCCACCCTCCCTCCCTCTCCACCCACTTCCAGCAATGGCATCTCAGAGCAGAAGCACATGTCTGTAAGAGACTTGGGCTCAAACACATCATCTGAGGGAAATCCAACGACATTGTTTCCTTGAAGGCCAGTTTTCTATGGTCTCCTAGCCAGGTATTTAAGCTTAGCCAAAAGCTATTGACTATGGAGAATATAGTCAACCAGCAAAGAAATCTTGAAGTGAACAGATGCTAGAAATATGATAATATGATGCTTTTAGATTAAAAAAAATCTTCTCCAGTGAAAAAACTGACAGAGAACTCAGGAGTCCTGGAGTGTTAGAGATGCGAGTTGCCCATCCACATGTTTTTACCCAGTATACGCTCCCACATTCAATAAATGCATTTGATTCTCTCATTGGTAAATTTGGTTCATACTGTTCTAATAAATCCTTTTTCTTTGAGTTAATTCTATCCTTGGGCTGATTATTCAAAAGTAAACATATGCACTGGGGGTTTATGGGCTATAATTTTAGTGCAAACTCACAGTTTACTTGGTGACTGGTCCTCTGTGGAGGCCTGTACTGAAAGAAGGGGAAGGTAACCCCTGGGGCATTACAAACATATTACCAAATGATGAACCTTTGCAACAAATTAGTTGAGCATAATCATATAGGAAACAAAAGCAGATTGACCAGTCATGTAACTAGAATGAATGGTTAGCCTAAGGTGTGCTACAAAATAGCCACAAAACAGCCTCCACAACCCTGGTAAATTCTTTATGTAGGGTTTATGGTAAGATGTGAAAAAGGATGCCTAGGATGACAACACACACAGGTTGCAGTATGTACCTTTAAAGGAAACATCCATATCAATAAGATCTCCAACCCACTGAAGCACTGAAACCTAATTCTCAAAATTGAAAATGAAAAGTATATAAGGGACAATTAGTGCTCAAAGAATTCTGAGGAATGAGGGATCATTTCTGACTGAGATGATTAGGGAAGTCTTCTTAGACAAAGAGACATTTAATCTGTTAAAAGACAGTTAAGATTTGAAAGGTGGGGCAGCTAGGTGGCACAGTGAATAGAGCACTGGCCCTGGAGTGGAGGACCTGAGTTCAAATCCTACCTCAGATGCTTGACACACTTACTAGTTTGACACACTTACTTGGGCAAGTCACAACCCCAATTGCCCTCCAAAAAGCAAAAAAAAAAAAAAAGGATTTAAAAGGTAAGGGCAGTTAGGTGGTGCAGTGAGTAGAACACTTACTCTGGAGTCAGGAGGACCTTAGTTCAAATCGGGCCTCAGACACTTAACACTTACTAGCTGTGTGACCTTGGACAAGTCACTTAACCCCAATTGCCCTACCTTGCTTCTCCAAAAAAGGGGAAAAAAATGTGAAAAGTAAAGACTTGTGGGGAGGGCAATTGGGAAGAATAATTGATACGTGCAAAAATATCAAATTATGCAAGGAGAGGCCATATTTGGGAAACAAGAAATTTTTTTGACTATGACAAGCAAATGTTGGAGAGGGCTGGAAATATGATTAAAAGACAGGGTTTAAATGTCAGGCTGAAGGCTTTAGGCTTGATTCAATAGGCAATGAGGAACTATTGAACACTATTGAGTTGAGCAGTGACATGATTTGATTTATGTTTGAAAAAGATTAAGCTGACAATGGTTTAACTAGGGATTGGAAGAGACAGAAACTACAAGGAATAATGGTAGCATATGTTCCTCTGTCTTAAAATGGTCCCTAGAAGGTATTTCATGATTTCCCTCAGTAGTATATTTTTTATAATTAAATGTTTTATCTCTTTCCATGTCTTTTTAAATATATGCACATATTTGGCTCATTTTCTGATCTATAGTATTCTTCTTCCTTTCTTGGGATGTGTTTAAATTGTACAATTCTTGTATTTTTAAATTACTAGCTTAAAAGTGCTTCGCTTTACTGATTTTGATTCTGAAGTTTCATAGCATGAATAAAATGTCTCCCAGTAGGTAGCAGTCAAATAGACAAGATCACTCAAGCATTTCTCAATTAGTTAAGAAACTTTTGATGCATTTCATTTATATTTCTCTGTGAACAAAACATTTTAGAAATATTTTTCTCAGGTCAAAGGGCAGATTTAGCATAATAACTAACAAATTTTCATGTAACTAGCCCTTGTGGGGATTTAGCGTTTTTATGACTTCGGTTGCATATGATATGAGCAGGGCTGACTGAATCATAACCTACTGAGCAGAAAAAATGTCTTTTGAAAGTGACCTTGGCATACTTAGAAAGGAAGCCCAGGGACTTATGACAATACAATTTAGATTGGGCAAAAGTTCTGAGCAAAGAACTCTGGTTTGAAAAAGATGTGGACTTTGGCTTTACTTCCTGTTGACAGAAGATGAGAAGAGACAAGGTTGTGTCTGGAGAAAAACAAATAAAGGGTTTGGGTTTTTTCTATTTTAAGATTAGCACAATTATGTTTTGAAGAAATGAACAGCTGGAATTAAATTGATGTCCCCAAAGCACTTAAAAGTACGTAAATCAGGGGAAAAAATACTGGAGAGTTGGAAAGACAGAATTGTGAGACCAAAGATGCACAAATGGATTTTGTACCCTCTACACATCTCCCCTATTATTCTACAAGGTGGTTTATATAAAATTACATCTCTTAGAGGACCTCAGAATTTGGGGGCTTTGTCCAGATGTCTTTGAGCATCCTAGGGAGGTAAGAAAGAGTTGATAAAAGTCCATGCAAACATGGAAGACATTCTCCAGATGATTCAACAATTGACCAACACATAGCTGAATGATTGGAAGCCTGTCACCAATTACTTACTTTAGCTAGATCTTCCCTTAGCTGAACACATGGCTGTTTGAAGAAAATAGAATTCTTCACCTGGCCATTCTGGTTCCATTGTTAAGACATCAATACATTTATACACAGAGTTATTCTACACACACACATACACACATACACACACACACACACATTTTTTTTTTCTTTCTGCCAGGTCATGAAGTTAATCCCTTATTGAAGGATGTGTATCTAAGCAGGGACAGCACAGTGAACTCATCTGATTAATTATCCTTGTCCAGCAAAGCAACAAAGATGATTGGTGACTGAAAGTCAGTGAAGGGACAAACTCTTGTGAGGGGAACTTCCCTTCTCTACCAGGGTATAAGAAGGAAGGGAAAAAAAATATGTCCTTTCTGTTTTTCACCATTCTTTCTTGAAACAAGCTTTCTCTACTCTGGACTTACAGCCAGAAAGGGTTGGGGAGAGAGTATCTTCCTAGTTCAGAGAAGCAATGCCAACTTAATAGGAGTAGCATGTGTTAGTTGGAGATGTGTGGTTGGCCCAGGAGAATCTGAGATTGTTTATGAGTATGAAGTTAAACCCTCACAGGCAGACTTGAAATAAAAGGCCTCACTAGATCAAATATTTTTAATGATAGCTAGGCATCTTGCAACTGTAATTTACATACACACACACACACATACACAGACACACACACACATTTCCATTTTAGCCTAGGAGAATATGAAGGACACATGGCATGGAATTTGAACTTCAGTGGCAGACTAGGAACATGACAGAAACAGTTCAAATACGGCAGTACTGATTGGAGTTGTGGTACCACTAAGGGTGTGAGCTCTCAGTGCCAGCTCTGAAGGATAAATTCTGCCTCTTTTACCTGAAGGTATATAGGGGGAATCCAAGAGGGACAAAGAAGAAAGTGCCCCCCCAACCCCACCATCACCACCACCTTGGGGGCTATGCCCAAGAGTCAGAGTTCTAGGTCCTAGTCCTCTTCTACTGTGTTTCCCCGATAATAAGACCTATCCCGAAAATAAGCCCTCCCCTTACTGTGTAAGATTCCACTAAAATAAGCCCTCCCCCTAAAATAAGCCCTATGGAGATTGCTACTGTAGTGAAGGTGATCCCCTGCGCTACACGCTACATTACGGTACCCTCTGTATGCACCGTCCCCCCCCACGGGTGAAACGCATGCCGCGCTCCGAGCTGCATCCAATCAGAGCTGCAGCAGTGAGCATATCATCCTGTTCTTCCCCAGTGATTTGCTTATTGAATAAAGGTACATTTTTTTGTTCATATTTACCTGTTTATTAAAATTGCTGTCAATGTTCATTAAAATAAGCTCTCCCCTGAAAATAAGCCCTCTGGTGTTTTTCTGTCCAAAAAAATAAGACAGTGTCTTATTATCAGGGAAACACGGTAATTGACTGGAGGAGTAAGGAGAGGACAGATTTCCTCATGGTTCACAGAAGATCTGGTATTATGTAAGTCAGCAATTAGCGAATCTGAAATATATTTCTAGCCTTGGTGACTACCTGTTTGGTTGAGAGTTCCTTAATTTAGGATTCAATAAGAAAAGAAAAAAAAAACTTCCTTAACAACATACTTTTCAGAGAAGAGGATCATCAAGAGGAATATCCAGTGGCTAAAGGACAAAAGTTAGGCCATGGCTAGCCAGGAAATCTGTGCCTCCATGATAACTGCTTTGTACTTCTGGGAAAGTACAGGTCTCAGGTTAATGTAAACTATCTGTTCAGGAGCCCTGAAAAAGATCTTTAATCCCCAGAATGGTTTATTTAAATGTGTTCTATTTCCTGTTCATTTTTACCTCTAAGTTCTACATGAAATGTAGTTTCTATGGCACAGAAAATAAAATCTATCCTTTATTTTAAATCCATATTGCACTTTAAATACCTTTGTGTGAGGGGACCTTGTTAGCCACATTTAGGAAGACATGAGCCTTACCTAAGCTTTGATTTAGAGATTTCCCAATAGTTTTACTCTGATATTGGGGCAAAGTGAGAGAGAGATAACAGCATTTTAAAGGTCAGGCCCCAAGAATCACATCTAGGTCCCAGAACCCTGGGCCTTACATAGAGGGAAGGAAGGGACTAGGCTATGAATGGCAAATATAAAACACTCCTAAATTTTTAATACCATTTTATTAATAAAAAATTATATGGAATGAATGGCAATATTTTTATTATCTGCTCATATTTATACAAAAGAGCTTTTTATTCACTATACCTGTAAGTGCCAAATAATAAGTACATTGGTGAGAATTTTTATAATGCTTCTATTTTCAAAATAAACTATATAAAATTGTATGGGTTTCTAAAAGAAGAAAGCACTTCATATGCTTTTAATAAAAGACCAAAGTGTCAACATTTTAACTTTTATTTATTGCTGCCTATAATTTAAATAGGACAAGCTTAGATTCTGTGAAGTGTTTCTTATGTTTTACATTTTATTACTAATACCCACACTTCTTTTCATATTCTGATAAATTAGAGCATCTGCTACAGTCATTTACAAAAAGAAATCAAAGGATGTGACCTGATTCCTTTAACTTAGCCTAAAGTAGGGATTCTACTGTGGGCTCTGTGATTTTGTTTTAATTTTGATAACTATCAATATACTTGGTTTCCTTTATACTCTTATGCATTTTATTTATGCATTAAAAACATTATTTTGAGAAATGGTCTATAGACTTTTCTAGAATTCCAGAGACATCCCATTATACAAAAATGGTTAAGAATCCATGGCCCAAAGAAGACTTTCTATCCCTAAAATATGAACATTATAGAAATAATAATAAAATCTAAAAATCCTAGCCATCTCTAGCTGCTACAATTTAAACAATTAGAATACTTCTACATAGTTTCAGATGGAATGCTAAGGTAGGAACATCATTGATTTTGCATAGGTAGGAATAACTTCTCTGTAAAGAAATAGGTTATCCTTATTATTTGATTGGTCTGAGGAATGGGGGATTAAACCATTGATACTACTTCCTAGTTACATGAGGCCTAAAATGTTATCCTGTTGATATTTGGAATTTTAGTGGAATTACCACTGCTATGCAAGACATTACAGTCATGGGAATGTGGAGGCAGAATCTATTGTTAATTATTAATTACATTATTTTTATCTCTTATTAAAGCAAACGCATTTTTGATTCCGGTTTTTAGCAAATCATTTTCCTTGGTTAATTTTTGAAGCTCCTTTTCCATATCATACACTTTTCTTTTTAGAGAAATGTTTTCCTCATTATAATTATTATTATATAATTATAATTCTGCTATTTTCGTTTTCAGAGAGTTATTCATTTTGTCTTCTATCTCTCGCATTTTGTTTTTAAAGTTCCTTTTGATCTCATCTAGGAGAGCCTTCTGTGCTTGGGACCCATTCCCTGTTGAAGTTTCAGCTTTGGGTGTGGAGTCCACCTTGTCTCCCTCTGAGGTTGATTCCTCCCTCTGATGATAGTAGGACTCCAGAGTCTTTGTCTTTGTAGTCTGTTTTCTACCCATTTTGAGGCAGGGTCCTAGCCACGCCCTTCCTCTAGGATCCCAAGCCTTTACTGTAGAGGGTTTTGCCCTGGGGCAAGAGTTACTATGTTTTCAGGGTCAGAGGGGGGGTTTGGAGCAAGTGAGGTTCACTCTATCATCCTAGTCTTTGGAGGTCCTGAAAGGGGCTTTTTAAAAAAATTTCTGGGCTATGAAGTGGTAGCCCCAGGAGTGTTTGTTGTCCAGGACAGGGGCCCCTGTATTTGCTTCTTACCTTGCTCTTTCCAGTCCCAGCTCTTTGGTGATAGGCCTGGTAGTGAACCTTGTGGTTGGTAGGAAGACTTGCCCTTGGATTTGATCAGGCCCCTTCAGGGCCTGCCTCTGTGTCTGCCCAGCAAATACATTTTTAAAAAAGAAATATGAACTTTCCCAGAAATTCTTGCCTTTTGATTTCTAAAACTAGATATGATGGAGAGGAAAAAAATAAAAAAGGAAATATCTCTCATGTATAAAATTTTTCATGAACTATCTTAAAATGCTGTATTCAATCATTTCCAATTATGATTTAGAAATCAACTTTGATATCTGGCTCTATTTTCCTTTCAGTCCTTTGATCTAAATGAAAAGTAGCCTCCAATATTAATTATAATAACAGAAAAGCAGAGAAATAGCTGGCAATGACATTCTAATAACTATTCTGAATTCGAGATATTAATTACTAAAATATCACTAAGTGTGTGTATGTGTACATGCATATGTGTGTATATAAAACTACTTTATCCCTGAATCACACTTCAGATAATTAGAATTTCACTATTTTATTTTTTTGTTCCTCAAGGGATATATGTTTAAGATGTAGAAACAGAGAGCAATGGGGGTGGAATTAGAGGTAAGGGGGGGAGTAAATGGAAATCCCTTCTTAGATTTGAGGAATATAAAGAATTGATGTATACAATGAAACATCAGCATTTCCTATTTTTTAATAGTGGTAGAATTGGGCACACACAGTGCATATGCAGAGATCATGTCAGGGAAGAACACATGCCTACATAGGCAATTCATACCTCCAACACAGTGCTACCAGTATTGATGTCACTGTGCTGCTCTTGTCAGACTTGCTAGACTTGGTCTCTTTGTCTGGTTTGTTTTTATTTGTTTGTTTGTTTTGCTTTTTGGAGGGCAATTGGGGTTAAATGACTTGCCCAAGGTCACACAGCTAGATATGTGTGTGAGTGTGTGTGTGTGTGTGTGTGTGTGTGTGTGTGTGTGTGTGTTAAGTATCTGAGGCCGGATTTGAACTCAGGTCCTCCTGACTTCAGGTCTGGTAATCTATTCACTGTGACACCTAGCCTCCCTTCTAGACTTGGTCTCTTTAGAGCATGCAGATGTGCTGTATAATCTCAGATAGACATTGTTCCTGGAGGCATTCCTCTCCACATGGTCACTACATGACATGATCTTGCAGTTGTTACTGGTCACTGCCAGGAATGGATGGACTGAGCATGACATTGTAGAATTTCTCTTCCAGCTACTGACTTCAGTTGAGGCGATATGTCTTCCCCCTATGTAAAAGAGTAGACTCCTTTAGTTTAAAGCCCAGGAGCCTTTTGCTGTAGCTTTTAGAAAAGTGAAGCCAGGAGATATCCAGACCAGTGAAAACTCCCTCAGGGCATTTTCCTCCCTTGATGGAACAATTAGTTCTTCTCAAAACCCTGAATAGAATGGGCATTTCTTCTTCACCATTGCCCCAAATACCATGCTATTGCAAGCACAGAGATACCATGACTAACTATTGCCTTCAGAATTAAGTCTACTTTTTAAAACTTGGCTAACATCGTCAAGGGCACCATTTCTACTAAGGACTTCATTCTGATGTAAGGTTAAAAATTCCTTTTGATTCCTTGATTATTTTCTAATTGATAAATTTTATCTAAGCAGCATCAGTTTAGAGGATGCTCTTCATGTAAACTGTGAAGGGTTTTTGGGGTTTGAGGTCTCCCAATTTCCTAACCCCATGCAAATAATTGAAGAGGAGAAAAGCACAGAAGCAAAAGCCCAGGCCAGTAGTTAAGGTCATCATCTTCCTCCTACTCAACCACATTAATGTCTTTAATAGTATAAATTGCCCGTAACATTGCTGCCTTTAATATGCTAGCAATAAGCCTGTTTGACATCTTATAATTGTGAAGACTACAAAGATGGGTAAGACCTTTACTATCCTCCAGAATCTCAGCATAATAAGAGCTAATACTGGTTCACCCATGAGTTGACAATCCTGTGTTTTAAACTCCTTGTCAAGAGCTTCTGAAGATTTGTGAAAATCAGTTTGAAGGAGACTGGGACCTGATACTACAGGATCTATATCTTAAATGTTATGAATAATTTCTTATTTTAATTTATCATAACATCATACCACATCTTTTTTCCTCTTTACCTGAACTATCCAGGCCATCATGCCCTCTGAGAAATATCCTGTAGTTCTTGTTTTCCTCTCTTTAAACAAAGAATTTTAGCTTTCTCTCTGTCTCTCTCTCTCTGTCTCTCTCTCTCTCTCTCTGTCTCTCTCTCTCTCTGTCTCTCTCTCTCTCTGTCTCTCTGTCTCTCTGTCTCTGTCTCTGTCTCTCTCTCTCTCTCTCTGTCTCTGTCTCTCTCTATTTCTATCTCTCCCTCTCTCTCTGTCTCTCTCTGTCTCTCTGTCTCTCTCTCTCTCTGTCTCTGTCTCTCTCTCTCTCTCCCTCTTTCTCTCTCTCTGTCTCTCTGTCTCTGTCTGTGCATGTTTGAGAGAGAGACACACAGAGACAGAGAGAGACAGAGAGCAAGAGAGCTTTGGAAGTCTGGCAAAGCCTATGAACCCCTTTTCAAAATAATGGTTCCAAATTTACAAAATAAAATACATAGAACAACAAAAAAATTAAAGATGAGTGTGTGTGTGTTTGTGTGTGTGGAGGGAAGATGAAATGTTTATTTTTCTTGGTCCAAATTAAAATAATTCCTGAAATCTGTATATGGATCTCTTGGTAGTATATAAATACAAGGTTAAGAACCCCTGCTTTAAAACAAATGTGTGAGGATCTTGGGTTGCCAAGAAGGGGAGAGTAGTGTTTTATTGTGGAATATTTCCTCTCCATCTCTCCATGACTACCCATATGGAAGTTTCAAGTGAAAATTGTTGTCTGTGATTCAGGTCAGGGTGTGGAGTAGAGGGCAGCAGGAATTATCCTTGGGCCTTGTATAGGTAGTTTGCAAGTGTGAAACCCTAACCATGTTGAAAAATGACATAAAAAGAATAAAAAATTGTGATAGTGTGGTGTGAGTATTATAGCCATACTGCAATAATGAGACTAAGGAATGAGCAGAAAATGTATTGAGTGAAGTTGGCTGTTTCTATGCAGTTTGCTAGAGAATGAGTGAGTCATGGATTATTAGTATAAGTACTGAGTTGGGGAGTCCTGGCAGTCAGTGTTCTAGTTATTTAGAATGAGAGTAGTGGGAATGAGAATGGAGATTGTGTACCAGAGTGATACCTTGGGGTAATTGCTACCGATCAAGGCCTCTAGCCCCACCACTCCTCTACCACCCATGTGGTACTTACCAGCATAGATTGAACTATGATGAGATCGAAAGATCAACTTCTCTGCAGTACAGCAGAGCTGAACATGGGATTTTGAACTTCTAAGCGGAAATTTATTTCTCTCTAGTACATTTGTAAATGTTCTAAGATCTAACTTTCTAGCACAAAAACCCTCATTTTAGTAAAATATTTGGTTGGCTCTCACATATTATTTTACTAGACTAAAATCCAGTTACCATTTTGTATGGGAAACATGGTCACATTAGTTTGTACAAGAGTAGTATAAGGGCACTAAAGTGACTTGCAAAACTACAAGGCAACTCTCCTGTCCTAAGAGTGTAAAAAGCACTCTTCATTTAACAGTGCTTCAATTATCCTTCCTGAGTATTTAACAACCCCTGTTTCCACTGCTGGATGCATCTGGCTTCAACTGAGAATTAAAGATATGGAATGAAAGCATGGTTTATGGGATAAGGATTGGGAAAGAATTCAGAATATCATTGGCGGAGGCAGTGAATGGAACAGAGCACTATTAGGATATCAAGGGATCTCACTCTTGCTTTCATCATCTTTGCTTACAAAGCTAACTTTCTATTACCTCTTCCTTTGCTCTTTCCCTATTGCTCTTCCTTTCTCTTCCTTTCCTTTCTTTTTCCCACCCTTTTCTCTCTCCTTGTTACTTTCTCTGATTCCTTCCTTCACCTGTCTTTTCTCTCTGCCTTTTAGCCTGACATTGCATTTTAAAACATTTTAGTTCCCTTTCTAAGCTCTTTGTTCATCATTCTTTGCCACTGCCAAATCCAACCCTTAGCCCTCAGTCAATTTATAATGTCTTGACCCTAGCTATTGAAGGGCATAAATCATACTATTCAACCCATTAATTTTACAAAAAAAAAAAAGGATACTGAAGTACAGAGACACTAAGTAATTTGTCCTAGGTCACCCAAATAGTGTCAAAGCCAAGATTTAACAAAAACAGGTCCATTTGATCCCAAATCCAATATTCTTTTCAGGTGGATATGATGGTAGTATGGTATAATAGAAAGACTTCAATCAGAAACCCATATCTGACATGAGCTCTATGACCTTTCTGAAACTCAGTTTCACAATCCACATGATCAATGTGAGGACCAAATGAGACAATCTATGCAAAAAACTTTTCAGATGTCAAAAAGACTAACTGAATGGTAGCAGACACAATAATGTATTTACTACACTGCCCAACTTTTTCAGCCCTTTTCTCAATACTGTATAATTACCTAGTGGATCTTCCCTGTACAAGGGCAGTGGGTATAAGGAAAGAAAGTTGAGCAAGAAGAATTGGATACTAGCCCTTTCTATGTTGGTATCCAGTTGCTTTTCCTTTAACATCCTACTTAAAACCATTCATAAATTAGGATTATCTCCCCCAACTCACTGACAGGCATGAGGCCTGTCAGTAAACCCATCTGCTGAGACAATTTTCTCTACCTGGGGCATGTGAAGACTTCCCTCAGTAGGATGGGCACATGGGAACAATTCATTCCAATGGCCACAAAGGCAGATGAAATTGGTGTTGAGGAGTACTTAGAGCTTGGTCAGACATAAAAGACAACAAGGTCATCCACTGCATCCTGGGCCATCACCAGTCCTCCTAACTTTGGTCTGACCTCTGGACTTTGATGATTCTGAAAGAGAGAATGAAGTTGACAGCTTTGCTCAACTCTGCCTCATTTAAATCCATGGTCAAGTCAAGACATCATTCCATGAAATCATTGGTCCTCTTCAAAAACGAAGTATGAACAGAAACAAATTAGGAATAATATCTTTCCTGTCTGCTTCACCAGATGTTTTGGGTTAAATCAGGTAATGGAGGTAGAAGAGTTTTGAAAAGTCAAAGGTTCTAGACATGCTAATTGTGACCATGAGCAAAAGCAGCTGTACAGCATAATGGAAAGAGCCCCAAATATAAAACCAGGGGATGTGTGTTTTAATACTCAGCTTGCTACTTTGTGTATTACCTTGAGTAATTTAATTAATCTTTCTGGGTCTTAACACACTCATCTGTAAAATGAGCTAGCAGAGTGGATGATCTTTATAATCTCCTCTAGGTGTATACCCAATCATCCTGATAGGGTGCTTGGATGCCTGTGCTTGGACCCCAGTTTGTAAAATCACATTTCTCCCTAGCCTCAGAGAATTATCTCTGCCCACTTCTCCCCATGCCAGTACTCTGCCTAGCAACCATTCATGATCAAGCCCCAGCCAAATGCTTGTCTCCCCTTAGTACAATAATAAGCTGCACCTATGAATCCTTCACAAGATTATGTATAAGTAACTCCCTATCTCATTATATACATCCTAACAATCTTCACCTATAGAATTGAGTAGTTTGACCCAGCTGTGTATTAGCTGAAACAGCTGTGTACTGATTCATTCTATCGTATATATCCTGGACTCAGTCATATGTATACTCCTTAGCTCATTATATACATCCTGAATCCCTCATTAGCTTGGCATATAGTAAACTCCTAATATCCATCTTGTTAAACATGACATATGGGTGGCAGCTTGGTCAGCCTTGACTGCTAGCTAGCAGTCTTAGTGATGCTTAGTGACGCTTCAAGCCTAACAACACACTTCCCTGCAGCCCCCCTCGGGCTATTTCCAGTGAATTCTGGGCAATACATCTATCTGCACAATAGATATTAACACTGTATGTTCCTTTAAGAACTGATCATTCCTTAACTCCTCCCTATTCCCTCCCTAACTCACCTAATTAGCATATTTGGCAAATGTCATACTATAGTTTATCCTATATAAACTTTAACTGTAGCTCTCTAAAGTTGCAGATTCCTTAAGAACTCTTGCTCACTATACACCATAACAATAAATCTTTGCCACCTTGACTTAGAGAATGCTTGAGTCCTTGAATTCATTACAGACTGCTTTCCAGGGATTCTGGTTATTGTGGTTACTGGACTCCCTAACCCCTTGAACCAAGTCAATCCCAAGTCACATTTTCTAAGCTTTCATTTTTTTTCTAAAATTATGTAATAGTACTATGTAATTTCTAAAGTACTTTCTAAATTTGAAATGGCCAAGTCCTCTGATTCAAATGTAAGCTATTAAAAAAGGAATGTTATTATATTATAAAGAACACACAGGATGTTCTCAAAGCCAATTTACTGTTATATATGCTGATTAGGGCTGAGGTATACTAACCAGATTTATACTTCCTCAATGAATGCAATCATATTTTCTAATACAAACATCAATCCCTCTAGAAAAGAATCCCCATCATTTTCTTCAGCCTCTAGTAAGCATGTTTTAAACCAGTACTCATGTCAAATTGCTTTATTGACCACCCAGAGGATGTATATCTCTCCTCCATAGTGGGGGTCTAGCAAATCTCTATCAATCAGCCTTCCTATTCATCCAAATAGGATGTTTATATTGAGAACACAAGAGGCTGCTTTGAAGGGCAATCTACAGTAAGCTAATGATTGGGGCCTTCAAGTGGGGCTTTTGTGTTTCAAGCTACAGGTTTTACCAGGTTACACTTGATTTTTTGATTGATAGCTCATTACATAATCTATTTTTTGATTGAAAATTTCCTTTCAGCATCAATAAGTGACATTTAAAAGTACACATATGCTTATCTCTACTAGAGATTCCCACACTTATTTGACCTACCACCTCTTTAAAAAAAAATGACTCAACACACCTCTGGTGTTAGGTTTGGCTAACACTTGTTTTTATGCAAGACCCCCAATTGCACCCAATGCTACTACTGCCCTCTGCTGTTGTTCCAGCGACACCCCCAGGGGGTGGTATAGCCCACTTTAGGAACCTAAAAGAGAAAAAGAATTCTTAGTAAGATAATGTTTGCTAATTATGTTTATTACTGAATAGTAAATCATCTTGTTTACTGGTTATATCAATTTGCCAAAGCAATAGGTGCTTATTGTCTAAGTTATTTAGTCCTAAAATGAACTATGAATATAAAATATATTCACTTATGTCAAATGTTTATCATTACTACATATTCGCTGTCTTGAATTGTGCTTTCCGAATTTCTTTTTCCTGTTTTAAATCCTCCTTTCTATTCTGTGTTAATACTTTTGAAAACCCCT
>NW_027185764.1:54970752-54983196 GCF_028583685.1 Petaurus breviceps papuanus | reverse complement strand
AGACAGAGACAGACAGAGAGAGAGAGAGAGAGAGAGAGAGAGAGAGAATGTGAGCTCTTTTCTTTGTCTTGCTAATTGAAACAAAATGATAAGAATATAAAAAAAAAAGTCCTTGGCAAAAAAAATGCTTTTTCATTTATCCATTCATATATACATACATACAAACCCTAGTTGGGATTTCTTCCTGAAACCATTTAATCCATTCTTAACCATTTTCCTTTCAGTGTAGGTAGAGATGAACAGAGAAGACCTTTTAACTGGAATGAACAAAAGGACATTCTCGATCTAAATTTGGTCACCATAAGCAAACCTGAATTCCTCCCTATCACATACAGGATCAAATGTAAAACTCCAAACTTCTTATATCTTACACCCCCTTCCAGTGACACCAGCGTCCTTGCTGTTCCTTAAACAAGTCCCTCCATCTCGAGGCTTTGGACACTTGCTCTGAGTGGGTTGCACACTGGGAAAGCTCTCCCTCCTCATCTCTCTACCTCTTGGTTTCCCCAGCTTCCTTCAAGTGCCAGCTAAAATTCCATTTTCTACAAGAAACCTTTCCCAACCCCTTTTAACTCTATTGCCTTCCCTCTGTTGCTTATTTTCTATTTATTCTGTCTGTAGTTTGTTCATATTTGCTTGTTGTCTCCCCCATTAGATTGTGACTCCTTACTGACAGGGACTATCATTTGCCTTTTTTTTTTAATTCCTTGAAATTACCATAGAACCTGTATATAGTAAGTGCTTAATAAATGTTCCTTAGCTGACTCACTCCTTGAAATTGGTTGTCTTCTATTCAAGGAAGACTCACCAAGGGCTTCACACCTGGACATTACTATAATATCATTTCTTTTTTTAATTAATTAATTTATTTATTTTTAGTTTTCAATATTCATTTCCACAAGATTTTTAGTTACAATTTTTCTCCCCATTTTTCCCCTACCCCCACCCCAAAATAGCAAGCCTACTGAATACCTCTTCCCCCAATCTGTTCTCTCATATCCTCCCCCATCACCCCCCTAACTTTCCAGTAGGGCAAGATGGGTTTCTATACCCCAGTACCTGTATATCTTATTTCCCAGTTGCATGTAAAAAAACAAATTTTTAAACATTTCTTTTTAAAACTTTGAGTTCCAGATTTTTTTCCCTTCTTCCCTCCTCATTCACCCCCACTGGGAAGATAAGCAATTCAATATAGGTTGTACATGTGTAGTTACCTAAATCATTTCCATAGTAGTTATATTGTGAAAGACTAATTATATTTCCCTCCATCCTATCGCACCCCCCCCCACTTATTCCATTTTCTCCTTTGACCCTACATCTTTTCAAAAATATTTGCTTCCAACTACCCTCTCCCCTAATCTGCCCTCCCTTCTATCATCCCCCCTCTTATCCCCTATTCCCCTATTTTCCTGTAGGGTAAGATACCTAATTGAGTGTGTATGTTATTCCCTCCTTAAGCCAAATTCAATGAGAATCAGGTTGCCATTCCCTTTCACCTTCCTGCTCTTCCCCTCCATTGTAACAGTTTTCTTTTGCTTCTTTTATATGAGATAATTTACCCTAATCTATCTCTCCCTTTCTCCTTCTCCCAATAAATTCCTCTGACCTCTTAATTTTATTTTTTAGATATCATCCCTTCATATTCAACTCATCCTGTGCCCTCTGTCTATGTATACATGAACATACATATGCCCACACTCACATACATATTTATATACACATACACCCTCCTATATATACACACATATGTATGTATACATATTTATATACATATATATTCCCTTCAACTATCCTCATACTGAGAAAAGTCTTATGAGTTACAATTAATGTTTTTCCATGTAGGAATGTAAATAGTTCAACTTTAATAAGTTCCTTATGATTTCTTTTTCCTGTTTACCTTCTCATGCTTCTCTTGCTTCTTGTATTTGAAAGTCAAATTTTCTGTTCAGATCTGGTTTTTTCATCAAGAATGCTTGAAAATCCTCTATTTCATTGAATGACCATATTTTTCCCTGTAGCATGATATTAAGTTTTGGTGCATAGGTGATTCTTGGTTTTAGTCCTAGCTCCTTTGACTTCCAGAATATCATATTTCAAGCCCTTTGATCCTTTAATGCAGAAGCTGCTAGGTTTGTGTTATCCTGATTGTGTTTCCACAATACTCAAAATGTTTCTTCCTGAATGACTGCAGTATTTTCTCCTTGATCTGGGAACTCTGGAATTTGGCTATAATATTCCTAGGAGTTTTCTTTTGGGGATCTTTTTTCAAGGGGCAATCAGTGAATTCTTTCAATTTCTATTTTGTCCTCTGGTTCTCAGGGCAGTTATGTTTGATAATTTCTTGAAAGACGGTGTCTAGGCTCTTTTTTTGATCATGACTTTCAGGTAGTCCAATAATTTTTAAATCATTTCTCCTGAATCTATTTTCCAGGTCAGTGGTTTATCTAATGAAATATTTCACATTGCCTTCTATTTTTTCATTTGTTTAGATCTGTTTAATAGTGTCTTATTTCTCATAAAGTCATTAGCTTCCAATTACTCCAATCTAATTTTGAAGGAGTTATTCTCTTCAGTGAGTTTTTGACATTCCTTTTCCATCTGACAAATTTGACTTTTTAAGGCATTCTTCTCCTCATTGGCTTTCTGGGCCTCTTTTGCCATTTGAGTTAGTTTATTTTTTAAGGTGTTATTTTCTTCAGTGTATTTTTGGATCTCCTTTAGCAGACTGTTGACTCACTTTTCATGATTTTCTTGCATCATTTTCCTTTCTATTCCCAATTTTTCCTCTACTTACTTGATTTTCAAAATCCTTCTTGAACTCCTCTATGGCCTGTAATCAATTCATATTTTTCTTGGAGGCTTTTGATGCAGGAGTTCTGACTTTGCTGTGTCCCTACTACTCCATGCCTTGGGCCTTTTTGTTCCCCCAAAAAAAGGATTATATGGTCTGTTTGTGCTTCCATTGCTTGCTCATATTGCCAGCCAATTACTTGTCTTTTGAGCTCTTTGCAACAGTAGAACTCTGCTTCCAGAATGGAGAGAGCTATGTCCCAAATCTCTGGGGTTTTCATAGCTGCCAGAGCTATTAGTTGAGAACCCTCTCTACAGCCCCCACAAGATCTGGCTCACTGGTCACACACCTCAGGACCACCACCCAAGACTGTGATCCATATCCAAGCACGTTAAGTAAGAGAAATTACCCTCTGAATGGTTGCTTGGTCCCCCTGTAATCTGTAGTCCAGGAGCTCCTGAGGAAGTCAGGCTGAGGCTGCTGGATCCACCATGCCTTAGTGCTTCTCGCCCCAGGGCAGTTTTTCAGTTCCCCCCCACCCCCACCCCGTTCCAACAGAGTTCCACACTGACCTTTTATTCTGTCTTTGGTCTTTATGGGTTGAGAAGTCTGGAACTTGCCACAGCTACTGATGATTCACTCTCCTGAAGTTTGCTCCAGTGGCCTCTCGTTGGGGCCAACTTGGGGCTGGAATCACATGGCTCATACCAGACTACCCCAGCTCCCAGCCCAGTACAATAGACCCTTCCTATCTGCCTGTTGGGCTTCCTTCAGCAGGAGATTTGTTTCTCTCTGTCACTTTGTGTGTTCTGTAGCTCTAAAGTTTGTTTAGGGTCATTTTTTACATACATTGGAAGTGATTGGAGTGGGAGCCCCTGCCAAGTTCATACCTGTACTCTGCCATCTTGGCTCCACCCCCAATCATTTCTTAATATTTTACAATAAATGAATCCTTAGAGATAGTTACCTGCTTCCAAAGAGAAACAAAATTCTACATTAGTTCCTTTTATTTACTCAGGTCAGTCAAGGAGAAGGAGCTACTTGAATGTTGAAGCAATATTAGAAAGAAGATGCAGAAACTATATTACATAAAAAGATAAAGATTATGAAGATGAGTCCAAATTCTGGCTGAACCTCATCAAAAAGGCAATTTTAATGAGTTTTCTGCCGAAATAGAGGAGTTGCTTCTGAAGCAGTCATTTATTGAACAGATGGATGAAAAATGATCATTGTCATGTTCTGAAATGTTGCAACTAGAAAAAGAAATTGAAGATATGTGAATATTAACTATAGAAGGAAAGCCAAAGTGAGAGAATGTGGAAAATACTACACTTCAGGCTTTCAAGAAATTTATCATCCAAGACATCACAAATACTGGGTGATCATTCTATGCTACTGTGCTTTCTGAAGCCTTATATTATAGAAACTGAGCTCTTTGCTGAAGAATATAAAACAATGCATTATATGGATTATTGGCTGCATTGGTGCCTTACATTTCTAAAACCAGTCAAGGGCAGGAGGCGTGTAAATATATCTACTAAAAGTGTAGAAGCCAGCAGTTCTGAGCATTTATAAGAAAAACTCATATGCCCACTTGGGAGCAATGCTGCCTGCAGGAAACCTCAGCTGAATCCAAGTGAAAAGTGGATGAATGGCAAGAGGAGGGCAGAAAAACTGCATAAGGATACACAGACCATCAGCCTCATATAATAGCTCAGAGCTCTGAATACTAGCAAAGAATACTAATAGATATTTTAAGTTAGCACATCAAATTATACCCACAGTGTTATGCAAATTAATTGGGACAAGGTAAAACAATCAAATGTATAATCTCATACAATAAAGTTTAAATCTAAAAACAACTTTTAATAGGTAATATGTCCTCATTCTATAGCAATCATTTTTTTTATAATTGGCATTGAATTCGAAATATTTTTACACCCATCTTTATTTCTTCTCATGAATTCCTACTTTTATCACTTTGGATACTAAGCATGTATATGAGAAACAATTCATTTACAATCTTACTCTATTCCAATCGGTATTAATCAGTATGATTCTATAGAGGTAGTGATTATAATTTCTGTCTATTAGGCCTCACAGCTGTGAACTACAGATTGTAAGTTCACTTATTTAATCATAGGAAGCCAAGTAGAGGCCGTCCACCCTTGTTTTTCTTTTTTCTTTCTTTTTTTTTTTTTGGAGGGTACTTGGGGTTAAGTAACTTGCCCAAGGTTACATGGCCACCATTGTTTTTCTTTGTCATGGTGAAGAAGCCCAGTATGATGGAGGTGACTCAATAACATGGAAAGTCCTCCAATTTATTTCTGTACCTCTGAATCATTCTCTCTTGTCCAACATGAGCAAGCGACCATCTCATGACCACTTAGTGGAGATGGCCCATGCTTCAGCCAAAGGTGACGGCTCCATAAATTTGTCACTTTTGGCCCTCAAGAGCAAGGTCTATTAACAAGTGAAATTCTGTATTTCACCATGCCTCTTTTGCAAATTTGGAAACCCTATAAAACAAGGGTCTGGAAGAAGTGGGAATCTAAGGTTGTAAAGATCTAAGGTACACTTCATTCCATTGGTGAAGAGCTCCGCCTCAGTCACGTTTTTTGTAGATTGGACAATTTTAATACCTGTATATATTTGATGAATGATGTTTTCTTTTCCTAGATTAGCCTTGGTTATTTGTTCAGTCATTTTTCAGTGGTGTCAGACTCTTTGGGACCCCATTTGGGGTTTTCTTGGCAAAGATACTAGAGTGATTTGCCATTTCCTTCTCCACCTCATTTTATAGATGAGGAAAATGAGCCAAACATGGTTATGTGTCTTGCCCAGGGTCATAGCTAGTAAGTGTTAGGCCATATTTGAACTTGGAAAGATAAGTCTTCCTGATTCCAAGTTTGGCACTCTATGCACTAGGCGCCATCTTGCTTCCTGGCTTTGATTAAACCACATAAGTTTACAGTGAGTTTAAAGGCCCAGTTTACCAGTTCAACTTTACTTCTAACAATGGTTTAAGCACAGCCTTAAATAAAAAAGTGAGTTTCATTGATAAAAATGACTTTTTCCCTCAACTTAAGTATTATAGTTATGTTATTTTCTTGCTTATGGAAAAGAATTTTTTTTCATTTAAAAAAATGGCTAGCAGTTCTTTTCTCATGCTGTTCTTATTTCTCTTCTAGTTTTAAGAAGACTATTCTATATTCTAGAGAAATGAATAACACTCCTCTCATGGACAAGCCTCTTTGTTTCCTAAGTATTAATTAGCCTGTTTTATAGCCAAGTTGTTCTTGACTTTGTCTTTTGTTAGTAACTGAACTTTCCACTAAGCCCCATTGCAACTGATCTTGTTTCATTGATTGGCTTAAATGATCATTGAAACAGTTGAGTTTTCATGCCAAGACCTGCTACATTATCTCTAACATCTTGGAAGTGTGCTCTTTAAGAGGTGCAATTTTTATATGTTTATTTGGATATCCATTTTTATTTAAAAACAGAATTAAAAACAACAAAAGGGATCATTGGTACATGTCAGAAGCATGCTCTTCAATTAGGTTAGATTTTGGATCAAAATAAGGCACCTGTAAGTCATTGAATATTTACAAAAAGAGCCTTACTTTGCTTGGACACAGCAACGATACAGCAGCACTTAGCTTCTCTTGGACATACCCCACCACCTACCCCCAATCTCCATACGGAAATATATCTGATCAGTTGGTCATTGGGGTATGGTTTTAAGTACCCACTAAGTGAGAAATGCCCAGACTCCACAATTCTGAACTTTTTATACCCCTAGATGACCAGGAAACTGCATCAAGAAAACCGAAGCCTAGGTTCTAGGGGCAGCTTTGTCCTGGGCCTACCCCAGTTGTTAGCATACAGAGGAGGAGTTGGGAGGAGGAAACTGAATTAGGGAAGTTAAGGTGCCATCATATTTTAGGGAAAGATTTATCATGTTATGGGTGGGAAGAAAGAAGTTGCATCAGGAAAATTCTACATGTGTATAGAGTAAAATCCAGTACTCAATTAACAGCACACTAGTTAAACATGGGAAAATCAGCTAAATCTGTTCTTACCTGTTCGAAGTCATACTAGTTAGCCTAGCATCACTAAAAGTAAACAAACTTGCTATTATAAAATTTAACCATATCAAAATTATTTCTTGTCCCCAGGAACTTGCCCATAACTATAGCTAAGATGATTTTCTGCCTAATGTAGTACTCCATTAGTATGGGGACTTCCTGAGGAAGAAATACTTTCTACAAATGCAAGTCTATTCCTTTTCTGAAATTTATATTTTTAGAAAATTATTTGTGGTACTAAAAGTTTAAGTAGCTTGCCCAGGTTTACACAGGCATTTACACAGGTGTCAGAGGTGGGAGGCTTCTTAACTTCAAAGCCAACTTTCTATCCCCTATGCTGTGATACCATTGCTCGGAATAAGAATCTAACATTGCTTATTAAATAAAATTTTACTGTTACCTACTTTCTAAGGAAGCATTTAAAATACTACCTGCAATTAGTTAAAATATGATTACATACTGTAAGATGGGAATAATATTAGCACTTACCTCCCAGCGTTATTGTGAGGATCATATGAGACAGTAATTGTAAAGTACCTCGTCTGGTGTCAATGGTAAACATTTCAGAAATGTCAGCTAGCATCATCATCATCATCATTGTTTTTATCCCACATTCCATTATGGAATAGTCCATTTTATCAATATGGATACACTCCAGGACAAAATACATCTTTTGAAAAATAACTGTCATAAAAGAATCTCTAATTCCCTTCCTACTGAATGCAAGTTCTTTGCTGGGGTCTGTTTCAATCTAGCCCACACTATACCTAAGAGTACTGCTTACTGTAACACAACCTGACCAGCCACTGAGGTTCTGCTTGAAGAGCCCCAGTGTGGGAAAACTCATTGACCAATCAATCAAAAATGTATTAAGCATTCATCTCATATTAGGCATTCTACTAGCCTCTGAATATCAAGAGACAAAAATAAAATTAAACCTGTCCTCAGAGAGCTTATGTTTTTTTCATGAGACAACATGTAGATTTTAAAGGGAGGGGAAACACTAGCAACAGGTGAGATCAGGAAAAATCTCACATAGGAAGTGACATTGAGATGAGCTTAGAAGAAAGCTAAGGATTCTGAGGTGTGGAGATTAGGAGGAAATACATTCTTGGCTTGAGGGATAGTCCACCAAAAGACATGGAGATAGGAGGTGAAATGTTTTGTGTGAGGTGTGAAACAGCCATAAGGCCAGTTTGACTGTACCATATATAGGGCAAAAGGAATGATGTATAAGTGTGGAAAAGTAGCTTGGATTTGTGTTATAAAGGACTTTCAATGACAAATAGTGAAGTATGCATTTGAAACTACAAGTCACTGCAGTTTACTGAACAAAGGAGAGTCACATAGTTAGAACTGTGCTTTCTGAATTTCACTTTGACAGTTGTTTGGAGGATAGGTCAAAGGAAGAAGAAAGGAAGGTCAATTGGAGAACTACTGAAGAATTGATGGGAACTTAAACAAAAGTGGTAGCCAGGCGAATAAAGAAAAGGGAATGGTTGTGAGAGAGGTTGTTGAGGTGGTAATCAATTGGATATATAAAGTGAGATAGATTTGAAGATGTTTGCAAGATTGTAAACCAGAGTTACTAGAGGTATGATGGATACTTCAAAAACAACAACAAAGAAAGGAAGCTCTGAAAGGTGAGTTTTAGGGAAAAGATTATGACTTCTGTTGGGAATAATATGAGTTTGAAATGCCTACCAGATATACAGTTTGCAATTGGTGATGCAGAACTGGAATTCACAAAAGAGATTAGAGGTGGATGTAGAGATCTGAAGTATTCTGCATGGGATTGATCATTATACCCATGGGAGCTGATGAGAACAGCAAGAGGGAACATGGAGAGACAGAAGAGAAGAGGAAGCAGTACAAAGCCTTGGGATGCAAACACAGTTAGCAGGTGAAAATGGATGATGACCCAGCAGAGAAGACTGAAGATCACACAGGTGAGAGGAGAGCCAAGAAATTGGTGCTGCAAAACCCAGACAGAATATTCATGAAGAGAGGGAGGTTACCAATATCAATAGCAATAATCAGATCAAATGAAGGTTTAAATGACCTGAACACCTCTGATAATAGCAGAGAATGAAAATAGGGAAAGATGAAAAATTGAGGCAGGTAGACAATTGAGCTCCCAAGGCCTCCTATTGCATTTTTGGGCATCTTTAATTTTTAAGAAGTTTGTTGGTTTGTTTTTTCCCTATACCCAGCCTCAGTTTGCTTCTTTGAAATTTCCCTCCACTGCTTAACCCTTTGGGATCAAAGGAAACAAATCTAATCTCTCTTCCAAATAACAGCCCTCAAATACTTGAAGTCAGCTATCACATGGCACAAGAGTCTTCTCTT
The DNA here is from genome assembly GCF_028583685.1 of Petaurus breviceps papuanus. Taxonomy (NCBI): domain Eukaryota; kingdom Metazoa; phylum Chordata; class Mammalia; order Diprotodontia; family Petauridae; genus Petaurus; species Petaurus breviceps. Next base: position 54,973,965 of record NW_027185764.1, on the reverse strand, counting down.
CTTCAGGTTAAGTATGCCTCACTCCTACAGTCTTTTCAAAAATAACGTGATTCAATGTCCTTCATCATCCTGTTTGCCCTTTTTTGCATGCTATCCAATATATGAATATCCTTCCCAAGTTGGCAATGTTCCGAGTGGAACTCTATATGTGGTGTGTTAAGGGCAGAGCAGAGATCTATCATCTCTTTTAGTCCTGAGAACTCTGCAACTCATTAGAGTCCAAGATTGCTTTTGCTTTTTGGTGGCACAACATATTTTTGGCTTATATTGACCTTGTAGTCCACTAACTCCTTAGATGTTTTTCAGACATTCTGCTTTCTAACTTTGCTTCCTTTCATTCTATACTTAATGAGAGATGGAGACAGAGATAGAGTCAGGAGTCATGTTCAGTAACAGCTTCAATAAATTACAAGATATGTAGCCTTAATCAAGCTATTTAACTGAACCTCAGGATTCTCAGAAAGAACTTTATAAACTATGTAAATGTGAGATAATATATATATATGAAAATGTTTACAGAGAATTGTACTATTTGCAAATACCAGATTTCCTTCATATTTCTCAAAATGTTATTTCATCAAACTATTTCTCATTGATACTTTAAACCTTGGGATGTCATTGCTAACATTTATGACACGTATAATTCACTTCCAAAACTCAAAAGAGATAAAGACACAAATGACAAAAAAAGTCAAAGTATTTTTTTAATCTCATAAAGTGTGAAAGACCCCTTAATGTTGAGATTCTCAATTCATTTACGTAAATACTCTATTGGGATATTCACTTGAGGCCTCACAATGTGAGGTTTTAAAGCAACTTTTCCTGGTTTCTTTGCAGTTGCCCCTGTGTTAATGTTCCCAGCAATGACTCCTGCAAGCAATTACTGGTTAAATATCTGTTTAATGGATATGTCTGAGCTGCCAAAAGGATCAGTCATCACTTAAGAAATCAATATGCATAAAAAGTCCCAGGACAAGTGCACTTATCCAGAGCTATTGTGAAATAAACACACCACCCATATGATTTCAGAAAGAGCTTTGAAAATAAACAACATTCTTTCAAATACGTAAGAAATTAAGCAAAACCTCTGGAGTCCAGCTAGAGGTTCATAGGTCAAGGTTGATGGACCCAAGTTCTTATTACTTATTCTTCTCACTTCTGTTTGCAATGTTTTTACTCTTTCTGTTTTCCCTTCAAGTGTATGTATGCTTTTGTTTTTGCTTTAAGTGGACAATTGATCCTTTAGGTCTTTTAAAGATGATTTTATTTTTGGTGCCCAAAGCCCAGCAGTCTGAAGCAATTTTGTGATTCATACTGTAGTTGGGGTGGAGAAGAAGTACTCTAAATGAAGAAGCAAATTGCTATGGTTTTTACATGGCAGGGAAAAAGTTTTGGTTGGTTGTTGTCCTTCATTTTCAAAGAGGACCAAAATGACATCACTATGCTGAAGTCAAGTTTCAGTGGGTCTGACTGTGGCTGATCAGACCAATACAAGCTCAGAATGTTCTACTACAGGTTGGGCACAAATAATCTGCGTGAACATTTGGGGTGGATCCTTTAACTTTGCACATCCTGCATTTTCTTTGAGCTGTCTCAATTCTACTTTGCTCATAGAACACAGTACTCTTTCTGATGTGGGCATGCCATGCTGAGAAGTCCTGTGCCAGTGACCCCCATGTCACACAATCAATACCAAAGTTCTTAGGATAGACCTTGAGAGTCCCTGTGTCACTTCTTCTGACCACCATGTGAACACTTGTCCTGTGTGAGTTCTCCATAAAATGGTCTTTTTGGCAAGCTTACATTTGGCATTCAAACAATGTGGCTCTCTCAAGCAGAGTTTGAATGCTTAGCAGTTGAGCAAAAAGATATAAAAGGATGGTAAATGATAAGCTGGTAACAGCCCTTTTCAATTCTCTACTTCATTTCCTTGAGTTTTGATTGTTATCTTTTTCCAATTAGGAAAGGAAGATTTAATATCTTTTAAAGCAATAAGCACCCCATGATTTTACAAGAAGCAATAAACTCAGACCTATGTTTGGTTTGGTTTGTTCTTCGTGTAAAGAGTATACAGTACAACTTGTTTCATATTGGCATGGAGGCAGGAGCCAATTTAAAACAGTCGCTAAATCAAAGATCCTCCTGCAACATCTAGGCCAGTCATCATCAATCCTTCATTCCTCTCCTTTCTCCACTACATACCCTCCAGATCTCCATTCTCCAACACTCTCCTCCTCCTCCTCCTCCTCCTTCTTCTCCTTCTTCTTCTTCTTCTCCTTCTTCTTCTTCTCCTTCTTCTTCTTCTTTTCTTCTCCCTAATGTTTAATTCAGTGCCTGACACATAGGAAGCACTTAATACATTCTTGTTGACTTGACAAAACCACCAGAAGATACTCTGAGCTCAAACTGTTCCAGCTACCTTCCTCTAGGATCAAGCAGGACCAGGCTCCACACCTTAGTCCTTACTTAGGAGATGAGGGATGCTCTATTTATGTGTAGATATATCCTTTTGCCTTTCATTGTTATAGTACCTAAGAACTGGATTAAGTCTAATGTAATATAAATATCTAACCAATTTTTTCCTGTATATCTCTGATTTCATTACTTCAGGGGACTCCTCCTGACGAAAATCTATTTGACAATATCAATCAGCAACTGCTCTGCAGCTTAGGGACTACACTGAACTGTTAAATGACTTTCCCAGGGTCACACAGACAGGTGTTAATATTTCCAAGCCTTATCTATAGTTTATTTGGATCATGTTCTCCCCTACACCATTGATATTCTAATCCTTTCCCCATCTTTGTGTTACCCAAAAGGATTACTCATTCACATATGGAGTAAATGGGCAATTTGAAACAGGATAAAAGGAATGACAATGTATTTTTAAATTTCTGAGTAGAGGCACCCTGGTCTTAGTAAGGTCTGAAATCTGTTTTCTCCCAGTGTTCTTTTGACCAAATACACAGTATCACACCCAAATCCCTCCCCCACTTTTTTGGGGAGGCCAGGGAGATAGGAGAAGAAAAGTATTCATCATAGCTCCACATTCAAAATCTCATGGAGAAAGGAAGAAGTATTACCACCATCCAGATCCTGGGTTATTTAGGCCAGGTCGAGGGCCTTGCTTCCAACTCTAGTAGTAATTACTTTAAATTCCTAGTCAGAAGGTATGTATGTCTACCACCAAACACCAACTGCTTCAGAGAATAT
>NW_027185764.1:54931207-54970742 GCF_028583685.1 Petaurus breviceps papuanus | reverse complement strand
ACACACACACACACACACACACACACACACACACACACACACACACCCCTGCCTTGGCTTTTTAAATTCAATGTGAACTTAGTGATACATCAGTGACAGTGACAGTCACTCTTTTAAGACAGCTAAGCTTTACCACCTCCACTTCCATTTCTTTGACATCTACCTAAAAATGAAAGTAAAAACACCAGAGAAGGGAGAAAAAGGTACCTTGCAAAAGGCCGCCAGAACCATTCATATCCAGAGTTAAAACCCAAGGAAGTGTTGGGAATTGCTTTTGATGCCTTAAGGTCATATTTGAAAGACATTTTATAAAGTCATCTGAGAAATCATTCATTTATCTTAAACCTCCTGAATGTCCCCAGAATTGGACTCAGATATCTGCTAGGTCTATCTATTAGACAAAAGTTATTGTAAATATTATCAAGGCAAAACCACTAGTATGATAAATTGTGCTAAGGAGAAGGAAAATCTATAGACATGAGTGAACTCAACGGATTAAAGACATCATCCAGAAAACGAATGTTCATAGAAAGCATTAATGCACAAATTAACAATGCTGTCAAAATGATAATGTTGGACCATGTGACTATGGGCAAGAGAAACATCACTTTTCTGGTTTGGCCTCCTCAGTCCCACAGATGCATGTATGCTGTGGCTTAACTGACTCTGAGACTGGGAATCTCCCACCTCCAACAGCTCTTTTACTGTGTCACTGTTAGAATTTAGTTTGCTGGGGTAATGGAAAGCAAAGTAGTACTCTGCTGCTTATTTCAGCTATTCAAGTGCCTTTGAGCCTCGCCTTTGATTGTGTCAAGTCTTTGTTGGAAACGGTATATACATTTGTATTCCCCTTAATAGACCTAAGGGAGTTTGGAGACCTTTCCTGCCCTTAATAGGCCTAACATCATCATAGGGAGCCCATGGTGGGAGGAGCTTACCAACAGAGCAGAACAGGAAGGAGCAGAGCAGAGAAAAACTGGAGCATAGCTGGGACCAAGCAGAACTAAGGGGGAGAATGCTTGTGATTTTGGCACTCTGTAGCACTCTCTGTTGATCTGTCAGACAAAAGCATCCTGTTTGTTGTTTCTATACAAAAGTCCTGAAAGAGGGCTTTACTGCTGTTTACAGAAGTCCTAAAAGAGGGCTTTACTGTTGTTTACAGAAATCCTGGGACTTTATTATTGATTTGTATTGGATTTCTCAGACAGAAGCCTTGTCTGTTGATGTGTATTACTTTGTTAGCCAGAAAGTGATTTGAGATGATAGTGCCGGCAATGTGTGTAAATATGGTTATAGCTCTGTTAAGCATGGTCTTCCTAGAAACAGAAACTTCAAAGAGCTGTCCCCATAAGCTGAGGCATGAAACAGGAGCAGAGAGCTGCCAATGTCTGCAGGCACGTGGTAAGTGTGAATAAGCTACAGCACATTACAATCAAGGAGTTACAAAGGAAAACTGGGACAAAGTGTCATGAAAGAGGTGTGTGTGTATGTGTGTGAGTGTTTTGTTACAAGAAGACAGCAGGGGGTAACATATAACAAGCCTCTATGCTCCACTGATGTGGTAGCAGCAATATCCTAACCCCTGCTCTAAGCAAGTTAGGCAAAGTTTTCCTTCAAAAGTACTGAGAACATCTTCATGTCTTGGTTTGCACAGGTGAATGAAGGTTCATTCTATTAACACCACTTTCTCACTCCTGGGTATAAAACAGCCAAAAGGAGTTTTAGAAAATGTAATGTTTGACTGATGGAAAATAAATGGGCAACTCAAAGAAGGGAGTTTCATTTAGCTGAATCAACTCAAGGTAAACTCAGTGCTACACTTCTGTAATTACTAAGTTTTGGGGGTTTTGTTTTATTTTGTTTTTTTGTTAACTTTTGAATGATCTCTAAGTATCCCATTTTGTTCTGTTATTAAACCAAATTTTCTGAAAAATTGGTCCAAGTCAGACCCAGATCAGAAAAATTGGTATTCTCATGATTAGCCAATTAATCCACAAGCACATATTAAGAACTTATTCTGTGTCAAGCACTGTGCTAAACTCTGGGCATACAAATGCAAAGAATGAAAAAAAAATCTCTGCTTTTAGGAAAAGGTCTGGACATTTTTAACCATGCATGCTAAGTGGACCCCACTGTGGTGAACTTATGGGAAGACACAGACCAGAATTTCACAAGATGACAAGTATGGATGAATTATGAGCTACATCTCTGAGAGAATGCCCCTAGCGGCAAGGTCACAGATCCATTAAATATTTGAGAGAAATTAAGAAAATTCACTTCAACTGAAAGCTCCTAGAGGTTGTCAAATTCAAAAAGACAGGTCTATGATAATATACAAGGTCCTATTTCCAATTACTGTAAACCATAAAGACTTATGATGTAAAATTATTTTCAGTCTAATAAGCATCTATTAAAAACTTACTATTTGCAAAATCCTAGGGATACAGATATTTGAGATATAAATAAAGACAATACGACAGTCACTGCCTTCAAGGAACTTATATTCATATGGAGGAAACATGGCTAAAAAACTAAATAGATACAAGATACATCCATCTATCAATCTATCTCTCTATCCATCTATCTTGGAAGGGGATCTGAAAGGGGAAAACACTAGCAAATGGGAGAGACCTAGAAAGGTTACCTGTAGGGGGTAAGATTTTATCAGAATCCAGAATGAAGCCAGAGATACTAGGATTCAGGGATAAGGAAGTAGGGCATTCTAGGAATGGGAGAAGGCTGGTACAAAGACAGAAATGATTGATAAAATGTTTTAATTGAGGAACTGTGAGTAGGCCAGTATAACTGAAATATAGACTATGTGGAGAGAAGTAAAATAATGAAAGTCAGAAATGGTCCAACCTTTTTTTTTAAATAGGAGGAATGAATTTTATTTAATTCAAGTTTAATTCATTTAATTCAAGTATTTCATTGGTATTAAATTAACTTAGGAAATTTTGACATTTAATAATGGCTTCATCACATTTGACCTTCACAACCCTGAAAGATAAGTTCTGTAACTATCCTGCTTCCTGTCCCATACCCTTGTTCCCCCTACACATTTTGCAGATCAGGAAATTAAAATTCAGAGAAATTATATGACTTGTCCATGATTACTCATGCTCATAATGAAAGCCCTTTTGTTCAATATGAATCATCTGTGTGGTTCTGTTAAAAAGAGGGTCAATTGGGGGGTAGAAACATCCCCAATGTTTTCTGGTACTCCCCCACACATAAATCTTGAGGTTTTTCTCCCCAAGGAGCAGTCTTCCAAATCTGAAACTCCCACCTGCATGACTTCCAAATATTTTTCCAGTTGGATTATTTTCTGACCTTGTTTTTCCACTTCAGCTATGTTTTTTGCACCTCTGCAATGATTCTGTTTTTTGGCCATGTCCACTGAATTTTTTAAAATTCTCTTCATTATCCATCTTGGAAAGTTTTTTCCATGATTGCTTCTAGAGATTCCTTAATTACATTCAATTCTTCCTTGAATTCTTCCTGAGGTTTCTTTGCTCCCATTAAACTATTTATTTAATTCCTTGTGATGTTTTTTGGTGGTAGGAAGAAAGGATATATATGAATTTTTCCTTTTATTCTGTTATCCACTTAAGTGCATCTCTATTTATTACCTTATTCTTCATGCAACTTTTGATAGTGTTGTTGCATTTCTGATATTTCCCCCTTTTGTTTCTCTTACTCTGTAATTTTTTTTAAAAACTACCAGTTTTTCATGGGTTTGACAATTTTCTTTTTTGTAAGCTTTAATTTTCTTGTAAAAATTTGTGGTAATTTTGTTTTCAGCATGTCTGTTACTATTTGGGGGGTAGATCACTAGTAGTGTGGTTTCTTTGCAACCTCTCTCATTCCATTGTCCGTATTTTTTAATTTTTCATGTATTTTTAATCTCCAGTATTCCTCAGAGGGGGCCCTCTGGGAATGAAGAGTCAATGTGGGCTAATGGAAGGATCATAGGACTTGGAGTCAGTAGACACTTGGTTTTTAACTCTGCCTCTGACACTGATTTTTGTGTGAACATGGTCAAGTTATTTCATCTCTCTCACCTCAGTTTCCTCCTCTATTATAAAAAAAAGTACCATAGTTGACTGCAGAAATCTGAAAACACTATCTGTCAAACTATTCACCCAAGATACACAGATTTGGGATATTTTCCCTTAAGGGCTAGTCACTGAACAAAGAAATAATCTGAAAAGTGGTAAAAAATCTTTCCAGAAAGGGGTAAGGTTTTCACTCTGCAGATGCTTTCAACATAGATAATGATCATTTTCTTTATTCCTAGTATTCCAAGAAGAAGGGCAGATGCACAGATAGGAGTACATGTTCCTGGTCCATTACACAATACCAAGTCTGGCTTCAGTCAAAAAGTCAGAGAAAGGGAGAAACACAGCATACAAGGTTGTATACACCAAAGATCTCCAAGCCTACTAGACCTCCTGACTCCTTAGAATGGGATGATAGTGTACAAGGATTCAGTCTCAACTCTCTTCTATTGAAACAAATGTATTTTAACAATATTCACCTTAATGGTATCAGCAAGGACATAATGCCTCGGATTATAGTCTTTGGACAAGCTCCCAAGCAGTCTAAGAATATCTGTGGTGTGCCCACTGGACCCAGCCATCACCAGCACCCTGGGGTGCTATATCCTGTATCCTGTAGTCTGTAGGCCCTCTTTTCAGAAGCAAAACACCAGCTTTAGCAGCAGAAGTATGAAAGCAGCAACACCCCCCCACAGCAATCAGGAAGAGGAAGAAATTCACAGTAGCTAAGAGGCATCACCCAAGTTCTAAACAGTTTTAAATTAAAATCTGAGGACTCATATTTGCCTGGGGAGGAGGAGGGGGACAACAAGGGGGTAATAAATAGCCATTGGAGCTCAATGGTGACTTGGTCAGACAAATGATTTTTTTTAAATAACTTTTTTGGCACCATGGTGTAGAATGAATCAGAGAGAGGAGAAACTGAAGGGAGGAAGACCACTTAGAAAGGTTTTGCAGTTCAAGTGAGAAATGGTAAGGCCTTGAACTAAATTGGTGGCCATATGAATAGGTATGTCCATAAGGGATGAGGTAAAGGTTATAAACAAGATTGGGCAATGGATTAGACATATGGGGTGAGTAAAAGAAGAGTCAAGGATGAAACTAGAGTGTTTGGGTGACTTGGAGCATGACAGTGTCCTAGACGGTAATAGGAGGATTTGGAAGAGGAAAGTGTTTGGAAGAAAATATAAATTCTGTCTTTAAAATTTGAAATTTATACGTCCATGGGACACCCAGTTCAAGGTATCCAAGAGGCAGTTGGTGATGTGTAAAAGTAGTTTGGGAGAGAGAAAATAAGGCTAGATAAATAAAACTGGAAACTTTGAATCATGAATATACATAAATGACCTACTTACAGAAATACTTCTGACATTTTACCAACAGAAAAAAAAGCAAAAGAAAAAAGACAATCTTCTGAAGGCCCTTTTTAAGTTTATGCAAATGCATAAACTGTAGTCGCATGCCTAAGTGTTGAGATATTGTTATAGTCGTGAAAATTGTATACAATCTCACACATAACATATTGACTCCCTCAGAAAGCAAAGCTTTTCTTACTCTGAATAGGGAGAGAATCAGGAAAGAGGACTTCATTGATCTCCTAAATCTTACTCAGCTATCTCTGACGAGGCTTCACAGGGAACTAACGTGATCTATGAAGAAGTGAAACAGTATATGAAAATATCAATATTTCAAATACAATTAATCACCACAAATGTGTCAGTAAAGCCCAAGGTCATCTTCAACTGGCAATATTAAAGAAATAGATCATTGAAATAAAGGAAGAAGTATAATTTAGTTGAGCATGACTACTGAAACTTCTTTGACTATTTCTGAGCCAAATTTTGGAAAGCAAGAAATGAGGTGCATGAAAATATTGTGATTTATGATAAAAAGAATCCTATTGACCTAAAGAAAATGTTATTACAATTTTCAGCCACTTCAATTTCACCAGTTGAAATTATGTTCAAAGAACATCTTTAACCTTTTAAAATGTCAGAGTTGCTTTTTAATGAGAGATTTTCATCTCATCATATCACCAAAACCTTTTTTTTGTTGTTGTTTTAACGCTACATGCAGTTTCCCACCTATCACTAGATCAAAGAAGACTTTCAAAAATTGGAGCTGTTTTGTGGTAGAGGTGAGAGAGTAATGTGAAATGATTTATTTTTTCTATATTCCCTCCCAAACTTTTGAATACTGAATTTATGGCATTTTAAATAGTGGTTTGATAGTAATGGTATCTAAAAGTAGGACTAAAGGAAGTGGATTTATCCAAGAAATGAGAAGAGGAGGTACAAGTGTTAAGCAGTGAGGATCCCTCAGCTGGCAGCAAGATTTAAAAAAAAAATTGTTGCTTTGTAGTGTCTACCCTTTTTTTTCTTATCAAAGATAAAGAATATGTTATATTTTGCAACTTGAGACTGGATTATACAGGATTACACACGCCAATAGGAAACTTGAAGGAGTTGGGAATAGAGAATTCAGCTGATAGCAACAGAGATGACAGAGTGCTGAACGAGAGCAGTGGGAAGAGATGTGTCATCGCTTCTGACACTCAGGATGAAGGAGAGAAGGAAAGACAATGCTGGTGGTCACTAAATCCACAATCTCTAGGAAGGGGAGAGAGAAGATTTCAGTGGGTGGCCTTCTCATGCAAAAAGTCTCTGCACCTTAGTCTAAGCAAAAGGGTGAAATCAGAAGAGAGGGTGGTGGTCAAAGAACCACCCCACCCAAAGCAATCCTTGTAGGAGGAGATAGGCATGGTCTGGGAGCACTGTGTTCTGCTCCCTTTCTAAGAGGGGGAATATATATATATATACATATATACACTAGACTTCTTCTTTATTCCTTGTGACCAGGATGACATATTGTATCATTTTGTTGTTCAGTCATTTTTCAGTCATATCCAACTCTCCACAACCCCTTTTGGGTTTTTCTTGGCAAAGATACTAAAATGTCATTTCCTTCTCCAATTAATTTTATAGTTGAAAAAAGGCAAACAGGATTGAGTGACTTTCCCAGGTTCACACAGTTATTAAGGACAGATTTGAACTCAAGAAGATAAGTCTTCCTTACTCCAGGCTCAGCAATTTATCCACTGTACTATCTAGCTGCCCCTATATTATATTATAACAGAAATTAATTGGATGACTACCATGCACCTTCCCATACTGTATTTGAATTCCTGTGTTAGTTCATCTTAATAACCCTCAAAATTAGAATACTGTCCTTGAACACCAGCTCCAATAGCTGTTATTTTTTGATGTGAAAAATAAAATTGCCTACTTAGGTGGCAACTTATTGTCTTTAGCCAAACTTCCATGTTTTCGTGATCTGCCTTCTTAACAAGACATGTGCTTGTTGATACTTTAATAATAACAGCTAATATTTATATGATATTTACTATGAGCCAGGCACTGTACTAAGTATTTATAAATTATTATCTCATTTGATCTTCATTACAACCCTTGGAGGTAGGTAGTATTATTAATCCTACTTTATAGATGAGGAAACTGAGGTCAACAGAGGTAAAATAATTGTTCAGGCTCTCATAGCTAATGAGTGTCTAAGCTTGCATTTGAACTCAGGCCTTTTTGATTCTAGGCCCTGTAATGCCATGCACAGAAGCTTTCCAGAAGAACTGCTACTGTGAACAGCTTTTTTAAGGTTCTGATTACTCAATATAGTGATCACTCTATTCCATAACAAAAGCAAAACATCCACGGAAAATCAAGGTATAGCATTCATAATATTACAACTTTTCACAGAAAATCATAATATAATATTCACAACATAGTTTCAAAGTAAAATAGTCACTCTTAAGTTAACTTAATTAGTCACTTAGTAGTCTCAAATACAGTAGTCAAAGTCTTCCACTCATGGGGCAAAGTCTTGATTAACTCAATCAGTCACTTATCAGTAACAATATCTCAAAGTACTCAAAGTACAATCAGTCACTTATTCAGCAGTCTTACTTTGTATCATACACAAAACCCTCCACCCCTTAGGTCACTAGTAAACTATAATTCCATAATTACTCAGTACCCAAGGAGAGGTCTTTTCATCTTGACTTGGGGCCTGTTCTCAGATTTCCTGGATCCCCTTCCATGGTCCCAGATTCTACCTGGATTCACTAGACTGTCACCTGGGTTCAATGGCAGACAGCTCCCAGTTCCTTGACCAGCTCTTTGGGCAGGTCCTTCTCCACACTGGCATTCACAGGGTCTGGTCCATGTCATCTCCTTCACCATTTCTGCTCTAAGGAATTCAAGGCTCAACCAAGCCACAAACAAAGTCTCAACATGCCAGTCATGCTTCAGTCACCTGGGCTCCTGGCTCCTGGGCTCCTGAGCTCCTGGGCTCCGGGCTCCTGGGGTCCGGGCTCCTGGGCTCCTGGGCTCCTGGCTCCTGGCTCTGGCTTCCTGGCTCTGGGTTCTGGGCTCCTGGGCTCCTGGCTCCAGTCTCTGGGCTCCTGTTCACAAGAAGCTCCACCACCACAAATTCTCAGGACTTAGTTCTCCATTCTTCTGTAGCTTTTCTGCCACCAGATCTTTGTCTCAAGGAAATTCTGACTTTGCCTCTCTGGGGCTTTTCTTATATACACGGCATTAGCTACTTCCTTCAGCCAACCCCTTCCTATTATGTCAGTAACAGGAGACAGGAGTTCATACATTCTGTTTCCCCAACAGAAGCTTGATCAGTTACTAAGTGCTAAGTACCTACTACTTTTACCAACACAACGGAATCTTCAAATTCAAAATTACATTACCATTACAGCCCAAGGCTCAACCTACCGTGCCGTCTGATTGCTGATACCAACTGTCAGCTTGCTTGCACTTTCAGTATATCTCTGTACATACAGTAGATCTGTCTTGTTGCTGTGTCTTTGATCACCCATTCAGGTGCTCTATTCCCCTCAACCTCCTCCCAACTTCCCTATTATTGCCAAAGGGATCACCCTCTTCCTATCACCCAGCATGTCACAACCATGATGTCATCCTCAACTTCTCTCTCTCATTCATCACACATATTCAAGCCATTACCAAAGTTTGTTATTCCTACCTTCACAAAATCTCTCATGCAGTGAATAAAACCCCTGAGAGACAGTTTCCAGGTAATTAATAATTAATTTATTAACTAACTAATAATCAATAAAATGATGGTCAGTGGTTTCTCTTGGTAACCAAATATGTCAAGAGAGACATTGAAACATCTTAACTGTGTACCTTCTGATAGGAATTCCCCTGACAAATGAAACTCAAATCTGACTGGTGAATATTTAATGAGGAGATAAGCTAAACGTCTTTAGCTCTTCCTGCCAAAAAAGTGGCTGGATCATTAGACTCCGCAGCCTCCAGGAATCTGGGCAGAAGAAGGAATGTCCATATGGAACTCTCTGGCTAGTTTTCTCCTTCATAAGCTGGCTTGCTCTAAACTCTAATTGAGGTGATGAAAAAAAAGGGGTTTCTTCCCCCTCAGTAGCAGCTCACCCAGCCTGGATTCTGTTTATGCTCTGAACTGAAATTAGGTTCCTTAACTAGGTGAGGTACTATCCAACCTAGTTAAGGAGCATGTGCCTTGGGATCTAGGAGTAATCTTATCACTCAGTCACACCTTTCAGAGACTGGCTGACATTTTCTAGACTGGGGTATTAACAGAAATAGGAGGAAAAGGATGGATCACACATTAAAAATTAGTTATTAATATAATAGTATAATATTAATTTCTCTCACTCACATAGCTCCTCTTCACTACACAGACACAAAACTAATTAAACCCTTATCAGTTCTTACTAAGATTATTGCAATAAACATCTAGCTAGTGCCCACTCTAATCCATTTTTTACTCAGGGACCAAGGTAATTTTTCTAGTATAAGGTTGGTCATGTTCATTGCCTGTTCAATATGTTTCAGTGACCCCTAGGATGAAAAATAAAATTCTTTGTTGGCATTCAAAGCTTTTTAGCTCTTTCATACCTTTATAATCTTTACACTTTACTATCCAGTGAACATTCAACATTCTTGCAGTACTGGCCTGCTTAGAGTACTTTGATTACAACACCCCATTGCTTGTCTCCAGGTTTTTGCACTAGCTGGCCTCTACTCCTAGAATTCTCTATCCTCTTGTCTCTGCCTCTTGGTTTCTTTGACCTCCTTAAAGACTCAGTTCAAGTGTAACCTACTCTAGGAGGCCTTTCTTGCCCTTCCTCCCCAGCAGCTGCTAATGGATTACCCTTTTGAAATATTTTTCATCTGCTCCACTGGTGCTGATTCTATTCCAGTTGAGATTTACAAGGTAGGAGGTCCATTGCTCATACAAAAGCTGACTGAACTTTTCGCGGTTATATGGAAAAATGAGTTTATCTGCCAGAAGTTCATGGATGCCTCCATTGTCCATCTCTATGAAGGTAAAGAAAATAGATTGTCCTGTGACAATCACAGGAGAGGGAGTCTCTCTCTCAGTCATTGCTGGAAAGATTCTTGCCAGGATCCTCCTTAATAGACTGATCCTTCACCTGGAAGATGGTCATCTACCTGAGAGCCATTGTTGTCAAATGCTTTCAATGAGGATGAACATGGCATCAAGCTCAGCTACTGAACTGATGGTTAAGTTCTTCAATTTGAAAAGGCTATAAGTCAAAACCAAAGAGGAGGAAATGTTGGTGTATGATTTTCTGTTTGCAGATGATTGTGCACTCAATGCAGTCTCTCAAGTTGAGATTCAACAAAGTATGGATCAGTTCTCTGATGCTTGTGCTAATTTTGGCCTAACAATTAACACCAAGAAAACACAGGTGTTGCATCAGCCACCACCACACCATCCATACTTGGAACCATCAATTACAGCAAATGGAGAAGTTTCAAATGCTGTGGATAAGTTCACTTATGTGACTAAATGAGAAAGTACACTTGGTAGTGTAATTCCCAGGGATGTACACATTGATAATGAGGTTGATGCACACATTGCCAGAGCTAGCTCAATGTTTGGGAGGCTCCAAAGAAAAATATGGGAGAGAAGAGGCATTAGATTACTACCTACCTGAAGGTCCACAGAACCATTGTCCTGACCTCATTGTTGTATGCCTGTGAAACCTGAACAGTCTACCAGTGCCATGCCAAAAAACTGAATTGCTTCCATTTGAATTGTGTTAGGAAGATTCTGAAGATCACCTGGCAGGATAAGGTATCAGACACTGAGGCTCTTACTCAAACTAAACTGCCAAACATTCAAACTTTTCTTCAAAGAGCACAAGTCCCATGGGCTGGCCACATTGTTCTAATGCAAAATGTACGCTTCCAAAAAGACTGGTTTATGGAGAACTCACACAGGGCAAGCATTCACGTGGTGGTCAGAGGAAGTGAAAGAAGGACACTCTCAAGGTGTCTCTCAAGAACTTTGGAATTGATTGTGTGACATGGGACACACTGACACAGGACCTTTCAGCATGGTGTGCCCACATCAGAGAAGGCGCTATGCTCTATGAGCAATGCAGAATTGAAGCAGCTCAAAGGAAATTCAGGATGAGCAAATTTGGAGAATCCACCCCAAATGTTCACACAGACTATTTGTGCCTGACCTGTGGTAGAGCATCCCGAGCTTGTATTGTTTTGATCAGCCACAGCTGGACACACTGAAACTTGACTTCAGCATACTGGTGTCATTCTGGTACTCTTTGTGAATGAAAGACAACTACACACCAACCAACCTACTTGTTTACCTGTTGTTTCCCTCATTAGAAATGTAAGTTCCTTGAAGGCAGGGCCTGTATTTTCATTTTATTTGTATCCTCAATGTTCAGTATCATATCTGACAAATAAGAAGAACTTAATCAATGATTGTTAATGTGACTTTTGTCTTCCTAATTACATTCTGTAACATCTTCTATCACCATTGGAATGACTACCACAATTCATCCCATAGTATCCTAATTATAGTTCTGAAACTTTTGAAATTTGTTTTCAGAAAATCTAGGAAGTGTGTTGTTAGGGGAGGCATTGGTAACACTATCCTATTTGCCCAGATTTCATTTTGGAACAAAATAAAGCACTTGTAAGGCATTGGACAGAACAAAAGGAGGTTTACTCAATTCTAACAAAGCAAGGATATACAAGAATACAATGGAATTTAACTTCTAAAGAAGTGGTCCCCCTGTTTCAAATAGAGAAATGTGACTATTCAACAGGGAAGAGTGTACTTACTCATGTGATCTTCAAACATCCACCATGTCAGATTTGTCTTAAATCCATAAGGGTGGGAATTTAGGTGACCAGGAAGATGCATCTAGGGAGGCATGGATCAATCACATTGGGGGATAGCTATTTTTTTCCTTTTAGAGAAAACTAATACCAGTTGCAGGGAAATAGAGGGAAATACACATGTAACATGTGCAGATTTTCTCTACCTGTTGCTGATCAATCATGTGGAAATTCTAGAAGCCTGCTTTTTTGCCATTTGCAACTCAATGGCTGCAAGGAAAAATGACGAATAACTATTCCTCATTGCTAATTGACCACTGAACTGAAGTTTATCGGATATAAAAAAGGGAACTTGAGGCAGCTAAGTGGTTCAGTGCGTAGTGCATGGGCCCTGAAGTTGGGAGGATCTGAGTTCAAATCTAGCCTCAGACACTTGACACATTTACTAACTGTGTGACCTTGGGCCAGACACTTAACTTCAATTGCCCTGCCTTCCCCCCTCCAAAAAAAAAGTGAACTAGTTTTCTCTCCAACTCTGTCTTCCTTTCAGATTTTAAAACATATGGACTGCTTCCATTTGTATTCTAAGTGGGGGAAGGGCTATTACTCTTAACTCACTACAAGTTTTCATGTAGCTGTGAACTCATGTCTTGCCTTTGGAGCTCTCTTTCTTTTGTGTTTCCTTTCCTTGAATAGATAACTTTTTTTAAGTCTAAAGGTCAAAGAGTTCTATTAGAACAGCAACAGCATAATCCATCAGCATAGTGGTGGCAGCAGAAGCACTGATTAGAGAAATTATTTGCAGTTTCAGGTGTAGTCAGCTTGGGATGACAGAAAGGGAAGCTTCATCAGAGAGAGTAGTCACCAGAAAAAAAAAATCAACTCAAAGTTGGTTGGTTGGTTGGACAGTTCAATGACAAGGTGAAATCTGAGGTACCTAATGATCAATATCACAAAATTAGTTTATATTCTGATGAATGTTAAATATAAGCCCCCCCTGCCCCATCAATACTATCAATAGTTTTAATTTGTTAAATTCTGTTATGATCCTTCTTTTGATGTGTGCTCATTCTTTTTCTTAGCACATCTTTTTAAGCATTTGTGTAGGAATATATTACCTGCTCTATATCCAGTTTATGTTGTACATTATCTATCTCTTTATTCCCCTCTTTGGGAACTGAAGACTTAAGTTATAACTTTTTTTCAAATAAAATTGGCATTTTCACTGAGATTGTCTTTGTCTGAATGAGCCAATGAGTATGAAAATGGAGATCTTAATCTCCATTGTTAAAATTCAGAGCTCCCCAAGACTGAATTCTGTTCACAAAACATAGGCTACAATACAGAGAGAACTGTGTGTTCTGACCACAGTGGCCTCAGTTGAGTAGTCTCTTGTAATGGGAATGTAAATTTAAAGATCTTCCCTGCCCCTAGGCTAAAGTGCACCAGGAGCCTGGGGTAGGAGGCTTGCTTTTCAGTAGATACTTTTTGATTGGCCAGTGGGTCCAAAAGGTTGTTACATTATCTGAGCCAGAAGAAGGCTATATAAGCCCTGATGTGAGGCTTTGTTTTGGGGCTCACTTTGAGAAATGTTATGTGATTTGATCAGATGAAACTCTGGAAAGCTGTTGTCCAGAGCCCCCTCCCTCCCCTTTGAAACCCAGATGTCAAAACCCAGATGTTGATTTGGTATGAATGTAATGGTTGGACAGTTTGGAAATCTGT
The DNA here is from genome assembly GCF_028583685.1 of Petaurus breviceps papuanus. Taxonomy (NCBI): domain Eukaryota; kingdom Metazoa; phylum Chordata; class Mammalia; order Diprotodontia; family Petauridae; genus Petaurus; species Petaurus breviceps. The sequence continues at coordinate 54,956,761 of NW_027185764.1, read as the reverse complement.
CTACTTGATATGTTTCTCTGACTTGATAATTCTGTCTGTGTATTCTGAAATTCAGGGTGCTAATCTTTTTCCCCTAAACTAGGTAAACGATACATGTTTGATTGATTAAAGTAAGCTTGTTAACCTATTTTGAGTTGCTTTCCTTTAACAAAGCAGATCTAAGAACCTTTGTTGGCAGCAAACCCTGAGGACGCTTGGGGTGCTTGCTGCTACATCTCTAAAGGTTAGACATGTTAAACTACAGTATTCTTTTTCTAACCTCTCTGACCCCCTCTTAAAGTAAATGGCCATTAACCCTCAAAGTTTCCCGTAATTTCTACCCCAACAATAATTCCTCCTCATTAGTGAGAATCAGTACCAGAACAGAATATCTTATTGTTTGATTTTTCCATCAACTGAACTTTGAAATTATCACTAATATAAGTCAAGAAACTATTAACTGTCTACTTCTCTGTGTGTGTGTGTATGCACTAAAGAAAGAGACAGAGAGAAACTGAGAAAGAAAATGATACAGAAAAGGTGGAGGAGGAAGGGGGGGAGGGAAAAGAGGAGAGGGAGAAGAGAGAGCTCCAGAAGATGTTGAGAGAAATGCATCCCATATAATGCTTCTGTGCCCAGGCTTGGGGTCTTTTTCCCAAGATACCTAATCCATTTCTTCTTTCTGTTCAGGTGATCTATGGTACACTCTAATGGGAAAAAAAATCATGTTTGTTTCCTTCACGATTGCCCTTCACCCTTTTAAATTCTCTCTGGTTCTTAGATTTCCTCATTTAAGAACTGAGATAGGATAGGAATCAGACATTTGATTTGATTGGCATAGAATGTTCTCAGTAAAGAACTTATTCCGTAAGTTCAAATCATTTATTTTTCTTTAACTTAAAGTCTTAGTGTTGCCTAGAGTCCTAGACTGCTGAAAGATTAACTTGCTGAGGACACATTGAGTGTACCTCAGTGGAAGGTCTTGACCCACGTCTTCCTAGCATCAAGTTCATGTCTCTTTCCACTAAGTCAGGCTACCACTTATATAAATATACTTTCTTAATATACCATGCTAATTCTTCCCCCTTTTCACTACTCTGTTTTTTCTGAGTAGGATATAATCATCTAACACCATATTCCAGTCTTAGCTTTCATAGTGCTATGTCTTAATGATACTTAACAGGTTAAATTTGTCTCCTTGCTCATTTTGCTTACTTTTTGACTAGACTTTGTGTATACCTATATAAACATTTTAGACCATAGCTTTCCCTATTGTCCCCCTTTTTGAATTTTATCTCCTAGAAACTTCTTGATAAGTCTAGTGCCAAAATTAGTGGGGATGCCTGATCTACTTAAGTACTACAACTCAGAACTCCCTAGCTCAAGTCATCCACCATCCTCGGGCTCCTTAATAGCAAAGATCACAAACATACTGCCATAAGCAGCTTGGCAATTTTTTTAAATCAACTAATTAGTCACATTTCCCTTTCTAATTTTCTAATCCCCCAATCAAAGCCTCAATTTAAAAATAACAACTTGGAGTTCAGAGAGACATTCCTTGGATTCCTTTGCCATCTTCAGAAAGATCTGCTTTCACTTAAAACAAATATAACAATCAGTCTCTCATCCATGGCAAATAAATATCACAGTCTCAATGTAAGTCACAATATAATTTCACTTACCTTCCATACTGGCTGACATTTCCAGGCTTCTTTGTACTTGTCATTAAGCACTTGGTTAAATTTTTTTGCTGTCAGTTTTCACTTCTTGACAATGTGACAACTCAACTTCCTTTTCTTAACAACTAACTTCGTCTTAGCCATCTTGAGTCTTTTTTTTTAAGGTCCTTATTTCATAATCCTACTTGATCCTCTGTAATCCTCTCTAGTACTTTTGTATGCTCTTTAATCCTACCTGATACCTGTTCCTTCTTTTCAATCTTCTTTTGCAGAACCCGGAAACAGAATCTAGACCATTTTCTGGGCCTGGAGATTCATATTTTCCTCAATTTCTCCTCTCAGATTCAATCTCTGGTCTTCTTCACTAGTCCAACCATCTCATCCACATAACTTGTACTATTTCCTTATTGTTTTGCTTAGTTCCTCTATTTATCCATTCTTTCTCTTTCAACCTTTTCCCATGGAAGCCAGAAGTCAAATAATACTGCAGATTGGAGTCAATTTGTAAAAGACTTTAAATGGTAAACCAAAGAGTTTGCATTTTATACAAGGAGCATCAAAGAGTCACTTAAAGTTGTTGGCAAGAAGTATGTCATAGTCAGATCTATGCTTTTAAGAAGTTGATATTGGCCTCTATGTTTAGGGTGGGATTGGAGAGAAAAACTGGGAATTCAATAAGGAGGATGTTACAATAGTGTACAGAAAAAGTAATAAGGGATGAATTAGGGTGATATGAGTAAAGGGGGAGAAGGATCTTCCTTCAGGAGGAAGGGTAGTCAATAGGGTCACATACAACAAGAAATTAAGAAGGATGAAGACTGAGAAAAGATGCAATGAAGAGATTGTGGATATCCTCAAAGAGGGCAGTTTCATTTGAGTGTTCAAATGAGAAACCAGATTAGAATGGGCAGTGAAGAGAGGTAAAGGAGGCAAGTGATACAGATAGTTCATAGCACATGAAATAGAAGGCTCTGTTTTGATTCTCTGCCCACAAAGCCTCTGTAATTCCTCAGTATCTCCCAAATGTTGCACCTACCGTGTTTCCCCGATAATAAGACCTATCCCAAAAATAAGCCCTCCCCTTACTGTGTAGGATTCCTCTAAAATAAGCCCTCCTCCGAAAATAAGCCCTATTGAGATTGCTACTGTAGTGAAGGTGATCCCCTGCGCTACACGCTACATTACAGTACCCTCTGTATGCACCATCCTCCCCCCCCTCCCCGGGTGAAACGCACGCCACGCTCCGAGCTGCATCCAATCAGAGCTGCAGCAGTGAGTGCGTCATCCTGTTCTTCCCCAGTGATTTGCTTGCTGGCGCCATTGAGAGCAGTGCCGTGGAGGAGAGCTGAGGCAGGACAACATAAAAACCCGGTATGTAAGCGGGAGTGAGGGGGCATGATGGAGGATAAAAAGGGCATGATGGAGGAAAAAAGAACTCAGGGGGCATGATGGAGTGAAAAGAAGGACTGATGGTCATAATTTTATTATTCTGTCTGTTTTGACCCCCAGACATGAGTACAAAAAGGAAGAGCTATACTGTCGAGTATAAGAAAGTGGGTTGATTTAATTCTGCCACTTATTATGCGAGGTAACCAAAGAGGTCTGATAGTCTGGGATTCAGCCAGCACTCACCACGCTAAAGAAATGAAGAACTTCCTTGCAGAGAGAAGAATAGATCAAGTAATGATTCCTGCAGGAATGACTGCCTATCTCCAGACCCTTGATATTGCAATAAACAAGCCATTCAAGGACCATTTGAGCATGGAAGTCAATGACTACATTGAAAATAGAATGGAAAGAAATCAGCGTGGAAACTTTGTGAAGCCCTGTCTGCAAGAAGTCGTGACTTGGGTGAAGAAGTCATGGGATAAAATTACTGACAGCTGTGTCGCCAAGGCACTACAAGCAGGTTACCTGGATAAGACATATTCATTTAAAGAGAGCTATATTGCTGGACATGACAGATTGGGTCCACTTCTTCTGAAGGAAATGGAGGCGCAAGACATCCAGGACAGAATTCAGGGTATGGACACTTATGACGATGTTGTTGAAGATGACATGATCATTATTGAATAAAGGTACATTTTTTTGTTCACATTTACCTGTTAATTAAAATTGCTGTCAATATTCATTAAAATAAGCCCTCCCCTGAAAATAAGCCCTCTGGTGTTTTTCTGTCCAAAAAAATTAATAAGACAGTGTCTTATTATCAGGGAAACATGGTAGTTCTCTCCCAGTGATTATCAATTTGGTCACTTCCATCTCCCCTTCCAAAACAAAAGCTTTCTGCAAGGATGCTTTCTGATACACTCCTGTATCAAGGAACCAATTGAATGTTATTCTAATGATTTGAGGACTTTTCTCAATGAGTGCTAGCTCACTTGTCTCATTGGTTATGGGAAAATGAGGTCAGATAGAAGTCATTCATTATTTGCAACCTCACCCTTCCATTATGCAAGCAGGTAATGTGTTGGTTTGTTTGTTTGTTTGGGGAGGGGGGGTATCTAATTCTTCACAAAATGTTAAGACCATATTCTGGAGAACCAATTGTTAAACATTTACTGACATAGCCCTTCCTATAAGGTTTCCATTAAGCAGATCAGCCTAGTCCTCTATAAAGTCTTCCTCAGGGGCACTGGAACTCTTCCATGAAATCATTCCTAATGTGTTTTTATCTTTTCTGTCCGTGACAATGTATATAAAACCAACAAACTAGCTATAGGAGATGTTTCTCTGCATCTTTCAGAGACCTTCTTACCATTTGGTTTACTTATGAAATGACTCTGTAGACCATTATGAAACTATGTTGGGTCTCTCCCCATTGTGGTTACATTGCTATTTGAGTTGATCTTTCATGGATAAACTCAACTTAAACTTCTATGGATAAACCCCATGGATATGTAATTGATGGTAGAAGAAACAACATTGACCAACATATACACTCAACAGGATTCAAGCATGTTTCTTTCTGGAAAAGATCTATTTGGGTTAAATGCAAAACCTATTTTTCAAATTCAAACCTTAGTTGTTGTGCTGAGTCATTATTCCCATTCATTGATGCTTTAGTTAACTTTGTTAATTTGTAACAAATGGAGGACTGAGAACTAATTTCCAAGTACTGTCCTCTATCTGGATTTTTTCAGATATCCTTAAATATGTGAATAACTAGGAATTCACAGAGAATATCCATAGTAGATTCTCCTGACTTTGTTCCCATATTTACTTTTCTATAGTCCCATAATTCCCTGATCTTTATGAAACTCATAACATCCTCCTTATAATTAAACCCAAATTCTATTCAGTATTTCCTTATGAATACCAGGCTTCAGAAATTGGCAATATTTTTCTAATACCATTCTCGGATATGCTCAGTATCCAAGTAATGCCATATTTGTGTGTGTAATTTGTGAGTAATTTGTCAGTAATGCCAAGATTTGCCTAAACATCAAAGATCAACTCCTCAAATGAATAATTTGATAAATTCCGACAATGCAAATTAAAAACAGTAATAATAGTGCCAGCTCCCATTAGCAATACATCATAGTAATTATAAAATTATTGACCTTTTCTTAGATATGGATCAGAACTAAGATTCTTGTAATGAGGATGCTTAAAATCACTAATACTTATAACAATTAAATAATAATACAAAGAACCTTGCTAAAAAGGAAGCCAAACAAAATCAATAATAACAATGAAAAAGCAAAATTTTAAATTAAAACAGTATTTAAACGTCAAAAATAGAAGAAAAAATTATTCTGCATGAGATTCCCAATTTTACTGAGTACCCTGACCTCACTTTTCCAAGTTGAGACTGGTTACATCTTTCCTCTAGGGTTCTAAGGGTACCTCTAAGGAGCTGGGGGTTTCTTTTGTCCAATGCTATCATCATGAGTCGTGATTCTGAACATTCTCTCTTACTCCCCTCACCCCTACCCCGACCACTTTTAGTAAGCAGTGACTATCCCCACAGTTCGATTTAACCAAATGACATTAATTTCCTTTTAAAAGGGATATTGATTTTGAAGGTAAGGCAAGAACAGGTATATAAAAATTAATCTCCAACACCTCAGGGGCATGTTCTCTCTGTCTCACCTTGGTTTCTAAGGAGAAAAAGATTAAACATAACATACACCCTACAGAGATTAGTCTCATCGAGTTTATATCCAAATGTGACATCAGTGCTCAATGAATTCCTGCCTGGGTCCTAAAGGACATTCATAGAGACTTTTTAAGTTAGGCCAGCTGCAAAATGTAGTATAGAATTAACTCTCAAACCTCCAGGGGCTCAATCTACTGACATCTCAAAAATAAAAAAGTTATAGTTTGCTCCATTATCCTTCACCTAACACACACACACACACACACACACACACACGCACACACACACGCACACACAGAACTGAGGCTTATATTCACAGGCCACTTGTTATCCTTGGATAGGAAGGGTCTAAGGTCTTCTCCCTTACTATGTGTATCTTTTCTTACCATAATGCCATCAGGCAGAAAAAAAGTCACATGTAAAGATAGGGTGGCTGAGCTGAGGTTGACTAGTGCTTTTGAGTCTCTCTCCCTTTCTCCTCTCTCCTTCTCACCCAGTTCTGGCTTTCTAGACATAGTCATTCAAAGAGCTTCTTCTCCATTACATGCTTGTAGGATTAGATCCAGAATGTATACACATGCTCTAAATCTATCCAAAGCACTTTCATTACATTGTCACAATGACTCTTTAAGAAGTGGGCTTCCCAGCCTTTTCCAGGCAGAAAAATACATTAGTAGCATTCTGTGCATGCATTTATACTTAAGGGATATTGATGGAAATAGGTCCACATATAGAGGACGTTTGTAGCCATGGAACATACATGTAGGGGAACCTAAGTAGAAAGGGAATACACTAGGAGAATTCACATGGTCAGAGGGATATTGGCATAGGAAACATAGCCAGGGATGACATATAGTCATTCTTTGAATTCAGTATACAATGCTCTTTAAGTTAGAGTGAGAAAATGACTTTCAACTCCTATAATTTCCTTGGTAAATCACTGCAAATCAGCTTCCTGGAGTTTCACTTCCAAAGGCTGAAAAGGAAAGGTAGAATTAGTATTTCTGATCCTCCCTTTATTCCAATACCATGTTCATAGCATTTCCAAGTGTTTGTTTTTACTGTTCCTGGAAATGTTTTAAAATCAAAAGCATGATTTACTGCCAACAAATCAATTGCACTAGAGTCATTGTGAGCATAATCAATGGCTAACATTGTGGCCTTTTGGATGTTAGAAGTTTCTCTAAAGCATGTAGGAAAAAACCCTGTGTCCCCAGTTTAATGATATTTTCCTTGAAATTCTGGAAAGAGGTTGATGTGGTACTGATTCCAAGGCAACACATAGATTAACTATGTTATAATATGTTGACAGAGTTCCTTTAGCCTTTCATCATCCCTGAAAATGCTTCCTTTGATGGCCTTACATGCCCACGGTTAACTGGAAAAAGGCAATGAAGCAGTTTATCTTTCTTATTACTTACGCTTTTTACCTGATTTGAAGCAATTTCCCTCCTTGCAGAGGGTTTCAGGTCAGGGAACATGGTTTCTTTTGATATCATTATTAACACATCAGAATGCTTACCTTCAAATTTTCTCCTTGACTCTCAGGTGTAAAAATGAGGGAAGTATTTGTATTAGCCATCCTGCTATCCCCTAGAGGTTCCCCTTTAAGTTTTGTGATTGCCTTCTTGATAGATCGCATTTTTAGTGTTCAGTAATCACACCTGGAAGATCAGAATTTGAGATTCTTCACTCTAACATTAACTCCTTTCTTCCTTTTTTCCTCTATTCCTTCCCCCTCAGCATTTGGATCAGGGCCTTATTGCTTAAATTTTAAAAAAATTTCCCTGGTAATTTAGCAACCGATTAAAATATGTGTACTACCCATCCTAGAGAATTGTGAAGAAATTACTTTGTAAATGTGTTTCATAAATACAACTATTTAAAAAATTGTCAAAGGATATCACTCAGATCCACCCTGACCTATGGAACCCCACTATTCTAAGTTTCAAATGTTTTTGTGAATCAGAATCTATTCTAAAACATAATCCGATGCCACCCACCTTCCTCCCCCGCCACTACCCCTAATGTGTTTATTTTCACACATCAGTTCCTTGGTCAGAGGATACACTTATTTAAAAACAAATGTATTTCATACCATAACATTCATACCATACCATAAATAAAAAAATCATAATTTCCCCTACAAACACTAAGCTCTCTTTTCCCCATATATAGCCTTAGTGGTAGAAGTAAAATTCAATATGGTCATGTGTGGGGCATACAAACATGGAAAAGACACGTGATCAAAATATACACAAGAAGAGTAACTCATTTCTCATATACAGCTCATGCTTTGGTAGTACTACTGATGGTTTCTGATTTTATCATTCTAATGCACTCTACAGGATCTGAATCTTGCCAAGGTTCTTTTCCATTTCTCCCCATCAGGTATTATATCTGAGCCCCAACAGGCATCCAACATTCCAAGTAGCTTCACAGTTACCTAAATACCTGTCCAATATAATATCCACAAGGAATGCTGCAAATAGTAAGCCTCTCCTCTGCCACTCTTAGAGAATCTAATGAGAGTAAGGATCTTTATTCCTAAAGTTTATTTTGACATTTCCTCGGGAAAGCTGAGTGCTTAACAAAGATTTTGTTTTTGTGGGAAAAGCAATAGATTTAGAAATCTGAGGATGCAGGTTCATAGTTTTGCTATTTGTTACTTGTGTAGATTTGGCCAAGTCATGTTACCTCTAAAGCCATCATTTTCCTTAAAATATGTAAATATATACATGCATGTGTATACACACACACACGTTAAAAATAAATGAGTGAACTAGATTGGACCTTTACTTTCTTAAGTCTCCTCCCTAGTATAACATTAGGAGATGTTTTCTTATCCAATTTTTTTCACTATATTTGTTTTATTGCATTGTTTAATCCATTCATATTTAAAGTTATATTTTCATCTATTTGTCTTACTAATTGTTTTTAATGAATGAAGTTTTTGTTTAATTTCTCTTCCTCTATAAAAAAGAATACTTTGTCTCTTCAGGTATTTTGCTTTATCCATTTTAAGGGAGCCCTATTCCCATAGGTACTCTTCCCTCCAACCTCAACACCCCTTCCATTTTCTACCTAGTTTTAGATTTTGCTTACTTTAACTTATTAGTACCCCTTCCTTTATTCTTTTTATCTATCTAAATCTTTTCTCTTTTTTTTCTTTCAGTTGAGTAGTCAGGAAGACCTGAGTTCAAATCCAGGTTATAGTATTTACCAGCAATATGATTCTAGGAAGGTCACTTAATCTCTGTCTGTTTCAGTTTCCTTAACTATAATATGTGGATAATCATAACATCTAACCCCAAAGGTAACTATAAAGTGCTTAACTCAGTGCCTTATACATAGTAGGCATTTAATAAATACTTGTTTCCTTTCTTCCTTTGTTTCTTCTTTTCTTTCTTCCTCATCTCACCTTCAAATTATTGTGTCTATTAGTTATTTATTTTAATTTCTGTGCCTTTTTCTAAAAAGAAGTATATTTTTCCCTTGTCCTCTTCATTAATTCTCTTCCTCTTCTGTCTATTCAAGTCTTTAGTTCTATAATTCATGACCTTCATACTTACTTATTTCTTTTTCATTCTCTATATTCCTCATGGAATTAAAATGTTTAAGCTATTTTAAGTTTGCTTTTTTAAGGAGTTTCTATATTATTGCACTGTATATTTTATGGTTGTGCCTTACTCTTAGAAGCATCAATTCTGACAAGAAGTAAAGAGGGTAGAAGTATTGCCCCACTGTGGGAATTTTCCTGTGCCCTTAATTCATTCCTATCCTGTGCGCTCTCTATGATCCTCTTTTCCCATTTGACATCAGATTTCTCTGGCTCCATGCCTTCCTACTCTTCTGGATACCAGTGGCCCTTTCCCGAAGAAGGAGACACAACAGTTTCTCAGAGGTAAGTGGTCCCTCTAAGCACCAAATTACTGCAGATTAAGCCCATTATAAGGTCTCTGTCTCCCATAGAAGAATATCTTTCTCCCACCATGATAGCATGGTAATATTTTTCAGTGCAACTACCTCTCATTACTAAATGAGATTTCCCTCTTTGCTTCCCCTTGTTGAAGTCCATCCATTTGTCTCCTCACCCATTCTCTTGTAGGCCTTTGCTTTTTTTTTAAGCAATTGGGGTTAAGTAACTTGCTCAAGGTTACACGGCCAGTTATTTTTTTGTGTGGGGTCCGAGTATCTGAGGCTAGAACTGATCCCGGGTCTCCTGACGCCAGGGCTAATGCTCTTACTCACTGTGCCACCTGGCTGCCCCTCCTGTAGGCCTTTTCTTGAGAGACTACAGGAGTGAATTTTTTCCTCATTCTTTACCACTGACTTGATTTGAGTACATAAAACTTTTTCCCTCTCTCTTGTTATTCTCCTCTCCCTTTTAATGTGGCCTCCCTTTCTGAACATTTCTTCACCAATTGGCAAAGTGGTCATTGCTATTTCAGGCCTTTTCCTTATCACTTCTACATCATTTCCACTTTCACCTTTATCTCTTTTTACATTTTTAGAAAGAAATCTCTGGATGATGCCTCTGATGTTATTTTGTCATTGCTATTGTTGCTTTTAACCAAAAAGATGTCATTCTCTTTCTAGTTTTTTTTTTTTACCCAGGATATTTTTTTAACTCTATATAAACAGTCTTCCCTAAGTGCTATTTTTTAACCATATTTTATCTGTGTTTCCCAAGAAAATATTCTGCTAAACTTTTATTTTTGTAAGAATGCTTCAAATGCCTCTCTTTTGTTGAATAGCTATTTTTTCCCATTAATAGATTCAAATTTGAAGAGCATGTCACCTCAGGTTACATCCATCCTTTTTAGAATAAATTATTATATTCCCTCTAGCAGTTTCTGGGGGGTGGGAGATAGTCTTGCATTACTCAAATTTCCTTTTATTTATATTCAAAGGTCTTTCTTCTGATGGCTTGGAAAATTTGTTTTGTCTTTAGAATTGTTAAATTTAACTACTATATGTCTAGGTATTTTCAACATGGCTTTGTTTTGAGGAATCAATCTATGTATTCTTTTGATTGACACTGTTTTCTGAGTTCAGAAATGCTAGACAATTTTATTTTTTTGAGCATTATGATAACCAGATATTGTGGCTTGTCATGTTTTTTGTTTGGTTGGTTTTGGGTTTGTTTGTTTGTTTTTCTGGGAGATCTTTAATCCCTAAGTTTTCTGTTTATGTCCTATCTTCTAGATCAATATTTTTCTTACATAGAAATAATGTTCTCTCTTAACATTGTTGCTTTTTGTTTCTCTTCTTCCAAATTGACCTTTGCAAATATGTTTAATATGATTATATATGTGTAGCATGTATCAGATTGCTTACCATCTTGGGGAGGCAGAAGAAAAGGAGGAGGGGAGGGAAAAACATAAAACTCAAAATCTTATAAAAGTGAATGTTGAAAACTATCTTTACATGTAATTGGAAAAAATAAAATACCATTAAGAGAGGAAAAAATATCAAATTGTCCTTCGCTTTTGTGTATTTACATTTCTAATATATTCTCTCTTTTATTTCTTTGGTGATATTAGCCACCATGAATTCAAGTTTTTCTGTCCTCCAGATTATTTTTGTGATGCAGACCAATAATTCTACCTTTGCTGTCTGTTCTTATTCCTCCTTTGGATCATTAAGGGACATTCTTTTGTGATTCCATGTTTTCATGGGAATCTGTTTCATTGGGTATAGATTTAGTCTTCGTTATCTTAACAAAATTATTCAAAGATGTTTGGACTCATTCAGATGTTTTCAAGGCCATCTTCTCTTCCGCATTAAATATTCCTTACTGATTTATCTGCTTATGCTCAAGGTTTTTGTTTTCTTCCTCCTGTGACTTTTGGCAATTGCAATCTCTTTTCCCTTCTATAACCTTATTCCTCACTTTCTGATTACTTACCCTTAGTTGGTGAATCCTGAAGGAAGGACCTTAAACCTCTTTGAATAATGGGGGAATTTACCTTTTACTGGATTCTCTGTCTTCTGGGGAGGGGGGGAAGGAAACTAATTTCAGATGAGTTCCAGTTCTCTTTCCTTCAGACCTGATGCAGTCCTTGCAGTACATGCTGGTTTCCCATTTCAGATTCATCCCTTCATTAATTTTTTGGCTCAGCTCTAATTCAGTAGAGCAGACATGTTGCAGTCCCAAACAAACCAAACTTATGCTTTCCTGTACTGCCACCTCTTTCAAAATGTGTAAGGGGTTGAGCAGATTTGCATTCTGTCGCTTGTTGACATAGCACAGTGGAGTGAGGGCAGATGTGGTGGAAAGTTAACTGATAGAGACTTAGGGTAAAAGAGATTCTGAGTGAGCATGTTTGAGATTAAAGATAAACTTTCTCCTCTGTTAGTTCATTGGACTGACAGAAAGCTACAGTTCTTTGTGTCTTGTACCATGAAGAAAGCTGAAATTGCTTTATCTCTTGCATATGATTCCTATTTTGGAGGGGTCCTGAGGATTAGAAAATATGTCTAACCCTCTATTTTGTTGGTCATGTGATTTGGAATTGATCTATAGGAGGTATGCATGTATTTTCCTTTGTTTTTCATAGTAGGAATGTGTTCTTTAAACAACCTAACAGAGGGAACTACCAGCTTTTAAACTAGTTCCCTCCTCTTTCCACCCCAATATTTTCTATAGAATTCCAGGGAAAAGAAACATAAATAATTTGGATAATAATAAAAGCCTTGCTTTCATTTATAAATTTTTTTAAGATTAATTTATTACCTAGAAACAAAGTACATATTCATTGACTAGGGACTTGATAAATTGTGATACATGAAAGTAATAAAACTTTACTACACTGTAAAAAATTATAAATATGTTGAATATGTGTGAATCTCGAGAAGCATTTGAAATCTTACATGAACTGATATAAAATTAAACAGAGCAAAGAAAATAACACACACAGTGACTACAACAATAAAAATGTAAAGGACAACAACAACAAAACCATGGAAGTTGAAACTTATGAAATTATAGCAGCTGGGGCAGCTAGGTTGGGCAGTGAGTAGGGCTGGCCCTGGAGACAGGAGGACCTGAGTTCAGATCCAGCCTCAGACACTTAACACGCACAAACAAAAAAACTAGCTGTGTGACCTTGGGCAAGTTATTTAAACCCAATTGCCTTCAAAAAAAAAAAAAAAAGCAAAAAAAATTATAACAGCCAACTTTGGCCCCAAAGAAGAACTAAGAGAACTCAACTCCCTTCCTTTTCTGGGAGCATAGAGACTATGTATGCATAGCATTGCATATCATGTTGATCATTGCCAGTGTGTCGGTTTGGCTCTTTTTTTTTCCTCTTTTTAATTCTTTATTATGAGATGGAGGGGCAAGAGTTATTTGAGGAAATGAAGAAGATATAAAAATAAACAATACATAATTTTAAAAAAAGAGAGAATCCATATACTTTTACTCAAATACATACTGTGTTTCCCCAATAATAAGACCTATCCCGAAAATAAGCCCTCCCCTTACTGTGTAAGATTCCTCTAAAATAAGCCCTCCCCCCAAAATAAGCCCTATTGAGATTGCTACTGTAGTGAAGGCGATCCCCTGCGCTACACACTACATTACAGTACCCTCTCTATGCACCGTCCCCGTCCCCCTCCCGTGAAACACACGCTGCGCTCCGAGCTGCATCCAATCAGAGCTGCAGCAGTGAGCGCATCATCCTGTTCTTTATTGAATTCATTATTGAATAAAGGTACATTTTTTTGTTCACATTTACCTGTTTATTAAAATTGCTGTCAATGTTCATTAAAATAAGCCCTCCCCTGAAAATAAGCCCTCTGGTGTTTTTTCTGTCCAAAAAAAAAATAATAAGACAGTGTCTTATTATCAGGGAAACACGGTAGATTCTGTGATTAAAAAGAGTATACAAGAGACCTGCCTCATATCACTTACTGACAGTGTAAGCATGAGTTGTAATTGTAAAGAAATGAGACTCATTTATGTAACTCTACTGCAGTATCATCCACCTACCCAGCCCTTACCAGTCCTTACCCTGCATTTTCCAGAAAACATTCACCAAAAAATAGATGTAAGTATAGAGATGAGAATTCTGGGGAAAATGACTATTTTATAGAATAGTTGAGTAATAATATTTGTTGAAGCTTTTCAAAGGAACAGATATCCTGTTTTGGGGATTGTTGCTTTTGGCTTTTGAAGAATGTTAGGTTCAAGTTGGAAAGGGATGTAGAGAAGATATTTCCATATGTGAGCCTTGACAGGGATGGAGGGAGATTTTCTTTGTTCCCGCTTGCTAAAATGATGAACTTTGAATTTGCCTCATTGGTGGCCAGGAAGTGAATTATAGCTTCTGTGCTATTTCCATGTTGGATTAGAATTGTTGATTATCACTGTCAAAGGAAGAATATATTGCCAGGTTGGGTTGTGGCATGCTGTACTGAGAGAAATGATTTATTGGACTCCTATTTTATTCTAATTAGTATTAATCAGTTCAGAATGATTCTATAGGGGTAATGATTGTTAGCTGTTTTTAATGATATATTTATCTACTGAAATACATTTAGTCATTTTAGTTAAGTATTAGTAATATAAGAATAACATATAGTAATGTATATTTTACATATGTCACACAGGAACAGTTAGGTAAGATAGATTCTTTCTTATAGCAGGTCTCAATCTTGAAAACTTATAAATTCACTGTTTACTTATTTGCCAGATATGAAGTTTACCTGGTTATCCACAAGAATGCTGATGGCCAAATACCACATAGGTAGGGTGTCTTGATGTGAGAAAGAAAGTCTACAACTTGTTTTTATTTTTATTTTTTAATTTTTTGCTTTTTGGAGAGAGGAAGGTAGGGCAATTGGGGTTGAGTGACTTGCCCAAAGTCACATGACTAGTAAATGTTAAGTGTTTGAGGTGTCCAACTTATTTTTGTAGCTCTATATCACCTTCTCTTGCCCAGATTGAGAAGGGGACCATGTTATGACCACCTAGTCAGCAGAGATGACCCTTGCCTTGCCCATCCTATGACTATTGATGCTGATGTATTATTTCTATTTCTCCTGTAGGTTCAAAAGTAAAAGCTATAAACCAATGAGATTGCATTTTACTTTTCCTTTTTTGAGTGAATGGGTATCAAGCCCTATAAAAGTAAGGCCCAGGGGGCATCTCAGATCATGAGGAAGATCTGAGACACCATTCATGGAAGGGGCCTGGTCCATTTAATAAGTGGTTATTGGCTCAGAGTTCTGCCTCAGTGGTTGTTCTTGCAGATTGGATCGTTTTGGATGCCACAGTATTTTTCTACCCCCCCCCCATCCATTTTCATCAGGCATGCTTGGTAGTATTTGGGAAAAGAAAAGAAGGAAAGAAAGAGAAAAGTGTCCAAGTGTCTCGATGTCTGATATGAGAACATGAAGCAGAACGCAGAAGAATGGGCAAGAGATTAGGAATTTATACTTTATTCTCAGCAACTCTGGTTACAAAAGCAACTTTAGATATTGATACTATTATTATAACTTCAATTTAATAGCAATATTTTAAGTTAAATAGTGAGTGAGTGAATTCATTGGAATCAGCTGAGAAGGGAAACAAGATTGACGACCCCAAATGAGTAGGGGGTGATGTGTTTAAAGTTATTATTTTTTTAAATTAACTGATGCCTTTAGATTCAATGCAAACTAGAAACATTATAAAAAGGCAGGGACATGAGAGGTGTTGCACATGTTCATTCCTCAAAGAGCTGGCATAGCTCATGCTCCAAGTGCCACCTTTTGGTTTATTGGATATTGCACCTTTTACGAGCTGCTCCCAAACAAGTACTGCACAAAAATTGTCAGATTCGTTGTCACACATACAACCAAATGTTCCACCTAGGTGTTCTTCCTCTGGGACTTTATTTTTTATTAATTTTGCTAGGTTTATTTTTTTAATCTCAAGAATATTTTAATTAACTAAAAGGTTATACACATATGCATATACATATGTATGTATACATATATTTAAATTTTCAGTTTCACTTTTTTGCTGGGATTATTTTCTTTTCAGTTTAGTATTTGGTATTTGTTTCCTCACTATATTCCTCTAACTTACTCAACGTTTCATAAGAATCCAACTGTCTTTCTTGACTAACAATGTGTTGATGTATTTATTACATTACTATTAATCACTGCTGATTAGAATTGCAATTATATGGTAATACTGATTATGGTGTTACTTAATTGTATGTTTTGTTGTTATTGTCTGTTTAATGTATATCACTTATGAATTTAGCTGAAAGATGTCACTGTGAAGGGCAATTTTGAAAATGATCACTCCCTGCCCCACCCGACCCTGTGGGGAGTAGGTGGAACTGCTTTTTGTATATAGATGCTTTTCTCCATGAAGTGGGGATGGCTCAGAGCATGACATTTTCTCGAGGTCCCTGCCTTTATTCCTTTCCATGAGGTCCCTGCCTCTCTTATGTTGGGAAGAGGAGAACAAAGGCTTAAGATTCTTTATACTTCATACTATATATATATATGCAGAAAATAATGAGATATGTATGCTATCTTAGTCAAGGAAAATGATCCATAGATTAATGTATTTGTTCTTTTTCATTGCTATTTGTGGAGGTCAATAAGTACAGATATTAATAACACTGATTATTATAAATTTCTGAGATCCCCCATTTAGATTCTGCATACTCAAATAGCTAGTGATTCCCTCAACTTGCCCCAACTCTCCAGAGCAAAGATATTTATTCAGAATGCAATTAAAATGATCTTATCTTTCTTTAGGAAAAAAGCCACAGAGCAAATTTAAAAGAATAGAGAAGTATGAGTCATATCACCAACAAAATGTAGGACTAGACACTTTCTCTGATCTTAATGACCTTTCAAACCTCTCCAAAATAGGACTTGTGTATAGGAGATAAAGAAATTTTAGCTATCTCCATTGTCTAACAAGATAACCCATTGAACTAATGGCAGAGAAGAATAATCCCTAACTGCCATTGTACTAACTCACTACTCTTTTTCCCTGAGAGTCCTCCACACTCTAGCAGGGCTACACAAGTCAAACTATGAGCTTACAACAGAACTCAACCTTGTCCTACCAAAAAGTCAGAATAAGGAGAAACAGAGGGGACTGGGGGAGGATGCCCCCATGTAAATATCTTCTCTAGACCTAAAGTAAAGGGGACTGGCAGCTAACTGAGCTTCCCCAAAAGGAATTTGGGGCAGATTGCTAAAAGGTGTATTGCTTAGAATGAGAAAAGCTAAGATAGTTTTGAGGTCTAGTCCCCAGGAAGACTATCTGTTGAAAAAATATAGTAGTCACAGAAAACAAAGGATCTAAATATCCCTCAAAAGGGAAAATAGCTTCTAGATTTCCCTATTTGTAAGAACCATTTGAATCCTGGATTTATCATACAATTGAAAAACTGTAGCACAGGCAATTATGATATGGGGGGAAAATGTTCAGCACAAACAAGGAAGTTGTACTGCCATATTTAGATAATATATTTACATAGCATTTAAGTGTATGAAGGATCTTAATGTGAGATGAGACTGGAACAATGACTTGGAGTTAGACTCTACAAAGATTACACAACAGATTGAATAATTGATATTTTATTCTAGAAGAAATAGGGAGTTAAAGCAAGGGAATATATTCAGTTATGACCAGTCTTTTTTGTTTGAGAATGGGCTTGATTTTTAGGAAATTATCAAAAGTCATTATTAAACAAAGTGACTGATCTAGTTGGGCAATACTATTTGAAGAAGAAAGAAAAATGAAAACAAGGTATGATTATAAGGCCATGAAACTTTTCTTGTGTAGATTATAAATTGTATCAGAAGACAATTTTGCACAATAAGTGGAAGCATCATTGGAATAAATTGGAATAAATACAAATCGATGATTGTAAAGCAATCATTTATGTGGGCAAGCTTATGTATGCTTATTAAAAAGTTGACCCAGGACTTGTAAGTGCCTGATCTTTGTTATCCCACAATTGCCCCTAGAAGCAAGAATTTGTGAGATTGCATCTTAATTAAATTGCTTCCTACTCTTTAAGATACACACACACACACACACACATATATATATATATATATATTACATATATATATATATACACTAAAGAAAAAAGATAGAAAAAATTTAAGGATAAATCTATAAAAATTAGCTACAGGAGACCAAAGAGTTTATTTCATTCAATCTGCTCCATAAAGGACCATCAAGTTTAAACTAACTTGCCTGAGTTAATAAAGTAGTGAGAGTATTGTTGTTTTCAGTCATGTCCAACTCTTCACGATCCCATCTGAAGTTTCCTTGACAAAGATACTAGAGAGGTTTGCCAATTCCTTTTCCAGCTCATTTTACAGATGGGGAAACTGAGTCAAATAGAGCTAAGTGACTTGCTAATGAGTGTCTGAGGCTGGATTTGAACTCTAGTCTTCCTGAATCCATGTCCAGTGCTCTATCCACTGCACCACCTAGGTATCCCAGTGAGAAACATACTTTTTAGTAAAGCCCAGATTTCCAAATTCCTGGGTGTGTGCTCTTTCCATCTTCTATGTGCAGTTCCTAAGTTCTTACCTCCAAAGAGTCACTTTTCCAGATATTTCACCCTACTCTCATGCCCCTCTTTTTTCCTTTTCATGATTTACAATCTTGTGGAAAATTATAACACAATTTTCCCATTTCATCATTTTTAACAATTAGGACAGAAGCAGCATGGAATAATGGATAGAATGGGCCTCGGAGTAAGGAGGACAAGGGTGAAGGTATCACCTAAGTCACATAATATATTAGGCTAGGTAAGGTACTTAACCTCTCAGCTCCCCAGGCAACTTTCTAATAATGCAAATTAGAGAACGGTGGCTGATTTGCATGGTAAGTCCCCTCACATGGAGTTGGATACACCAACTAAATTACAACTCCAAACCCTTCCGTGTACTTCTTCCCCATATGAAATGTTTTTCTCAAAATCAAAGATGTCTAGTTGCAAAAAAAAAAAAAGATACCAAAGTGCCAAAATATCAAAAAGCAGTATTAATCATGCAGTAAAAGTCAGCTCAGTATTTATCTCCAGGGCATAGATTTAAGGACAAATAGTGCAAGAAACTTAACAAGGTATGGAGTTCATTCAAACCTCCTTTTCCTGTCTGCCTATTAACTTACCTAAGAAACTAAGCTGTGTGATTTGTTGCTTTAAAGCTTGAAAAATAATATTCAATTGATTTTTAAGAGCTTTAAAACTGCATTTTGAGAGACCTATGTTCTTAAGCAAATAGCACAGGATACAATTTCCACAGATAAAATAAACAGTATAATAGATAAATAAATGAATGGATGGATGGGTAAATGAATGAATAAATAAATAAATAAGTGAATGAATGAATAAAGTCGGGACCCAGCTGGTTGCAGGAGAAGGCTGGAATTAGTAGGAGGGACTCAGGGCTATGGTTGCCTTCGAAGTGCAGCTACACAGACTGTAGCCAGAAAATGAGCCAGGAGGCGCTCCACCTCGAGGATGGGCAAGGTGTCGGTCTGGGGCAGCAGGCAATGATTAAATTCCCTCTTCAGCAGACCGGGAGTCTATTCAGCCCTTTGAACATACCTTCACCACTGTTTTCCTGATCCCAACTTTCCCATTTGCTTCCCCGGGCTCTTTCCCACTGCCACACATCACTGACACTGGAGGTCCTTCCCTAGTGGAGATAAGGACTCCACAGTCTCCACACTCTGCATGATAGTCTTTAACTAAGACCGAATCTCAGAAAAGGCTGACCATGTTTACAGCAATCTCTGGAAGTTGGAAAGCAATTGCCTGCTCCTGATACAGCATTTCAAGCTCCAGTTGTTCTATATCCCAGTAAAATGAAGCTATCAGCCTATATCTAGGACCTCTTCTGTTCATCTGAATCAGTCACACCTTGTCCACAGATTCCCCTAGGCATCTGACTCCAGTGAACATTCTCCTGGTCTCGTGGGAGGACAGTGCCAATGACATTTCCCATTAACTCTGAATGCTGGATCCCTGGTATGGGCACAAAGTGCTGGGGCTGATGTACCCGCCCACTGATGTCTTATGCTAGCAGACTTTGAAGCCTGAGGCTGGGCCACTGGAGAGTTCCCAGGAGCAGCTGCCCATCCTGGTAGACTGTCTGCTTTATCACTGTCATTTTGCCAGAAGACCAGTCTGGCTGCGAGTGTATCAGAGAGAGTTGACCTTCATCAGTTGGGAGAGGGCGACAGAAACTGTTATCCACTCCCTGAAACTGGGTCACTCTGCAGCTGTACATGCTACTAAGGTTTCTAGTCCTGGCAGTAAATGACTGGGCATTGATGGAGACCTTGCCACTTACACTACAGATTAGCTACAGTAAGGAGGCCATTAGTTGGTAGAACCACTGGAACAATGTGGAGAAAGTGTGCCCTTCAAGGCCAGCAGAAAGTTGGAGGAGCTAGATTCTAACATGGAATCTCCAACATTGATCCTGACTAAGGTGGTGAAGTTCCAAGAACTATAACCAGATCTGCACATCACAGATTAAAGTGGACAAAGCGGACAAAGCGGACATTGGCTCCAACAGCTGCTCCTTTACTGTTTGTCTGGATCAGGATGAGTGAAAAATTCTAGAGAGTGTAGTCAGGTGTGAAGTCTCTTCCTGCCACAAATCTGAGAAAACCAGCCTTTGCCCACAGTCCCAGAGACTTTCCTTCCTAACACCTCAAAATTAACCTGACCTCTACTCCTTCCTGTGTTTACCCATCATGACCTTCAGTGGAACTCTGCCCTAACAAAGCAAACTCAAGATCTTCATCTGGATTTGCTACATCACAAGGAAGCATGGACCCTCACCTCCCAAACTAGAGGCCAGAGAACCAGGCAGGGTGGGTGATTGTAGTTCTTCTTATAGAGGATGGAATTCACTACCAACTAGACAGTTTCCACATTGGATTCTGATGATGTTTTTGTTTTTTTCCCAACAGGAAACTTTAGCCCTTTGGGAAGAGATTGTCTTCTGCTCATATAAGTATGCTTTATATGGGAGGGGGAAACAAGAGTGTGAAGGTGGTAAGGGAGACCTGGATTAAGTTCGTCTTCCATTCTGACTATGTAGAGAGTAACTTTAGGCAACTCAATTAGCCTCTCTCTGGGCCTTAGTTCTCTCATCTATAAAATGGAGAATACCAAAGTTAGGTACCTAGAACATATAATCTGGCTCCAAAAGCTATGGTTTTGTCTCAGGGCCTAGTTGTTCCTAAGTTATGTGCCTTAGCTGTTACATAGCTTTTGAATGCTAGTCCTTTAATCTTTCTTTCCAGACCCTAGGTTGAAAGGCTGAGAAGAAAATGGAGAACAAAATAGGGGGAAAATTGTGTCCCAGAAGGCTATTCAGGCTTCACCCCACTGCTTTTTTTTTAGCACTCTATTATCTGAAGAGATTCATATCAAGGTTTTAGCAAGTACCTAGAATTACTTTAAAGGTAAAAGAAGATATGAGATATGTAAGGAGTTTACATTATTCTTGAAAGACAAGATAATACATATGACACACTTCATGTGTAACAGTAGGTTAATAATATGGCTAAATCTATAGTTAATAATTAAGAATACAGTGAGGAACTTATGGTATCTCAATCTAACTATAAACAAGTCACTATAGTGGGGAGTTGGTGTAAGGCAACCCCATCTTGTCCTGATCCTAGGGGGTTTATTAGAAAGCACCAAAAAAAGATCTTGTTACACTAAAGCTTCACCTGTATCAAGGTCCTGTACCATGGTCCCAGAGTTTGCATTTAGCTTCTATCGTACTGTATCACTCTTTAAGTACAAAAGGTCTACATAATATACATTATTTTCCTTCCCCATAGGCCCTCTTGGTAAAAAGGGGACTCCAAACCAGGTTGGTTAACCTGGAGAAAAGAAGTGTTTGAAGGACCGTCATGTGGAAGACGGAAGACCGTCAAGTCTGAGAGACTAGATTTGTGCTGTTTGACCATAGAAGGCAGGACTAAGAGCAATGTGTAAAAGTTGTTGAAAGGTCAATTTTAGCAGGATCTGAGAAAATGTTTCCCATCAGAACTGTACATACAATAGGGACTTAATAATGCTTATTGTATTTCATTGTACATACAGTAGAAACATGGCATACTGGATAGAATCATTCAAGTCTTATCTTTGATATTTTCTGTCTATGTGACCCTTAGCAAATCATTCAACCTCTCAGTACCCCCAGGCAACCTCTAAAACTCTTAAGTTGCAGAAATGTTGCCAAACTTTGGCTGTTGAGGTAATTTCCATGTGAGGAGTTAGTTCCCTATACCAAGATCAGAGGCCTGTTAAAAAGAAGGAGGAAGAGGAGGACAAAGATGAGAAGAAGACAACAATCCAGAAGTGAAGTAGACTCCCTTGGGGTGGTAGGGACTTAAACATCTGATATACTTCCTGCAGAGGCTACATAACCACTTGTTAGAGACAATGTAGAGCAGATCCTTTCCTAGGTATGAGTTGGACTAGATGACATCTGCTTTTCCTTTCACTTTGGAGATTCGGCAAACTGATGAAATTTAAAATTAAAAGTCCCTCCCTTAATTGAAGAGATAAATCATGAAGGTGAAGAGAACATTTTAAGATAGGCAGAAAGGGGAGGAGCTAAGTCAAGAATAGGGAGGAATAATGTGAGCAATAGCCAGGTATAGGATTTTTTTTTCCTTATTCTGAGTAGTTTTTATGGCTGTTTAATTCAATTCCTCTTTATTAAAGTGTCAAGTTTATGCTAAAAAAATAAGTCAAACATGCCAGCATAATGGAACAGCTATGAGAAAATGAGCACTAATATCTTGACATTCATCCGCAACCACATGTGCCCTCTTCCTTTGACCCAGATGCTCCTGAAAATGCTGTGCATATATAGCCATGACACAAATTTGTTATGTTATTAATGCATTTTAAATGTGAAATGTGGTCATGGCAAAGTATGTCTGATAATCAATTAGTAGCTCAGTGTTTGGTTCTGTAGAGAGGTCTGATGAAGAGAATAATAAAAGTTATGATCTTTTTTTAAGGCTTCCGAAATCTAGTTTTTGCTTGCCTCTTTCCACTGGCTTCTCCCTCCCACCACACCCCTAAAAACAACAACAACGAAAGATGAAGATGGCACTATTTGTGATTAGGATTGACATTTAGTTCTATTAGCTTTCTTCATTATTTCTAAGTAGATTGTTTTGGATATTATTTGGCATCACAGTCAGGGCACTTGTTAAAGAACTTTCTGTATACCCTTAAGATTATTTTTCATTTTTAATCTGGAAGACCTAAACTCAGGGGTTGGTTGGCTGTTAAATGTTTAATAATCGGCTCTCTGAAAACTAACCACATACTTTTAAATTTAATCTACATTATTAACATTTCTCCATCACTTCTTAAGTCTAGAAAAATCAACAAAAACAGTAGATCAAGCCCTGATTTGTGACACTTGCCAATTTCTGAGGTTCAAATGCTCACACTGAGTGAGTCTGGCTCTTAGAGAACTGGTTTGAAGTGGTTCCATCCAATTAAAGCTTAAACTTTCTAGAAGATAGTTTTGTCATATGTCTCAGAAGGCTCCCTATAATTACCAAATTAATATAAATAAGTTAAAACAAGGAACACTTATTTTACCTCCTGTGTTAATTTCCTTTTTTCCATTTCAACTTTCTGACTCATCACCCCCTTCTTTATCATTTAACAGATACCTATCTCTCACACCCCAACTTCCCTACTTTAAAAAAAATATTTTTACATCATATTAATTTACAAAACTATTCTTAAAACAACTTCTTCCCAGAGATCTATCCCTTGTAAAAACGGAGAAAAGAGGGGGGGGGAGCCAAGATGGCGGAGTAGAAGCACGACCTTCCCGCGCTCCGGCTTCCACCTTTCCCAATCCATGTAAAAAGGGGACTCTAAACAAACTTTGGAGCTGCAGAACCCACAAAATGACACAGAGAAGCTAACCTCCTGCTGAGGACAGCACGGCAGGCCGGCAGGAATTGGCCAGCACAGTGCTCTGGGAGCTGAACCCTGCCCCACACTGAGGCTTTAGCCCCAGGGCAGACCTAACCAGCTGCCTGCCAGAGGGACTCCAGATCAGCAGCAGCTGTGGCCATTTCCAGATTTATCAATACATAGATGCGAAGGACAAGGTGAGAGGCCAGTGCAGTCTGGACTTTGGGACCCAGTAAGTGGGAGTGTGTGGCTTTTACCCCCAGGGCAAAAAACCTCTGAGACGCCTGCACAGCCAGCCAGCTGCTTCAGCTCCTGGCCTGCAGAGTGTAGGGGGACCAAGCACCAGTCTGAGGGGTAATCGTTCTTGCTTTAACCTGCTTGGATCTGGATTGCAGTCTAGGGTGGAGGTCCTGGGGTGTGTGTCCAGCTTGCCAGAGCATGTTGAGACTTAAGAGAGGGCACCCATCTAATAACTCCAGCAGCTAAGAAAACCCCAGCGTTTGGGACGAAAACTCCCCTGTCTGGTGGCATAGTCCTACTGTGGCAAAAAGCCCAAAAGTCAAATAATTGAGTGGCAAAATGAGCAGGCAAAGGAAACAAAGCAGACATAAGATTCCAACATTACACTCCTATTTTGGGGACAAGAAGGAGCAAGGCATGGAACAGGAGGAAAACAGTAAAGTCAGAATTCCTGCACCAAAAGCTTCAAAGGAAAACACAGGCTGGTTACAGGCCATAGAGAACCTTAAGAAGCAGATAAGAAAAGTGGAAGAAAAATTGGAAAGAGAAATGAGAACAATGCAAGAAAATTATGAAATGAGAGTCAACAGCCTGAAGAAAATAATACCTTAAAAAATAGACTGACTCAAATGGCAAAGGAGGCTGAAAAAGGCAATGAGGAGAAGAATGCCTTAAAAAGTCGAATTTGCCAGATGGAAAAAGAATCTCAAAAGCTCAATGAGGAGAATCATTGCTTCAGAATTAGATTGGAGCAAATGGAAACTAATGACTTTATGAGAAATCAAGATGCTGTTAAACAGATACAAACAATGAAAGAATAGAAGGCAATGTGAAATATCTCATGGGAAAACCACTGACCTGGAAAATAGATCCAGGAGAGATAATTTTAAAATTATTGGACTGCCTGAATGCCATGACCAAAGTAAGAACCTAGAAAGCATTCTCCAGGAAGTTCTCAAAGAAAACTGCCCTGATATTTTAGGGCCAGAGGGCAAAATAGAGGTTGAAAGAATCCACCAATCACCTCCTGAAAAAGATCCCAAAAAGAAAACTCCTAGGAATATTATAGCCCGGTTCCAGAATTCCCAAATTAAGGAGAGAATATTACAAGCGGCTAGGAAGAAACAATTTGAATATTGTGGAAACACAATCAGGATAACCCAGGATCTGGCAGCCTCTACACTGAGGGATCAAAGGGCTTGGAATGTGATATTCCGGAGCTCAAGGGAGCTGGGATTAAAACCAAGAGTCACCTACCCAGCAAAACTGAGTATCAGGTTTCAGGGGAAAATATGGTCATTCCGTGGAATAGAGGACTTTCAAGCATTCTTGCTGAAAAAACCAAAGTTGAATAGAAAATTTGACATTCAGATACAAGAAGCAAGAGAAGCATGAGAAGGTAAACAGGGAAAAGGAATCATAAAGAACTTATCAAAGTTGAACTATTAACATTCCTACATGGAAAAAAAATCATTGTAACTTATGAAACTTTTCTCAGTAATTGAAGTGATTAGAAATGTGTATATATATATATATATATATATATATATATATATATATATATATATATACACACACACACACA